>NC_134139.1:182398939-182701969 GCF_033958435.1 Carettochelys insculpta | reverse complement strand
GCTGCTGCTGCTGCAGCTGGGGGTCCGTGCTGCATATACAGGGTCTGCAACTAGTTGTTGGCTCTGTGTATCTTGCACTGTTTAATGAAAGTGTGTCTGGGAGGGGCCCTTTAAGGGAGCGACTTGCTGTTGAGTCCGCCCCGTGACCCTGTCTGCAGCTGTGCCTGGCTCCCTTATTTCGATGTGTGCTACTTTGGCGTGTAGACGTTCCCTCGCTGTGCCTATTTCGATGTTGGGCTGAGCAACGTCGAAGTTGAACATCGACGTTGCCAGCCCTGGAGGACGTGTAGACGTTATTCATCGAAATAGCCTATTTCGATGTCGCAACATCGAAATAAGCTATTTCGAAGTTGGGTGCACGTGTAGACGTAGCCGGTATCTGTTAAATAGGTGCCTTATTCCTGACTTGAATTTGTTCTTGCTTTAACTTGCAGCTTTTTGTGCTTTTCTCTGCCACATTAGAGAGTTCTAGTACTCAGCAGAATGCATTATGGCTATAAAACTACTTTGAATAACTGAACTACTGTTCTTCTCCTTTCCGCAGAGAAGGTAAAGAGGACATTTGGTAAAAGTGTAAGCTGTCAGGAACAGAAATCTCCCTTTCTTCTCATGAATCTGGCCAGTTCAGAAGAAAAAAAAAATATGAGGATATTTCTTATGATTACTTGATCGTATTTAACGTTACAAAGAGGTAGTCGCTTAAATTGTTAAGTGAACATTTTGAGTGGCTGTGTCACCTTTCTTTAGCAATGGTTACCTAGGCTGAGGATTAGTTTATGTACTCCACAGTACATTTAATTTTTTCTCCCTTCCCTGACTCAAATTAAGTTGATATGTCTGGCTGAGCTGTTTTTCATCTCAACCCGTTATTCTTCCCCATGACCCTTTCAAACAGTGTGTGCCCGGCTTTGGCAAGTGAAAGCTACTCACATATTTACAGCTCCTGTAGAAAACTATGCCCTGTATTGCTCTGCAACCAGGTAAAATGCTATTCAGCTTCTGAACTGCCAGGTACAATCTGCAGCCTTGGCTCTGGGAAGGTATATTATTAGTATGCAAACACATAACTCAGTCTGACAAAATAAACAGATTTTAAAAGCTACCAGAACTTACAGAACCCATGTATTTGCTAATGGACTGAAGTAGTCCTAATGACAGAGAGTTTTACTTGGAAATTTTAGATTGGTGCTCAGTGTTGGATGGGATTTATATGGAAAATGTGCTTCTATGAAACTGAGGTTTGCAAGCGCTTTACAGGTACTGTCAGACTGAGGTGTCAAAAGAGATTCTAGAACAAATTGAAAATAATAATTCACCATTATTTATTTATAACAGTTCCAGTATGCACCCTGCTTTTCAAACACATTGCCTCCTTTGATTTACAGCAAGATCTGGAGCAGTTCACCTTTTGGGCTACATCTACACTATCCCAAAACTTCAAAATGGCCATGCAAATGGCCATTTCAAAGTTTACTAATGAAGCGCTGAAATACGTATTCAGAGCCTCATTAGAATGCTGGCAGCCGCAGCACTTTGAAATTGCTGCGGCTCGCTGCCGTGCAGCTGGTTCAGACGGGGGTCCTTTTTGAACCCGGGAACTTCGAAATCCCCTTATTCCTATCAGCAGACAAAAGATGCAAGTAGAAGTGCAATGGATGCTACAGCACCCTGAAGTTTTGTGCCTCGGGTCCAGGTCACTAGCCCCATATCACTGACACCTGAGATCCTGGCCAGCATTCGCCAGCCCCTCTGCTGCCCAGGGAGTCCACTACTTGCCCTGGCTCCCACTGAACAGTCAATGGCCGTGTCTACACTAGCTACAAACTTCGAAATGGCCATGCAAATGGCCATTTCAAAGTTTACTAATGAAGCGCTGAAATGCATATTCAGCACTTCTTTAGCATGCGGGCAGCCGCGGTGCTTCGAAATTGATGCAGCTCGCAGCCACACGGCTTGTCCCGATGGGGCTCCTTTTCAAAAGGACCCCACCTACTTCGAAGTCCCCTTATTCCTATGAGCAGATGGGAATAAGCGGACTTTGAAGTAGGCGGGGTCCTTTTGAAAAGGAGCCCCGTCGGGACGAGCCGCACGGCGGCAAGACGCGTCAATTTCGAAGCGCCACAGCTGCCCGCATGTTAATGAAGTGCTGAATATGCATTTCAGCGCTTCATTAGTAAACTTCAAAATGGCCATTTGCATGACCATTTCGAAGTTTGGGGCTAGTGTAGACACGGCCAATGACTCCAAGATCTTTCTTGAGCGGTTATCTACTTAGGTCCATCTTTATTTTTTTTTGTATAGTTGTGATTAGATTTTTCCAATGTGCATTTCTTTGTATTTATCAACACTGAATTTCATCTGCCATTTACTTGCCTAGTTGCACAGTTTTGTGAGATTCCTTTGTAATGCTTCAGAGTCTCTTTGGATTTAACTAGCCTAACTAATTTTTTCATGTACAAGTTTTGCCACTTCATTGTTTATCCCTTTTCCCAACTCATTTAGGAATATGTTACATTGTGCTTATCCTAATACAGATAGCTGGGGAAACCACTATTTATCTCTCCCCATTCTTAAAACTGGTCTTTTAATCCTACCCTTTGTTTTCAATCTTTTATGCACTATGGAACCACAGGAGGATATTCCCCTTAACCCACAACTGCTTAGTCTACTTCAGAGCCTTTGATGAGGGACATGGCCAAAGGCTTTCTAAAATTCCAAGTACATGATATTCACTGGACCACTCATGTCCATATGTGTTTGACTCCCCTCTTAGTCTTATTGAATTTAGCGGGACTACTGTAAAGTATGATGCCACTAAGTAAAAAGAATTTTCAGAGGTACCAGAATCTGCTGTTTTTTGAATGACGCTGCTTCTAAAAACTGGTTTATACTTTTTCCTTCTTGTTGTATGTGGAAGTCAATATTTTACTGGCTTCACCTTCTGTTCAGCCTTTTCTCTATCAGTTAAATTTTTTCTTCAGTGGATGTCTACTGTAGCTAGCTGCTCTTTGTGCAGATGAACAAGTATTTGTTCATATATATTTTGAATTGCTATAGATTGCCCAAGACAATCTTCTGTATTTTGTTTCAGAAGGTGGCAACCCAGGAAGAAAAACATCATGTTTCTACCATGCCCAATATGCAGTCTGATCAAGTTACTGTATGAATCTTATTCTCTTTTGCTTATACAGGTTATGTCCATGTAGCAGAGCTATTCTGGGATAACTCAGTATCCTGAAATAGCTAGTCTATGTCTTTGACATGCACCTGTTATTTCTGAAATAACAGCCACAATGTTTTGGCATCCCTGTAATCCTCATTGCAGGAGGAGTAAGGTATGTTTCAAAATAGTGCTTTTTTTAGACAGCGCCAAATGGCGAAATAACATATTTTGAGTTTTAGTTTGTCATGAAGACATAGCCACAGAGACCTAAGAATGCAGACTAGGTCTCCTATAGTAAACTTTATCAGGTGTGGCTAGGGGTCGCTTGTAAATGCCTATGATGTTTGTTGAAAAATGGCCTGTTAGGAACCAACTTTGTCTAGTAATTTCAAATATTTAAATAGCTCAAAAAGCAGAAATCCTGTGTTTCTGACAGCTCTTTCCTTATAGCAGCTTTCCAGCTTCTGATCCCTTTACTGAGGAGATGAAGTGGTCTCGGCGTGGGTGATTCGCTGTGACTGCATGCTGCCAAGGTTACAAAATCCGTCATTCTGTCATCAAATACCTCCATTTGCTTATGTCTGCTTATTCATAGGTTCCATTGGAACAGTAAACAAACATTTATCAAGGAAAGATCAGGAAATGGTAAACAAATTCATGTTCAAATCACATACATCATCATTCTCATCACTCAATTCATTTTTTAACACATTCTTGAAACTCTATATTTGTATATTTTCAGTATGCATTTAACATCAGACCAATAGTCAGACCATTGCTCTGCATAGGCTAGTACCCTGTCTTCCAAAAGTGATACTTCAGAGGGAAAGAACAGAATTGATACTAATCAAGTGATACATCTCCTCTCATTCATTTCCAGCGTCTGGCACCAGAAGCTAGGGAGACTTTAGAGCATAGATTTGAATCCCCACTCATTCTGGCTAATAGCCGTTGATGGACTTATCCTCCATGAACTTGTGTAGCTCTTTTTTGAACCCTATCATAATCTTGGCCTTCACAAATCTTCTGGCAGAGAGTTAAACAGGCTGACTAAGCATTGTGTAAAGAAATACTTCCTTTAGTTCCTTTTACATTTCTGCCTCTTCTTTTCATTTGGTGATCCTTACTTTTTGTTTTAAGAGAAGGAGAAAATAACACTTTCTCATTCACTTTCTCCATTCTAGTCATGAGTTTATATACGTCTATCATATCCCCATTCAGTCATCTCTTTTTGAATATGACAAGTCCCAGTCTATTTAATATCTCCTCATGTAAAAGCTTACTGCACCTGTGTTTGTGTACCTTTTCCAATTCCAAGGTATCTTTTTGAGATGGGGTAATCACATCTACACAAAGCATACAAAATGTGGTTAAAACATGTATTTACAGAGAGACAATTGGATATTTTCTGCCTAATTATCTATCCCTTTCCTGTTAAATTTTTAGATTGCTGCTTCATATTGATACTTGCAGAGAAATATTCACCATGGCGCCAAGATCTCTTTCTTAGACCTCATCATTTTACATGTGTAGTTAGAATTATGTTCCCCAATGTGCAGTACTTTGCAGTTATCAATAATTAATTTAATTAGCCATTTTGTTATCCAGCCAGTCAGTTTTGTGAGCTCTTCACAGTCTGCTTTGAACTTTTCTTACATAATTTTGTATCATTTGCAAATGTTTCTTCTTCACTGTTTACCCTTATTTCCAGATCTTTATGAACATACTGAATAGGACTCTTCCAAGCAGGACCCCACTATTTACATCTGTCTATGGTGAAAACTGACCATTTATTCCTGACTTTTGTGTCCTGTCTTTTAACTGGCTACTGATCCCATAGAAACCCATCCCTCTTGTCCCATGACAGCTTACTTTGCTTAAGAGTCTTTAGTAAGGGATCTTGTCAAGGCTTTCTGAAAATCTATGTAGACTGTATCCACTGGATCACTCTTGTTCATCTTTTGTGTATGAGCCTAAACCTGCTGCCATTGATGACAATGACAATATTCACATTTGTTTAATTGAGAACAATACCGGACCTATATAGCTGTAAGTTTCTAACATCATCCCAATATGATTCTCTGAGGTCTCTCCCCTTCTCTGTTGGCTCCAAACATAACAAGATTATTCTTTGGTTTCCTTGTTCTTCAAGGTTTTCTTCATGTCTTCAAAACTGCTTATCTCTTTTCTGAAGAATGACTCACAGACAGTCCAGCTCCTCATTAGGACGGTGGTATTAGGGGCAGCACCTTTGAGGCCTGAGCTTCACAGACATAGTTGGGCAGGATGCTGTGAAACTCTTATTATATTCTGAAATTTAGAAACTAACTCCAAAGAAAGTGGAGCTTTAGAAAACCTGTGTCACACTGTGTGAACGCTGACCAACACTTTTGACACTCTGGCCCTTACTTTGTTGCTTAAATGTGTGATGATTCTAAACAAAAAACAAACAAAAAAAAACATTTCCTGTCATGAATGAAGGATATTTGAAAACCTGGCCCTCAGCTGGTTTGAAAACTTGGACAGAAGCAATTTGTTCAAGGTTATATAGTGAGCCAGTGCCAGTGGTAAGTAAAAGCCATGCTGCTTAGCTCTTATTAAGCATCAGGGAATTTATTTTATCTACTCTCATTCCTTCAGCCTGCTTTCTATAAGAGTTCACACTGACATTTGCAAATTAGACATTCTCGTGTTTTATTACCTAGCCTAACACATCTATCTCCTCCTGAGGAAAAAATATTTAACCTATGGTTGTAACTACACTATCAATCCATATTAAACTAACCTAAATTAAAAACATTTATCATGGGGCTTGATCCAAAGCTTGTTGAACTGAATAGGAAGACTCAAAGCCTGTTCCCATGCCAGAGGGGCCTGCTGACGGCAATTGTCTTGGAGAAGAGGCTGATGCCACACAACCTCTACTTGCTACATTATTTTGTTGTTTCTATGTGTTCGCTCTTGGTGTTGCTTTTAATTTTTAGATATCTCTATCACTTTAAAGTGGAAAGTTGGAGTATGGGTGGCTATTGTGGCTTCTGTTTTGTTTGTGGTAGCTATTTTTTTTCCGGGGGGGAAAGTAGTATTTGCTTTTTTCCAGTAGGTATTTCCCCTTCCCTAAAAATCAGAGGGCTAACAAGATTGAGAGGTGGTAATGCTATCTAAAAACAGCAAGCAAACAAATCACACTCTTTCCTTGGTAAGAAGCTTGCTGCAGCCTTGATGTCATATGGAATGAGTAAAGAGTAAATATCTTCTGATAGAGGGGAAAAAAATATCACTGAAAAATTCTTGAGTCATTCTGAAAGATGGAACAGGAATTTTAAAGATCTGTGAGGTGCTGCAGTGTTCCATTGCTGCCATGGCTAGAAGCAATAAGCTAATGTCCCGTGTATATAATCTGAAGAAATAGACTGATCAGATGAAAACATTACTGACTAAACATGGCATGGAAACAATGTATGTTTCTTGGGGGGAGGAAAAATTAAGTCAAGCAGGTAAAATAGCTCCCTGTGCTTATGAAAGATAATGAGGCTCTATATAACACAATGGAAAGATTTGAAAATAAAGCTAAGTCCTCCAATTTATTTTTCTTAGTGATGCCACCAACTTTTCTGATGGAAGCTTTGTCAAAACTACTAAAATTCCATGAACTATTTGAGCTTTGACAAGACAACATATTTTTGCAAAATTTCATTGTGTTGAAATTGATCTGGACAGCTGTAAAAGATGTTGAATGTTTATATCTCTGATGATCAGACTGTGCTTTATGAGAGCCTGCAGGAGAGTCAAAATAATGAGTATTTACTCAAGGAATGCATGGAAGAGGCAACCAAGACTCATACGACTATGGAATGCTTAAGTGCGGTACTATATATATTGAGTAAGGACTTGATTAAAGCCTTCTATGGTTTGGGAACAGGCCCAGAATGAGGACAAAAGAGATAATTGCTAATGGAGTCAAATTCTAATGATGCCTTTTTTTCTAGGAAGAGAGATCCTGACACATAAGGGCTGGCATAAGAGGCTTAATGTAAGGCCTATGACCCAAGTAGAGTCAAGCCCTGGTAATATAAAGCAGAATTAGCAACAGTTATGCCATCTCAGGCCCTGTCCTGGTACAAAGTACATGCTTCCTTGCGAGCTAACTATCCTGTGCATGAACTTGGCAAGAACAGGCCTGGCATTTCAGAACCACAAGCAGTCCTAGTTATTAAGTGCTCTTGTAAACACACACCAGAAGGGTAGGACAAGAACACCCCAATTCAGGGTTATGATTTAATCATGCTCTTTTAAGATGATATAAGGATGCATTGAACCCTCTTAAAGATAAGGTCAGGATGACAGCATTATGGATAGAGCTACCTTGTGATAACCAGTGAACAGGTAGAAGGTAAAGACTGGTCACCAGCCAAGGGAGAAAGGAAATATATAACTTGTTTGCATCATTTGTAACAGAGGGGTCTCAGAGGAAGTGTCTTTGTCCAGCCGAGCGAGGAATATATTGACTGAGCTGAGTCCATTTTCATTTTCATGTGTCCTAGTGTAACTCTAGACATTGACCTGGGGAGCTAGCATGCTTTGTCAGCAATAAGCCTGCATTACTACCTTCACCATGTAACTAAATATATGGTCTTTTGGGGCAGATGGAGAAGAACCTACTTGGTATTCAGACTATCTGACCAGAACCCAGGCAGCACTCAGAAAGAACACATATGCCACCAACAACTGACACCACTTTTTTATTAGAAACTCATTTAAAAGGTTAGTTTCTGAATGGAGTTTTTGCATCCTGGTGTTTTGCAGTTTTAGCACCACTCCTTCCTCTCCTGTTTGCTTTTGTTGTTAAGAATTTTAATGTTTAGTGAAATGATACCATGTTAGTACATCTTTAACCTTTTACTCTAACTATAATCTCTAGCATTATGCAAACACTTGTAGAACAGGATGTAAGTGGTGTGTTATGTTTGCATGCTTAATGTAATAACCACTGCATTCCATAAAAATGAATGCCCATCAGAAAAACACCCTTTCTACAGCTTTTCCATGAAAATGTATTGCATGTGCTGCCGTTGGGTTTAGCCATAACACTGTGAGGCTGTGTCTACACTTGCGTTCCTCTTTTGAAAGAGGCATGCATATGAGGGAAATCAAAAATGCAAATAAGGTGCTGATTTAATATCTGGTGCCTCATTTCCATATTCTTTTGAAAGAGCTTCTTTCCAAAGGGCCGTTTCTACACATGCCACTTTCTTTGAAAGTGCCATGTTAATAAATGGCCTGAAATATGCTAATGAGGTGCAGATGCAAATTCCCCATGCCCCATTAGCATAATGTCACATGGGTTGGAGTCCAGAAGACATTCTTCTGGACTCCAAAACACCATTTAGAAGTGCAGCCCTGGGGGGTCTTCCGGAAGAAAGTCCTTCTTCCAGAGGCCCCTTCTTCCTGAAAAGAAAGTGACATATGTAGAAACGGCCAAAAAAAAAAGCAGTGTAGATGCACATAGCTGGTTTATGCAACCATTTATTCTCATCACCATTCTCTTTGTCATCACCTTCATCTATGCATTCACCTTTCCACATGCATATTAGCCTCATTGACTGCAGTGAGACTCATATGAGCAAAGTTAAGCATGTGCAGTTGTTAGAGGGATTTTCCTCCACCCATTCATTAAACCAGTTCTTGCCATGAAAGAGACAGCAGAAGACTAGAGGTCTAAAGTGCAGTTAATGCAATGTTTGTTGGGGTTTGTTTCCAGCAAACCCATGTCCCATAACTGGAACAGTACAGACCATTGTTTTCCAGTGTCCCTTCTTCCCATTCCTCAGTAGCCATAATTATACCTGAAATGCACTCTTGAGCTGTGTCTACATGTGCACGCTGCTTCGAAGTAGCGGCACTAACTTCAAAATAGCGCCCATCGCGGCTACACACGTAGGGCGCTATTTCGAAGTTAACTTCGACGTTAGGTGGCGAGACGTCAAAGTCGCTAACCTCATGAGGGGATCGGAATAGCGCCCTACTTCGACGTTCAGCATCGAAGTAGGGACGTGTAGACGATCCGCGTCCTGCAACGTCGAAATTGCCAGGTCCTCCATGGCGGCCATCAGCTGGGGGGTTGAGAGATGCTCTCTCTCCAGCCCCTGTGGGGCTCTATGGTCACCGTGGGCAGCAGCCCTTAGCCCAGGGCTTCTGGCTGCTGCTGCGGAAGCTGGGGATCCATGCTGCAGGCACAGGGTCTGCAACTAGTTGTCGGCTCTGTGTATCTTGCGCTGTTTAGTGAAAGTGTGTCTGGGAGGGGCCCTTTAAGGGAGAGACTTTCTGTTGAGTCCGCCCTGTGACCCTGTCTGCAGCTGTGCCTGGTACCCTTATTTCGATGTGTGCTACTTTGGCGTGTAGACGTACCCTCGCAGCGCCTATTTCGATGTGGTGCTGCGCAACGTCGAAGTTGAACATCGACGTTGCCAGCCCTGGAGGACGTGTAGACGTTATTCATCGAAATAGCCTATTTCCATGTTGCTACATCGAAATAAGCTATTTCAATGTTGGCTTCACGTGTAGATGTAGCCTTGTAGACCCATCCCTTACAACATATGTCATGTTCCCTTTTGGGGAGTGTATGAAACTGGGATCTTCATTCCATACCGTTTGTACGCATGGGAGGGGTGATGGGGTGTGGTCACAGAAGGCCCCTTGGGATGTTCTCTAGTGTGTTGATCATGCCACTGACACTTGCATACTTGCTGTCCAGGGCTTACTACCACTCCGTCCTGCTGGGCCAGATCCTCTGATATACACCAGTGAAAGGCATGGAGTTAGGGTTCCTGTTCCCTCTGCAGAGCAAACCAGACACTAATTAACCCCGGATCTGGGTGGATGCAATTCTAGGGCACAGCACATGGGAAATTAACCTCCAACAGGGATCAAAACTACAAAAAAATCAGTCTGTCACTCTGCAAAAATTTGCATAGGAAGGTGTACACCTGCCTAATCCCACTAGGTGAGCACCCCCATCCACAACCAGGAACTGACCTTCTAAGGTGCCATGAATATGCAGTACCTCATTAGCATAATGGTGGCTGCGGCGATTTGAAAGTGTGGGTTTCTAATTGTGTGCCACCCGTGGAGATGGGGACCTTTCGAAAGGACACCCACAGTTTTCAAAAGTCCCTTCTTCCTAACACCAGATAGGAAGAAGGAGCTTTCGAAAACTGGGGGGGTCATTTCTGAAGGTCCCTGTCTCCATGGGCAGTGTGTGATTCGAAAGCCACACTTTCGAATCACCATGGCTGCCATTATGCTTATAAGGTGCTGCATATTCTTGGCAGCACCTCATTAGCATATTTCAAACCCTCTCATTAGCATGCCCCTTCCGAAAGGAAAGGGCTTGTGTAGACACAGGGTTTGAGTATGAGACTTTTTGTGAGCTGCTCATTGAGACATAATTTATCCACGTCAGGAGAAAAAAAATGTTGTTTAGTTTTTCTCTTCTGCTTCTACCTACAAGGACAGAATGAATGATGCCTATTTCCTTCTTCTGACATCCAAGAATATCAGAAAAGTTGTAATGCCTAAATATGTCTAACAGTCTAAATTTAGTACCAGTAAGTACCCAGATGTTTCTTTATATATAATGTTGATGCTGTTCCATTTGTATAAATAATTAACTATTTCATAGAGCAGGGTTTGAACCATAATCCTTTATCATATGTGAGTGGTCTAACCACTGGGACTTTCCTGACTGCTCACTGGTCCCATGAATACTTCATTATTTATACTGATTCATGTTCAACAAGAGAGTCACCATACAATACCCAATAGCCTTAGGGCACGTCTACACTTGCATTCCTCTTTCGAAAGATGTATGCAAATGAGGCGAATTGAAAATGCAAATGAGGCAGATATTTGCATATTTGACACCTAGTTTTCATATTCTAATTTCAAAAGAGCTTCTTTTGAAAGAAGAAAGCCAGTGTACACGCTGCTCTTTTGAAAGTAAATCCCATCGTTGAAAAAATCCTTCCCATTAAATAAAGGGAAGAAGGATTCTTTGGAAGATGGGTTTACTTTCAAAAGAGCAGGGTCTACACTAGCTTTCCTCTTTCAAAAGAAGTGCTTTCAAAATTAGAATATGCAAATGAGGTGCCGATATGCAGTGGTCCCAGGCCACACACAGGCCAGCCCCCACATGGGATGCGGCACCCCGCGGTGCCATACCAGCAACACCCAGCACCTGCCCCCAGTGGACAGTGAGTAAGCCGCACAAGGATGGCAGCCGGTCGGTGCTGGATGGCGCCTGGGACCCTTGCAACACAGGCCAGGAAGGGCCACCTGTGGGAGAGACCCCTGGAATCACACCCAGGCTGGGAGGCCTGGTCCTGGGGGGAGGAGTGCACCCTCGGGCGGTCAGTGTCCCTTGGGGGGGTGGAGACCCCGTGAGAGTGGGCTCGTATGGGTGGGGTACAGCCGGGTGGGGCACAGCCAGGTCCCCTCTGTCCGGGGCACACTACTGACATGCTCTCCTCCTCTGCACACAGCTACACCATCCGTGGGCCAGGACAGCCCTGTGCCATCCCTCATTCCAGAGAGCCCACCCGCAGCCATTGGAGGTGTCCAGACTCCACCCCAGGCAGTATGCCATCGGGGCCGTGGTCAGAGGGCCCTCTGCCAGGCTGAGGAAGACCCAGCCACCCAACACCAGGCCGAGGTGGCCGAGGAGCACCTCCAGCTCGCCCAGACCAACATGGAGTGGCGGAGGGCAGCCTGGGATAGACTGCTGGACACCCTTGAGGGCATTGGCCACGTCACGTGGGAGCACACAGCCACTGTGGCATGCCTCCTGGCCCCCTGGCGTCTCTCCCTGCCGGCACTGCCCCCTCTGCCCTCACTAAGCCTGCTCCCTCCATCCCCACCGAGCCTTCCCCCTCCTCCCCAACTGATTCCAACCCCTCCGCCCCCACTAGGCCCACCCGCCGGCAATATTTACCGGTACTACTGGCACCCTCCCCACCCCCCGCCCCAGGGACCCTGCACCCAGGGGGACAGGGGCTCCAGAGGCTGATGGGGTTCATGGCCCACTACCCCTGCCCTGGAATGAGCGCCTTGTCCCTCTCCAAGTTAGGTTTCCCACTCCAAGTTAGGTTTCCCCCTGTACATATTTGCAAACACCTAGTTTTATAAACCTTTCTTTATTATTCACCACTCCGTGCTGTGCACCTCAGTGGCTGGTGGGTGGTGGATGTGCGGGTGTGGTGCTGGTGGGGGTGGGGGTGGGGGTGGGGGTGGGGGTGGCAGGGGTGATGGGTGATGGATGTGCGTGAGATGTGGGCATGCATGTGGGTCAGAGGTGGCCATCGGCAAAGGCCTGCCTGAGGGCCTCCTGAATTCAGTGGCCGTCCCGGTGGGATGGGGGCAGCGCCCAGCTGCTCATAGACAGCGCCAGCTTGAGGTCCCCCCACTGGGGACATAGGCATCCCCCTTTCCCTCCACAATGTTGTGGAGAACGCAACAGGTGCCCACTATCTGGGGCACGCTGGGGACCCTGACCTCCAGCCACGTGAGGAGGCACCTCCACCGCCCCTTTAGGTGCCCGAAGGCCCACTCCACCATGTTCTGAGCATGGTTGAGGTACTCATTGAATGCCTCCTGGGTGGAGTCGAGGTGTCCCATGTAGGACCTTTTGAGCCACAGCTGCAGGGGGCACGACGCATCTGCCACCATGCAGACTGGCATGGTGACATCCTCTGCCATGGGAATCTTCCTCTGGGGGATGAAGGTGCCGGCCCCCATGCGGCAGCAGAGGCTGGAGTTCCGGAAGACATAGGCATCATGGGTGCGGCTGACCCAGCCCACACAGAGGTCAGTGAACCAGCCCCTTGCGTCCACCAGGGCCTGCAGCACCACCGAATGGTAGCCCTTCCTGTTCATGTACTGGCTGCTGCTGTGTGGTGGGGCGTGGATGGGGATGTGTGTGCCATCCAAAGCGTCAATGCAGTTTGGGAAGCCCAGGTCCTGGAAGCCGGTGACGGTGTTGTCCACATCCCCCAGGCGGATGACCCGATGGAGCAGCATCGCATTGATGGACCTAACGACCTGCAGAGGGGGGAGGGGGAGCACGTGCTCTAGCGCAGGTGTGGCGGCAGTTGCCCTCTGCTTTGGGTCCATTCTGCCCCCCTCCCATCCAGCACCTGGCCCATGCAGCCCCTGCCCCCTCCTGTCCAGCCCTTGCCCCATCTGGCCCCTTGCAGGGGAGGTTTCCCCTTGCCCCAGCCCCCCTCCACCCCGCCCCATCCAGCCCCCTGCAACCCTCCCATCTTGACTCTTGCAGTGGTGGGTTACCCTGTCCCCATGCCCCCCCACCCACGTGTGGGGGATGCATGACCCAGCCCCACCTTGCCTCCATAAGTACAGCCCTGACAATGGCCTTGCCCACCCTGAACTTCTGTCCCCCGGAGCGATAGGAGTCCGGGGTGGCCAGCTTCCAAATGGCAATTGTGACCCATTTCTCCAGGGTGAGGGCTGGCTGCATGCAGGTGTCACGGTGCCAGAGTGTGGGGGCGAGCCAGTGGCAGATCTCGTCAAAGGTGTGCCTCGACATGCAGAAGTTCTGCAGCCACCTTTCCTCGCCCCAAACCCCTAGCACCACACGCTCCACCAGTCGGTGCTGCTGAGGTGGGTCCAGAGGCATCAGGGCACGCATGGGGTGCCCTGCGGTGCCCCGATGGTGGGGCCCTGTGGCCCCGGGGGGACTGTGCAGACACCCACTGAGCTTGGGTGCAGCTGCGGCGATGGTGCACAGCACTGCCAACAGGGCGCCCATGATGAGGGTGTCCTCCTGCAGGAGTTGTTGCTGGGCCTCCATGGTCGGCACGAGTGGGCTCTGCCGGGCTGGGACAGGCTGGGCAGCACTTAGCTAATGTGGAGGGGAGGGTGGAGGGAGGGACCCTTTAAAGGAGGCATCTGGTTGCGGCCCCAGAAGGGCTTGTCAGCCATGGGACCCCATCCACGGCATCTTCTGCCGCCCTTCTTTCAAAAGAGAGCTTGGAGCCCTTTGGATGCTCTTTTGAAGGGCCTCGATGGCACTTGGAAAGAGCAGATCGGAATTCCAATCTGAAAAATGTGGGAGGTCGCTCTCTTTCGATGGCCGCTTTTTTGAATGCCGAACTTCGATTTTTGCCCTTTCGAAAGGGTGCTTACGTGTCAACACAACTTTATTGTTTGAGCATCCACTTATCAGCTACGTCTACAAGTGAATGCTACATCAAAATAGCTTATTTCGATGTAGTGGAATCGAAATAAGCTATTTCAATGAATAACATCTACACGTCCTCCAGGGCTGGTGCCATCGACATTCAACGTCAATGTTGGGCAGCACCACATCGAAGTAGGCGCTGCAGGGGAGCGTCTACATGCCAAAGCGGCAGACATCGAAATAAGGGTGCCAGGAACAGCTGCAGACAGGGTCACAGGGCAGACTAGCACTTCCAGGGCAACAGCTAGCCATTCCCTTAAAGGGCCCCTCCCAGACACATTCAGCCTGCACAGCACGTGGTTTGCAGAGTCATAAGCACGCACATCTCAGTGAAGCAGTTATGGACCCCCAGCAGCCGCAGCAGCAGCAGCAGCCAGAGGTCCACCCAGCCACCCCTGCAGGAGCAGTGCTCGCCCTGCTCAATGCCATGCAGGAGGCAGCTGATCACCTTTTAGTCACAGAAGAGGAGCTGCCCCCAGGGGAGGAGGAAGCAACCCCAGACCCTGCTGTCCTCTGCCCCCCCACTGCACATGCCGCCGGCTGTGGAGCTACCGCACGAGCACCAACGGGTGGGAGCGGCTGGTGCTCAGCAAGTGGGACGACGACCGCTGGCTCCAGAACTTTCGTATGAGCCGGCAGACATTCCTGGAGCTCTGCCAGTGGCTCACCCCTGCACTGAGGCACCAGGACACCGCCATGCAACGTGCCATCAGCGTGGAAAAATGGGTCGACATCGCTGTCTGGAAGCTGGCCACTCCAGACAGCTACCGATCCGTGGGGCAGCAGTTTGGCGTCGACAAGGCCACCGTCGGGGCTGTCCTCATGGAGGTAAGAGGACCCACAGGGAGGGGGAGGCAGCGCTGGCAGGGAGGGGAGCCCTGGGGGGGAGGGGAGGGCAGCCCTGGATGGGGATGGGAGGGGAGTCCTGGGGGGCAGGGGAGCCCTGGGGGGTGAGGGCCAGACACACCCTGCACACCCCTCATTGGTGCTCTCCCATGTCCTTCCCCTGCAGGTTGTCCACGCCATCAATGCCCTGCTCCTCCACAGGCTCGTGTGGCTTGGGGACCCGGATGCCGCCATCGCGGGGTTTGCCAGCCTGGGCTTCCCAAATTGCTTTGGGGCTCTGGATGGGACCCATATCTCCATCCATGCCCCGTAGCACAGCGGAGGACGCTTCCTCAATAGGAAGGGCTACCATTCGGTGGTCCTCCAGGCCTTGGCGGACAGCCAGGGCCGCTTCCTGGACATTTATGTTGGCTGGCCTGGCAGCACCCATGAAGCCCGGGTATTCAGGAATTCGGGCCTGTGCCACCGGCTGGAGGCGGGGACCTACATCACCCAGCGGGAGATCCCTGTGGGGGACACTACCATGCCCCTCTGTGTCGTTGCAGATGCGGCATACCCCCTCCGGCCCTGGCTCATGTACCTTTACACAGCCAGCCCAGAGCGCTTCAACACGCGCCTGAACCACGTGCGCCAGGTGGTTGAGCGCACATTTGGCTGCCTCAGAGGGCGCTGGAGGTGTCTCCTCACCAGCCTGGATGCAGGCCCTACCAACATCCCCCAGATTGTGGGTGCATGCAGCGCACTCCACAACCTGGTCGAGAGCAAGGGGGAGGCATTCTTTCAGGGCTGGGCTGTGGAGGCCGGCAGGGCCGACGTGCAGCCACCTGCTGCCACCAGTCGCCAGGTGGACCCCGAGGGGATCCAGGTCCGGGAGGCCCTGCGGGTCCATTTTGACCAGGCTGCAGGGTGAATGCTAGCAGGCCCCCCACTGCACCCCCCCATCCTCCACAACACTCCCTGCCCCTACACCCACACCACAGAGCGCCCAAGAGCACACCCCCCCCACTTTTCTTGCAAATAAAAATAGACCTGTTGTTCGTGAAACCACAAAATGGTGAATTCTCTTATTATATTATTACTACAAATATATTATATATTATTTTATGATAAACAAACAGTGGAACACAAGGAAGGGGAGAACTATTTACATGGGGGGGCAGGTATCATAAAATGACAGGGGTCTAATACAAACTATATACAACATAAAGAGGATATGTACAAAGGGGGGGCCCACCTCCTGGGCCCCGCACCACCTAATGTGCAGCGCTGGTGGTTGGCGGGCGTGACCCTCGCCTTGGTCTCAGCCCTGGCGGAGGCTGGCTGGGAGCCAGGCAAACTGGCAGATACAGCCGGCGGGTGTCAGCAGGCCCCAGGTCCCCCTCAGCAGAAGGCCCCTCAGTGGCGGACGGCAGCGGGACAGTGGGTGGAACAGCGGGTGGAGCAGCGGGTGGAGTAGGCAGGGTGGGCAGAGTGGCGGCCAGCATGGCACGGGGGGCCAGGTAGTCCGTGATGCACTCAAATGTACACATAAAGGCCCCCCATGCCTCCTGGCGCCAGGCCAGCGCCCCCTCCTGTAGTTGGAGGCACCGCTCATCCACCCGCAGGCACTGCTCCGAGACCTCCGGCTGCCGCCGGAGGATCACCAGCAGCTGGGGGTCCGTCACCGTCCGTTGGTGGTGCTGGGTCCACCATCAGCCCCGCCCTGTGGCTGGTCAGTGCTCCACTGAGGGGTTGGCCTGCAGTGATGGCCCCGGTGGGCTCTCTGGGACCACTGACACTGTCTGGGCTCTCTGATGGTGCAGTTGTGGAACACAGGGGGGGGAAGAAGAGTGGAGACAGCCGTTAGTGTGGCCCCCGAGCCGTGGCCCTTCTCCCCCCACCCCTCTGCTGCTGGTTCCCCATCCCCGCCCCCGGGAGATGCTGCTGCTGCTAATGGGTGTCCCACCCTCTCCCCCCGGGGGACCCTAGGTTCCACTCCTCCCATCCCCAGGGATGGGTCATGGCACTGTCATGCTGGGGGGGCAGGGGCTGGTGCATTCTTCTGAGGGACATGCCACTGCTGTCCTTGGGGCCATGGTCATCTGGGCATGTGGAGGGCCCTGGTCATGTCTCTTGTCCCAGCCCCTCAACCCCGGGGGTGTGTATCGGGGGGTACATACCTGACGGTCCGCTCCCACGGTTGGGGGACACCCTGTGTGTGGACGCCCTGCTGAAGCTCCGGGATGGCAGAGTGATGTGGAGCCCCCTGTCGCTGGAGGAGGATTCGCCCTCCTCCTCCTCCTCCGGCATCCCAGGGGTAGTCTCCTGGGGGGGCCCCTGGGGTGCGGGGCTTGCCTCCGGGGCGGACTCTGCCTCCAGCGTCTTCTGGGGCTCGTCAGCTGAGGTGTCAAGAGTGGCCGGCAGGGAGGAGGTGTGCCAGGGGCCCAGGATTTCCCTGAGCTCCCTGTAAAAGGGGCAAGTGGAGGGGGAGGCCCCAGATTGGCTGGCCGAATCCCGGGCCTGGGCGTAACCCTGCCACAGCTCCCTGACCTTCCTCCTGACGTGGTCAGGAGTGCGTGCAGGGTGACCCCAGGCGGCCAGGCCCTTGGCCAGCTGAGCGAATGCATCCATGTTCTGCCTCTTGCTCCCCATTACCTGGAGCACCTCCTCCTCGCTCCAGAGCCCCAGCAGGTCCCGGATCTTGGCCTCCGTCCAGGAGGGGCCTTGCTGCCTCTTCCCCAGCTGGCTGCCAGCCTGGGAGCCCTGACTCCCCTTGGGGGGGTGCCCTGGGGGCACTTGGGGGGCTGGTGGGTGGCCATTGCAGTGGGGGGGTGTCTCTGGGCTGCAGGGAGGCGTGCAGCCTGGCCGCCAGGCTGTGCTGCTGCCTGCATGCTTTCTCAGCTTCCTGCACAGGAAGGCAGGGGGCGGGGAGCTTTAGGGGGCCGCTGCATGCAGCGACCATAGAGCTCAGGGGCTGGAGAGAGCGTCTCTCAACCCCTCAGCTGATGGCCGCCATGGCTGACCCCACTATTTCGATGTTGCGGGACACAGATCGGCTACACGTGCCCTACTTTGACGTTCAACGTTGAAGTAGAGTGCTATTCCCATCTCGTCATGAGGATAGCGACTTCGAAGTCTCACTGCCTTACGTCGATGTCAACTTTGAAATAACGCTCACCTCGTTTAGACGTGGCGGGAGCTATTTCGAAGTTGGTGCGGCTACTTCAAAGTAGCCGGCACGTGTAGATGCGGCTATCATGTGGGTAACATGGGTTCATAGTCCTTTCTCCAAAAGGATATTTGAAAATATGCCTCTTACATCCCAGGTAAGGCTGTCACTACTTGCCAATAGGCTAAAATAGTGTAGGGGTTTCCATTATCTTTTCTAGGGAAAGATTAACTTGGCTTAGACGTCTGACTGCAGGAGAAGTTTTGTGGCTGTGAATCCCAATTGAAGAGGTGTACATCCCTCTGCCTCATGAGTTAAATGTCTAAATACCATTATGATTCTTGGACCATCCCCTTTTCTTCTGTATTCATCTCCTGATTAGGTTTGGCAGCTCCTCACTCAGCTTTTTGCCTTCTGGGAATATCTATGTTAGCTACCTCACTTTCTCCATATGGTGCATGGGAAGCTTGGGTAACTAACTTGAGCTGTGAATTGCCATGGGCAGCAGGACATGTAGTAGTTAGTTATTGTAACAGTTTAGTGATTCTAGATCATTTCATAATATTATCCAGCATGTTCACTTAACACAGGAATTACTGTACCAGGTCACAGCAATGGTCAATTCTAAATAGTCTTGTCTCCTGGTTCTAATGGGGTTGGAACTAGATGTTGCACAGAAGAACATTCAAGAAGCTTTGCAGTGGATTGCTGTGGAATAATCAGCCTCGACTGAAAGTTTCATGTGAACCTAGGAAACTGGTGGTTTGGATTATGTGCAGAAGCTTGAAGGTATATTATCTTTATCATTTTTTTCATATGAAATATAATTAGCCATGTGCATATCTAATCCTCTTTTAATGCTTGCTAAATTTATTTTGCATTGTAGACCAATAACTATTAACATGGCCCATGCTCTCCTATATTACACTGGGGCAGACCCACAGAAGGATGAGCAATATGAGGATAGCTCTTGTCAGTTATTGTCTGCATGAGTGTTCCCTCTACGTCCTGCACTCGCTTTGGACAGATAGCCTTGATGGAACTACCAAAGACTACACTTGGTTCAGTGATGAAGGCACTTGGGCAAGTTTATCATTAACAAAGCACAGTCCTAGAGCCCAGTAGACTCTACCATGATGCTGCCATGTGTGCCCATTACAAAACACTCAGATCAGTGAATGGTGGCATTTGTCACCACCAACTCCCTCCCCAAGCTATATAAATAAATGATCATCATTTTCATGCATTTCTGTGTATCCCTCAGTGGATGTTGATGTGGCATTGAAACTGTGGAGGAAAGTGTTCTTAATGTACAAGAAAGCAAGTATTGCCATACATGTGGCAGGAAAGTGTGCAAACTGGTATATTTTGTTTCAGGGCAACGTGTTTATCCTGTCATACAGTATCCTAACACTGGAAAGGAAATTTGCCTTTTTGAATTTAAGTGCCAAGGTGTACATTCCCACTAAAATATAGATAAATGGGTAGAAGTCCCATTTTCCTGAGAACCCTTTCATTACCCGAGTCTTCCTTAACACACAGGAACTGGACATATTTTCAGATTTGCTTTCTTGAGCAGGAATCTCTTACACGTCCAAACAACTCTACATAAATTCTAACCCCTCCCTCCACCTCCCTTCCTCAACAGATCAATCTTCTGGAAATTATATTTAATGATTATTTAATCCATAGATAGTGGTTTATCCTGTTTCAACCAAGAAGCCTTGGTGCTTATACTATTCTTTCTAGGAAACTGACATTTCAAGGACAATATAATATAATCTCTGAGGGATGGTCTAGCCATTAAATTACTGAACGAATACATGCTTATTTGCTTTAGCTAGATATATGCTGGGACAACTTGCTAGATGTTACCAAGTTTATGCTCTTTAACTTAGGGCTAATATTTACATACAATATTAACATAAATTCTGGGGCAACAGCTTATTTTCAATGAACATGTACAATCTGATTATACCTGAGCTGCTTCATTGATTTAAAAGACAACATTGGTTCCAAAGTTTTTCTTCTTAAAAAAACCAAAAAAAAATAAAAATTCATCACAGCTATTCTCTGATGTGAATAGCCTGAAGGCTCTTGTCTATTTTTACTGTTTCATATTTTAAAAATTAAACAGTTTTGCGAAGCTAAAAATTTCTGTCCCTTTTGATAAGCTGTAGGATTTTTGTTTAATAAAACAGGCAGGCCTAGAATGAACAGCTGTCTGTGCAGCTTGTGAATCTGCAAATTACCCACAACTTTAACTATGCAACATAATGAGTAGTACTTCAGTTCTGCTCTTTCACATATAGTTAACCAAATTATTTCATGATGTTTCCACAGTATTCTCCATCTTCCATATTTGTCAGAATTGATCAATTGTATGTTGCAGTCATATTGATTTTAATGCAATCTAACATCATTTGAGATTTGGAATACAACTTCTTTCTTGGTACTTAGTGTTAAGCATTTTGGACTAGAAAATCTGTACCTAATTCTACCCTTTGTAGAATTCTTATAATCTGACTGATTAGCTGAAAATTGCACTCCAAACCAGAGTCCTCACATAATGTGTTCATCCACATATATTTCCTGGACTTTATGATAAATCCTTTTATGGTCTACGGTAGTTGCATCCTCACTTCACAGTACTGTTTGGTTTGTCCTTTCATACTATTCATTCTCAGAACCAACCACTATAGCTCTAATAAGCAAACTATGTAATATTTCTTTTTAAATATATTATAAGTGAAAGAAAAACACAGGTACCATTTTTAAGGGTCAGCTCTTCGGTACACAAACCATTGTTTTGCCATATGGGCATACCACCCCCAGCACAATAGGGTGCAGTACTCCATAGGGGTCCCCTAGGTGCAACCACATTGCAAACAATAATACTGATATATTAGCCGTGTATTGTTTCTCGGGCAGAAGAATAGTGAGTCAGACATTTCAACCAAGAATTTTAGTGTCTAACTGCCAGAGAGAAGTGGGGCTTAGCCATCTATTATTGGCTAGCTTTGGAAGCATCTAGCAATCACAGGCCATACCAGATTAGTACTAATCCTTGAACTTTTCCTTGCAACAAACTCCGTTGCCAACTTTGTCCACATAGTTACTCTGGGGATACCATCACTGGACCTAACTGCATTAATTACAAGATCAAGGGCTCATGCTCCTATACGTTGAACAATAGTATCTATGCCATTATGTGCCAGCAATGCCCCTCTGCAATGTACATTGAACTAACTGGGCGAACACTTTGCCAAAGGGGGAATGAACAGAGAGCAGACATCAGGAATCTCAAGACACATAACCTGACATGTACTTATTTTGTCAGGTTTGCTGTAATTTTGTTTGACCTCTGTACTATATATCTGGGTCTGATCTAGGTCTGTTAGTCTTTAAAGTGCTACATGACTGTTGTTTTGTGTTGTTAGAAGACAGACTAACACTACCTCTCTGTTACTATTTGCAGATGCAGTTAACATGCACTAAAATGAGAAGTCCTGTGGCAACTTGTAGACTAACTGATGAAGTGGGGTTTTCGGACAAAGTGAGTCTTTGCCCATGAAAGCTTATTTCAAAGAAATCTGTTAGTCTATAAGGTTCCACAGGACTTCTCACTGTTTTTGTGGAAACAGACTGACACCACTACCCCTCTGATTCTTAGCATGCACTAGGTGATTGACAGTGTAATCTACTTTGCTATGTTATTGGGTGGCAACTGTCTCCCAAGAATGATGTGTTCAGGACCATGCCTTTTATAGCAAGCTTGATGATAAATCTTCTATTTTCAATCTTGATGTTTATTTTAAGATATCGACTCTGCTTTCTCTGTACTCAAGGGTAGACTTTTAAACTGGGGTCAAGTTTTGCAGAAAACTGTTAATCACTTTGGGTTCCCCTAGGGATGTTATCGTGAGAGGAGTTTAGGCTAAGAGGTTTGCTTTTTTGATGAAGATAACACACATGTATAGAAGTGAATCATCAATCAATATTTCCGTTCCAATTACTATTATTTAAATGTAATCCATGGACATTGACCCCGATCTAAATGTTCAACCAGGTGACTTGGTGTCATTAGATACTCATCATATATAAGCTTCACAGATGGATATACTATGGTCCCCAATGTTAATTTCATGTAGGAGCTTTATCCAGGTATATGAATATCTTGATTATTGTGTATGTGTATTGTTGTTTGAGTACACTTATTAAAGACCTGTTCTGTGCTGCTATGTATATTACATGACTTAATGGCTTTCCCACAAAGAAGGTTTAATATTTAAATTCTTAAGAAAGGTAGCTATTAGAATCTCTCTTGATAGTAAATTCAGGTCATATTTGACTGTATGCTCACACATAATATCATTTGGTTTCTCTTCTTTATTAACTACTGGATTTTTTAAAGATTTCTACTTTTCTCATGTCCTCACCAGCTTCATGTATTATTAATTACCTCTTATAAAGTGACCACTTGTACTTTCTTTAGCTGATCATTTGTTTTCTTGTAAAAGACATAGATTTTAGGATTTCATAGCAATTACAAACAAGTAAAGCAACAGCTGTTTTATGAATGTCTAATAAGCTAGGTAAATTAAAGAAAAGTGTAAAACAAATCATCCAGAGGAGTAAAGTGATACCAAAGAAATTGTTAACCTTTATTTAGTATTTTTAAACTCAGTTTTGAGTCCCTCTCTAAAACAAGCAGGAATCACTTCACCAACTGAAAGGTGCAGGTAGCTTAACTTTGGAAAATACAGGTCCCATGACAAAAGCTGAGACATTCCTGGACCTATTGTCCTCATTGAAGGAGGAGTAAAGGATGTTTTGAAATAGCACATTATTTCAACATTTGGTACTGTTTAGACAGTGCTGAATACTGAAGTAGCCTATTTTGAATTACATTCAAAATAAGCTACGCAATTTGCGTAGTGAAATTATGTAGCTTATTTTGCATTTAGATTGCCATGTAGACACACAGCCATAGAGAAGAAGAGTGAAGCAAATGGAGCTGACTGACTGGAGCTGAGCAGCAACAGTGATTAAGGAACATCTATGAATATATAAAGTAATAACAGTGATTAAAAGAAGAATACTATGGGATTTAGAAAGCAAAGTCTGATCGGCTATCATTTAGTGTAGTATAATCTAGCGGACTATGTAATATGTACATGTTTGAAATGTATGTGTAACACAGACAGACCCTGGGTTGCCGACACCAGGGATTAAATCTGCAATAAGAATGGCTAAAGCCTTGTGCTCTACCGCATGAGCTAAAAGCCAGCTGGCTCTCAGGTGAGGCTGTAGAGCAGAGACTTCACTCACCCTAGTATGAGGTCTCAGTGCCTCTGGGTACAACATATGTGTGTGTATTTTAACTGTATTTACTTATATAAAACTTAAAACCGAGGTGGGACGCGTCTGACGTACCAGCCACATGAAGTTCATAACAGTTAGCTACTGGTGGGCTGCCAGATATTTTGTTTACCAGATCGTCCACAGGCACAGAGCCCTGCATCTCCCAGTGGTCACAGTTTGGGCTCTGCTTCCCTCAGTTCCAATTGCCTGGAAATGATGAACTGCAGGCACTGGGAACTGTGGGGCTCCATGCCTGAGGACAATCAGGTGAATAAACCACCTGGTGGCCCACAAGCAGCTAACCATGAAGAACCGCATGCAGAGTACAGGCGGGAGATTCTCCACTGAGGACTTACAGTATAATTTAAAATTGTTTTGAGTGATTTTTTTACAAACTGATGATTTGTAGCAAAATGCTATGCTTAGAACCCTTTATATGTATATGGTAATGGAATTGTGTCTGATTTCTATTTTTAGGTTATACTGTGAGTTACTTTAATGAAAAGATTCTTTGTTTTGGAAGGTATATTGCATGTGTCAATTACTGTATCAGAAGATTATATCTGTGTCTTCTAGTGTTCCTTAACAACCCTGGAAACTCATACCTCATAAAGAGTGGACGAAGGGGGTTAATAGGCAAATTACTATGGGGACATCCCAAAAGCCATTTTGGGGTAACAATGAGGTTCACTTACCAAAGACAAATGCTTTCCTGAACTTAAAGCTTATCAAAGAAAGGGAACCTAAAAAAATAAAAAGAGTCCAACTTGTTATCTCGTGCCTAGTGTTAGCAAGTCAGAGTGGTGACACTTTCACCCACTTTGTACTGATGTAATTGACTCAAAAGCGTATAGGGCAATGCTGAACTGAGTCCAGTGAAAGCTTCCTTCAACGGGTGACCTTGCACTTACATCCCACTATTGTGCTAGCTCACAGCTTAGCTCAAATGCTAAAAGAAATATTTACAAGAGCTCATTATATTTAGAATAATGAGCTCTGTTCAATTCCCTTCATCATGGTGTAGCTTTTCATGTGTAATAATTTTATATAAATGGCTTTTATACATATATGTAAATAATTCAAAACCTTTTTTAAAGTTTTTATGCCTACAATCAGTGTTTCTACATTCCTTTGTCATTCTGTGATTAATATTTATGTTTACCTTAGAGGCAGAGATTGGAACCTGAAATAGTATGTTTCCCGACTTTTTCTCTATTCTACATATGGACAAATCATTGAGTAAAGTAAGATGAGTCCTGAAATTTTGCTCAACATTGAAAGGAGCAATTTTGCAAACAAATACAACTGTATGGTGGAAGTGAACTAGCTGGACTGCTATTGTAGTTGCACAGCATGTGGTGGAGACAAAGGGATCTGCTGTGTTAGGCTACGTCTACACGTGCACCCAACATCGAAATAGCTTATTTCGATGTTGCGACATCGAAATATTCTATTTCGACGAATAACGTCTACACGTCCTCCAGGGCTGGCAACGTCGATGTTCAACTTCGACGTTGCGCAGCCCGACATCGAAATAGGCGCAGCGAGGGAACGTCTACACGTCAAAGTAGCACACATCGAAATAAGGGAGCCAGGCACAGCTGCAGACAGGGTCACGGGGCGGACTCAACAGCAAGTCGCTCCCTTAAAGGGCCCCTCCCAGACACACTTTCATTAAACAGTGCAAGATACACAGAGCCAACAACTAGTTGCAGACCCTGTATATGCAGCACGGACCCCCAGCTGCAGCAGCAGCAGCCAGAAGCCCTGGGCTAAGGGCTGCTGCCCACGGTGACCACAGAGCCCCGCAAGGGCTGGAGAGAGAGTATCTCTCAACCCCCCAGCTGATGGCCGCCATGGAGGACCCCGCTATTTCGATGTTGCGGGACGCGGATCGTCTACACGTCCCTACTTCGATGTTGAACGTCGAAGTAGGGCGCTATTCCCATCCGCTCATGGGGTTAGCGACTTCGACGTCTCGCCGCCTAACGTCGATTTCAACTTCGAAATAGCGCCCAACACGTGTAGACGTGACGGGCGCTATTTCGAAGTTACTGCCGCTACTTCGAAGTAGCGTGCACGTGTAGACGCAGCCTTAGTGTGAGATTTGTTTTAAAGAGCTAAGTTTCTTTGCTGTTTTCTTTGTTTCTCATCTTTTAGATGTAAGAATTCAGCTGTATTTCTGCAGTGATATAAAGAGTTTCAAAATGGAAGAACTTACAGAATGGGAATTAAGCTCTGCTTGTAACATTTCGTGAGGAACCAGATGGTGATATGGCAGATTGTCTTGCTAGGAAAAATGCTTATTGTCAGCTGTGAGGCAATATTTTTAGATGTTGTGCTCATTGGCAGTAATATCTGTTCTACTTTATTCTCTCTCTGTCTGGTTTAGTGCTTAAATGGACTCCTGCTGTCTACTGTTAAAGTAAATTCTCAATCACATAGTGCCAAAATATTACCTGTTATTACAAGTCCTATACATGCTTTTAAATAACTTCTTCCTATCCTTGCTGTATTGTAGTCACTTAGGAAATCTGCACTGACTTTGATGGATCCAGGCTGTTCTTAAGACAGAAGAGAATTATTGGAACTGTGTACATCAGGTGTGGGCACTCCCCGGTCTGCAGTCTGGATCTAGGCCTCAGCTTGTCTGGGTCCAGACTGCAGGCTTGGGGCTCCTCTCCATAGCATCTGGCCTGTGGCAGGGTGGAGGGTTTGGAGCCCCAACTTTTATGGGTCAGATCAAACAAGTCATGGACTGGATCCACTGCAGGCTCTACTGGAGGGCCAGAGGAAGAAGAAGCATCTCCAGGCTCTTCTTCCTCCAGCTGGGGCAATGGAGTGGGAGCAGCAACAGCCTTGGCAGCCCCTTCTTGTTGGCTTCATACTGCTGTTCGGCTTGGCTGGAATTCTGGCCAATCAAAGCAGTGGAGCACAGTGCCTGGGAGGAAGGGGGATGAGATGCAGAGCCATGTGCATCAAGTGGGCTTCAAAGTTAAGTGCAGCCCTGTAGCCCAGACTGTTTGTCCCCAGACAGCTCCTGAACCCGCTCCCATCCAGTCATTTACTTCCACTGCCTTCCTGCATCTTCCTCCCACCTGACTCTCCATCCTGACCCCTCCCTCCCAGACCCCTCACCTCCACCCACTCCTGCCCAGACTCCCTATTCACATCCTGCTCCAGTACCCTGTCTGCCAGACCTCTCATCCCACCCTGACCCCTCCCTTCCAAAGCCTTCTGCATCCTTCCTCCCACCTAGACGCACACTTCCATCCTGACCCTGCATCCCCTCCTGCCCAAATCCCCCACTCCTGCACCCTTCTCCAGCCCAGGTTAACCACCCCCAGCTTACTCCTGCCCATCCCTTCCACCTGAATCCCCAAACCCCAGCGTGTTCCTGCACCTTCCCTCTGGTCCAGACTCCATAGCCTATAGATTGGGGCTATATCAGTAAGGTGCTTGTGTGTGTGTGTGTGCGTTTTTGGTTTCGGGTTTTTCTTTTTTTTTTCCCCCTCACTTTTTTGCTTCTCAGGTTTTTGCTTCTTGTGCCCCTGAATGACTGGTTTATGGGTCAGTGACCCCCAACCCAAGAGAGTTTCCCATCCCCTGCTGTAAACTATAGTGAGGGACACAGAAAGCCACCTCAACTAGTCACTTGTCTCATTGTGAGAACTGTAGCTGTTATGGATAATTGGACAGCCATGTAATCATGCTTTCAACATATTTCTCAAAGCTGTAATGCATCAACATAATATCACTTTTAAATTTGTATTTCTAGGTCTTTAAGTCCGGTAGTCTGCATGCAGCTATTGTCAATACCAGTTATCTTCAGTAATGACCTAAATGATTATGCAAAACACCTTAACCACTGCAGGCAATTCTCTGAAACATGATCACACTGCTGGTTTGTGGGCACATCTGTTTGTTCTTGCTTTGCAACAAATTAAAGGTACAAGGTAGCACACCACCATTAATAAGTATACTGTCTAGAATGAATCTGATAATCCTTCAGCTTTCTGATGGCAATAACATACAACTGTCCTGTGGATAATCTTGGACAGTGTAGCTTTCAGCTCCAACTGTCCTTGACTACATTTCCCTTATGCTTAATTACCTCACTTCCACTTGCAATATTGATTAGACTAAATGTGGCAGAACATCTTCACACCAACACTAGAATCTCATGATTGTTTAACTTGTCTCATTTCTCTGGCCAGCAGGAAAGCAGATTAAAACCCTGAATTTTGAAGAAATCTAGTATAGTAGCACCTGGCAGAAATAAGCCTTTTTTTTTTTAACTGAAGAAGAAATGTACTTAGAACGCTCAAGGAGCTGATTGAGGAGATACCTGAGCTATAATCTTTGAAAAGTCATAAAAGATGGGAAAGAGTCCACAAGACTGGAAAAATGTAAATGAGGTGCCCATCTATAAAAAGGGAAAGAAGGACAAGGTGGGAAACTATAGACAAGTCAGATTACCTTTTGTGGCAGGAAGGTTAATAAAGAAATAATTAAAGAATCCATTTGCAAACATCTGGAAGAAGTATTTGATAATGGCATCTTCAGTCTAGAAGACTAAATTACAACATAATCCTATGGCTTGAAATTTAAGATGGACAAATTTATACTGGATCTAAGGCATACACTGTTTAGGGTAATTAACCACTAGAGCAATTTGGCAAGGGTTGTAGTGGAGTCTCCATCACTGGCAAGTTTTAAATTAAGACATGATGATTTATTTAAAAGATGTGGTCTAAGTCAACGATGGGCAACATAGGCTGGTGAATGTGCTTTGTGAGTGGCCCTTCTACGTCTCGATGGGCTGCATGATTGTTTCCAGGATAGGGTAGTTTTGCTAACTGCACTTTTGCACCTAGAATTTGCAGGGTGTGACAATTGAATCATTTTAACTCTTTAATTGGATGCAAGGGAGAGTTTGGCTCTCACAGTCAATGTTATGTGCAATCAGGAGGTACCTCACTTCACATGCCCTGGTCTTATGTGCATAACACTTAAGTAATATTGGTAGAAAAAAACTATGCAGATGGAAACCAGTGGAATCTGGAATCCCAGTGAATACTGGTAGACAAAGGGTAGGCCTACACAGCAAAATTATTTTGAAATAACTATGCTAGTGTCTACTTAATGCAACCACTATTTTGGAATAAATTCGAAATAGCATCCACTTATTTTGATATTGATACACCTTATTTCACAAGGAATAGCACCTATTTTGCTACTGTTAAGATGGGGAATAGATTGTCTTTTGAAATAAGCCATAGTGCATCCAGTGACTTCATTTCAAAATAGGCTTTATGTGCGTAGCTGCTGTATTTCAAAATAGCTGAGTGCTAATTTGAAATCCATGTTTGGCCATTTCTACACATGCCACTTTCTCCAAAAATGGCATGTTAATAAATGACCCAAAATATGCTAATGAGGTGTGGATGCAGATTTCCCACACTTCATTAGCATAGGGTCACATGACTTGGAGTCTGGAAGATGCTCTTCCAGACTTCAAAACGGCATGTAGAAGCATGACTCCTAGGGCGTCTTCTGGAAGATCCCCTGGGAGCCATGCTTCTACGTTCTGGAAGATCTTCTTTGGAGAAAGTGCCATGTGTAGAAATGGCCTTTGTGTGTAGCAACATCATTTCAAAATAAACTATTTTTGGAATAGGTGTAGAATAAGGCTGCTGTGTAGACATGCCCCAAATGACTTGCAGGCCACATACAGAACCCCTGTGGGTTGCAGGTTACCAGTCATCAGGACACCCATAGTTACCATCCAAGCTGCCTACTAGAAACATCTGAAACTGCACAGGGGGAAAGGCCTGAACCCAGACTGGAAATGAGCCTAGTCTGTGAAGGTGATTTTTACAATTGTTAGGGTAAGAAATGATATGCAACAAGTTTTAGGCCGTTTCTGCACAACACTTTTTCCAGAAGAAGATCTTCCAGAAGATCCTTCCAGAACAGTGCATCTACACATCAAACAGGATCCCGAAAGAGCCGCCCCTTCTTCCAGAAGAGCACATCTACACATGCACTGTTGCTTTTCTGGAAGAACAGGGCATGAAACAATGCGGATGGATTTGCACAGCCAGGGACCCCATCCAGGGCCACCAGCCCCATGCCCCCTTAAAAGGACCCACCGAAACAGCCCCTCCCTGCAAACGCTGCTGAGGCCAGCCACATCTGTGCATAGCAAGCCAGACCCAGGTCCTTGTCCAGTGCCCGCCGACCAGCAGGCATGGACCCCCAGCAGACGCAGGACAGCAGGCTTGCCCTCACCCACAGGCTAGCCATCCTCCTGAGCCTCCTGTGGAGACAGAGGCCCAGGCTTATGGGTCCTAAACCCCCACCGTCCCTGCTGTGCCCCCTCCAATCAGTCCAGCGCACCTGGAACCAAGCCACGAGCACAGCCTGGTGGGACAGGGTTGTCATGGGGGAGTGGAACAATGACCACTGGCTGAAGAACTTGAGGATGAAGAAAGAGACCTTCCTGGACATCTGCATCTGGCTCGTCCCCAAGCTACGATGCCAGAATACCTGGATGAGGCCGGCCATCTCTCCGGAGAAGAGCATGGCCACCACCATATGGAAACTGGCCACTCTGGACAGCTACCAGTCCACAGGGCAGCAGTTCAGGGTGGGCATGTCCACCATCGGGGCTGTCATCTTCCAGGTAAGCCCTGCCCCAAACCCTCCCCCACTGGTGGGATGGAGGGGACTGGTGGGCTTGGGGGACCCCAGACGCTGATTGGGAGGGGGTAGGCGGGCAGGCCTAGTCCAGAGGCCATACCACATGGCTGATGCCATAGGGGTCCTCCAGTGGGGGGACCCAGTAGGAAGGGAGGGGGTGGAAGGGGAAGGGAGCAGGGATCCCTCTGCGTATGCCCATGAGTGCACCTGATCTTGTTCCTCTGGAGGTCGTGAGGGTCATCAACCACATGCTGGTGTGGCAGCTGGTGTGATTGATGGGACGCATATCCCCATCAGGGCCCCAGACCACAGTGGCGGCCGATACATCAACTTCAAGGGGTACCACTCTATTGTGCTCCTGGTGGTGGTGGATGCCTGTGGGAAGTTCAGACATTTATGTTGGTTGGCCAGGCAGGGCACATGATGTGTGGATCCTGCAGAATTCCACCCTGTTCCGCAGAATGGAGGCTGCGATATACGTGCCCCGGCAGGCGCACTTCGTCAGGGATGTTGTGATGCCTCTGTCTCATGGGCAACCCAGCCTACCCACTCCAGCCCTGGTTGATGCGCCCATACACGGGCCATCTCGCACCATCCTAGGAGCTGTTTAACACCTGGTTCACATAGGCCTGGTATCCCATTGAGTGCGCTTTCAGCTGTATGAAGGCACAGTTCAGGTGTCTCCTCAAGCACCTTGATGTGGGGGTGGATAACGTCCCACAGGTTGTTGCTGCTTGCTGTACACTCCACTACCTCATTGAGGCACGTGAGGGGATCCTGCCCCATGGCTGGATGGCAGAGCTGGCCCCCTGCTACCTGCAGCGGCCCCTGACAGGCAGCTCAATTGTGACGGCCTCTAGATCTGGGAGGTGCTTCGGGAGGCAATTCAGCCAAGGCTACTATTAACCCCGCACCTCTCTCCACAGCCCCCCCTACACACACACACCCATGCTCATACCCCCCACCCCTACTCCCCACCCTCTCCCACAGTAATCAGGGACATGGGGGGGTGCAAAATGTAAAGATGTATTTAACCCTCAACTTTTAACAACAGTGACCAATGTAAACAGTAAGTAGGGAATTATAAAAATAACGACTAAAACCTCATATAGAGCAAACTATATACATAGGGGTAAGGTGGGAGGGGCAGTAAAACTTGGACAGGAACTGCTGCAGGAATGGTGGGGTCCCTAATGAAGGGATGGGGTGGAAGGCTGTAAGCCCTGGTGCCCATGGGTGTATGGTCCCTGGCGGGGCACTGATGGGGCTGGAAGCACCAGCAGGTAGGGCTGGTCAGCACCTGGCTCAGCCTCAGCAGAGGGGCTGGATGGAGATGGGTTGTGGGTTGGGTGACCCTCCACAGAGCCCATCATGGCCACCAGACATGCTGTAAGGTCCCACAGTGCAGCATCGGGCAGGCCCAGGGACAGTAGGGTGGCCAAGGTGTCAGGGTCATGGGCTGGGGGGACGGGAGCAGCCGAAGGGCCAGCAGGGGGGAGCAGAAGGAGGAACTGAAGGGGGGATGGCAAGAGGGCCTCAAAGGACCTTGGAAAGGGTCTTGGGGGCCTCAGGGGGATAGTGGGGGGGTTGAGTTCTGGCCCACTAGGGCCCCACACATGGTGCATAGCATCTCCACCACCTCCCCCCATGTGTCCCACTTCCATTGCAGCTCTTCCTCATCGAGGGCCAGTCACCTTTCAGCGAGGTTGTTCTGGTGGCAGAAGGACATGGTGTAGGCTGTGACCTCGTCCTCAGAGCTGCTGTGTCTGGTCCAGCACACCCGTGACTGCCACGCTGCAGGGGGCTGGCAGGCCACAGACTCCTCATCCAGCTGCCCCGGACCTTGGATGGTGCTGCTGTTAAGAGAGAGAGGGTGGGGGAAGAAGGGGGAGTCAGTGCCACATCTGGGACCTGGGCAGCATGGCCCCAGTCTCTCTGGCTGATTACCCTCTCCACAGACCCATGGAATGGGCATGTGCCAGGGGAGGACGCCATGTGGGCCTGCATGCACTTACTGCAGCAGCCCCTGAGGAATGATGCTAGTGCTGGGGCACTGTCCATAGTGGCCTACCCTGGCAATGGTCTTGCGGGCTGGGGCGGCTTGGCCATGGGGGCTTCCAAATGCAGCTATGCTGCCTGAGGGGGCAGGGCTCAGCACACTCAGGGGGCACTACATGGGCGGAGGGAGCCAGGTGTTGCCTGCAGGCATGGGTGCACCCTAGACCCTGACTGGGGATGGGCTTTAGTGCTTCGGAGGTTGGGGCCCAGGTGTGCCCCTTCCCCCACTGTGCGGCCTCAGAGGAGTGTGGCAGGCAATCCTGCATGTGCTGCCTGTCTCACACTCTCAAGCTTCCTCCACGGGTTCTCTGGGTCCTTGCAACTTTAAAAGCTGCAGGACCTGGAGACCGCAGAGGCCCTCTGAGGGGTCTAGAGCAGCCCCGCTCTCCATGGAGGACCGCTTCTTTCGGAAGAAGCGGTCTGGGAACATCTACACATGCCTTCTTCTGGTAGATTCTTCTGGAAGAGGGCCCTCTTCCTGATTCTGTAGCAGAGTGCAGAATCAGGAAGAGGGGGCACCGTCTTCCAGATTTCTTCCGGAAGAGTGCTTTGCATGTTTAGATGCTCCTTAGATCTTCTGGAAGCAGGCACCATTCTTCTGGAAGATCTTGCCTGTGTAGAAACAGCCTTAGTGTATTAAACTTAGCTTTCATGTTCTGTTTTGTTTTATTTAGTGATCTACATTGTTCTGTCTTCTGTCTTGTCTGATCTCTAACTTTTATACTTAAAGAGACCACCACTGTTTATGAATAAACCCAGTGTAAGTAACTTTTACCTTGGGGATATTCAGTTTGTTAATCTCTCTCTTTAACCCGGAAAAAGCACATGAACACGAGCTTACCTGGCATAAGAATTTATACAGAGTAGATGGATTCTTCTGGGGTTCAGGACCTATTGAGGCTGTGCATTTGGGTACTGAAGCAAGTCCTTGATCTCAGTCTGGGTTACGCTGCAAAGCACTGTGATCCTAGTTCTGTGTCAGTTCTGGAAGGGGCTGGAGGGCCTGGTTCAGCAGGACAGAGTGCAGGGACACCCAGGGGGGCAAATAGGCAAACTCATCAAGGGACAATCACAAGCCGGTGTCTGTGACCAAACCTGTCATGCTAACATTTTCCATATTTGGCAGGTCTTAACAGAACATACATTTTGCTTGTGCCATATCCTATAGGTATAAGGAACAAGGGTCCTATGGAATTTAAATGCCCACCATGCATTCCCACTATAAACTGAACATGAGTTGTAAGGCATGCTGGGCGTATGGTTCATAGTTATATCTGTTAGCAAAAGTACAAAGCCTTTTAAAATATTTGATTTTGGCCAACAATACCTTGTACAAAATCAGTGTTATTTAAATGTTTTCTGTATTTATTAGGGCAGATTTTTTTGTTTCTTATAGAAATATATTTTGTAATCTGTGTATCTCAAAGCATTTTAAAACAGAGTTAATAAATAATACACTATGTTTTCAGTTCCACCCTTTTAATAAAGCAATGCAACATTTGTAACCTATGTAAGTTTACTTCATTTCAACTGCACGATTTGCTAAGGGACTTGGAGCTTTATCCATGGTAACCCTCAAATCTCTTTCCTAGTCAGTATGCAGGAGGGCAGCTACTCCCATTTAAACGACTTCTTTCTTCATTGTGTGCTGCACTACATGACTTCTTATACTCATTAATGTGTATTGAACTGCTGATTTCTGAAAATATTCCACCTATGCCTTCTTTCTCACCTCTTGCAATTCTGTTAATTAGTGTAGCCCTTTGTATCATTTTTTTAAATTTGATTTCAGCCTACTTGCTGATTGTTGTTTTTTTTCTTTCCTTTACAATAGTTCATGTACTGGTCTACTAATTCCTACATTTTCCTGAAATGCTGTTTAAAAATAAAATACATAATTCAAAGTGTGCTTTTTTCCCCCGTGCTGTTCTGGGGTTAATAAAAATTCAGTTGCACCACATTAACACAGCCCTGCATCAAGCATTTAGTACTAACCTGCAGGAGAAGTTCAGTGTCTTAACTACTCAGAAAGCACTGTGAAGGGCATGGCATAGGAACCTGAACAGAATAAAGCAGAACCATTCTGTTTAAGAATTTTTTTTGTTCCCTTCCTTGTTAATTAAGGGATTACCTGGTCCTCAAAATATCATCCCTTGATATACCTTAATATTCCCCTTTCAGTAGGATTAACTCATTCTCATTTGTGCTGCACAAGGACATGATCTGCCATTGTCATGGATCTTGGCTTTGTTATTTAGGGAACGTGAAAAGCTTTCATTGTGATGTGGTAGTATTTTATACCTAGACTCCACTGGTGCAAGTGATTACACAAATGCCAGGGTACAGAAAAAATATTCCCTTTTTCTTTTTCCTTGCAATCTTTAATATCCCAACAATTCCTACACTGTTGATTTGAGTTCTCTTTCTTTCTGAGTTTTTAACTCAGAACTTTGATCTAGATTTTTATGAAATGATGTTGTTTACTTGTGTTTTGGGGAGGGTGATTTTTTGGTGGGGGGATTGTATTCTGCTTTAGTGGAATTTATATTTTCTTTTCTCAGATACATTGATTTGTTACTGAAGCCCTTTATCTTCAATGGCTGCTTGAATAACAAACATCTTTTAAACTGGCATCCTGATTGCCTACTTTAAGCACACAACATATGAACCACTGTAATCTGTAGTGTAATGGTTACTGCATTAGTCTGTGTGGTAAATTTTCAGCTTGGCCTACAGAAAGCTGTTATCATTGGTAGAGAGAGAATGGTTGTACTCCTGATTTGCAGCAGTTCTTTCCATGTGTTAATTAAGTCTGTAATATAGCTGCTAGGCAGCCAGATTTGCTTCCCTCCTGGACTGCTCTGATGTAGCAGTTCAAAATAGTGTAATTAAAGGAGATCAAGAATGCATTGTATGAACTTACAAAAGAAACATGTTGTCACTCCCCTTTATAGCAAAGAAGTCAGTCACAAAAACGCCAAATTATGCCCTGTTTTACTTTTTTTATGTTTCAGCTGACAATCATAAATTTCAAGGGACTGATCCTGCAAACAGTTCCTCATATACATTACCTTACAAGCAATTTAATGGAAGTCAGGTTTTGCAGGTTTGGGCTTTCTACAAATAACCTATAAACAGAGTAATTATGATATATAGGAGATAGATGGTATTATAACTGTTGTACTTTGTTCATGTAACCTACAGGTCTAGGGGCATGGCTTGCTTTCCCATGTAGTGGCACTTAGACCACTTACAGAGAACAAATGAGCCTCATCTACAGCCTTAGCTAAGGGTAAACTTACTGGCTTTTAGCTCAAACTGTAGTGACTCATAAACTAAGCTCCAGAGGTCCCAGGTTAAGTCTGACTTTGGGCAGATATGCTCATCTTTAAGAATGTATATTACTTGTATTTCACCTTGTTCAGAATAAAACTAGAAGAACTGATTATTATGTAGTTTTGCGATTTAATATGGGAATCTGAAGAGACTTTACTTGTGCAGATGTTTAGGTGATCTTATTAGTGCAAATACCGTTATTTTCATACAACCTCACCATTCATAGTGGGAACACTTGACTCACTTCTCCTTCAGACCTTTGCACAAGGGAGCAAATAAGTGTTTCTATAAACAAGAACATATTCCATTCAACTGACTGGGATGGATAGAATGCTGTCAAGTGGTTGGCTCAGGGAAGGCTGTTCACGACACTGTGGCTGCATCTTTCAGAAAAAAATCAGGCTCTTTTTCCAAAAGAACTCGCTGAGTGTCCAAACACAAAATGCACTCATTCTATCTGAAATTGAAAGAATGCATCTCTTCTTCTGGAAGCCCTCTTATGCTCCAGGACCAGGAACAGCAACTCTTTTCCAAAGCTTGTTTCAAAAAAAGTGTGCACAGATGCTCTGAGGGCCCTTTTTTCAAAGCAGCTGTCCTCATGGCACCATATTTTTCAATCCCTGGTCCGTTCTTTCGAAAGAGTGGGGTCTGTGTGGATGCTCTATCAACAGACAGGACTGATCTTTCAATACACTTTTTTGTGTGTGGACATGCTCATTTGAAAGAAGATCTTCTCAAAGAGATCTTCCAGAAGATCATCTTTTGAAAGATCACTGTAGTGTGGATGTGGCCTGTAAGTCATGGAAAGGCCCCTTCTGTGGAAAGTTTTTGTTCATGCTTCTGCACCCCACACACCCAAATATGCAGATATGTAGGTGGATTGGAATTATAGCTCAGGAGTAAACAACCTTTGTAATATTCTTTGTGGTGGTGCAAGTACTGGGTTGCAGTGGGGAAGGGAGGCCATCAGGGTTCTCACCCTCATTAATTAGAAGTGGTAAAAAGTAGCAAACCAATCAAGAGCAAAGAGAAAGACAGCTACAACAGTAGTCCTGAAGTGGAGTAAAGCAGCTGGTGAACTGGTGCAGCTGAGGGCACATGCCCTATTGATAGGGAGTGGCTCTCAGTCAGAGGGTGCACGTTGGTGAGTTGAAAGAGTAGTATAATCTGGTGGTTCCAGCTGGCACTGGTGGTGCAGCAGTGGTGAATCCAGTGGCGTAAGGCAGGGCTACACTAAAGCAGTTTTGCATAACTGGAGGAAGGGCAGGAACACTGAATGAGCAGCAGCTGTAGACCAGCCAGAACAGGCATCTTGCCAGGCTCATATTTGTCCTATGTGTTCCTAGGGATGTTTGCCTCATTTTTATGCCCAGTGTCCTTGGGTTAATGTGTTGTACACTACCAGCCAAGACATGCTCCTAATTTTACAATGCCTCTCTAAAATAGTTTCCTTGATTCACCATTAGGAGTCTAAACTCCAGTGATTTGTGCAGTGCAGGAATTTGGCTCTTTATAATGTTTAGACCCTCCAACCAGGAACCAGAAGAAGTACTATGTAATGCAGATGAGCAATCTTTTACCACTTGCCTTCAGAAAGCTGAACCATTAAATTAATGTTCACAGTGAACAGCTTCTGAGTAAGGCATCATCCTAAATTTGTTTACTTGAAGTATGTTCAGGTAATTTGATTTTTTTTCCATTATTAAGAGCCAGGATTGTTTCATGGACAACTCATGCACAGAAAGAAGCTATATTTGGCAATTTTGGATTCAATAGCAATTTCAGTTATAAATGCTCTATGTTATATATATGGAAATTGTGTGGTTACTTCTGTGCTTATACATAAAGAGGTACTTCCATCTTCAAATTACACATACACACCTAGGGGCAGTTGTGTTAGGTAGTACTTTAAGTCCAAATATAACTGCTACGCTATTTACATGGCATAAATAACACTGTAATTACTGGATTTTTATGGTCTTCACTCTCCCTGGGCCGTAAATGCTGTGTTACAGAATAATTAATGGGATTATATGATTTTTCACTATAAAAGGGATATTTTAATATAGTATACATTATATTTTAATATAGTATATATTCATTTAAAACATGAAGACTAAATCAACATTTTCACAAAGTATTTTAAATGTGCTAAATCAAACCCAAACTAGCTAGGGACATAAAAGATAAGAAAACATTCCATGACTATATTGGAAGTGATAGGAAGATCAAGAATGGAAGCAGGCCCACTACTCAATGAAGGTGAAAAATATTGACAGAACACACGGGCTGTGGCCGCGCTAGCCCTTCCTTTAAGAGGGGCTATGATAAAGTTGCACTTTGGGATATGCTAATGAGGCATCTCATTAGCATAATGGAAGCTGCAGGCCCTTCAAAACTTCCAGTTTCAAAACTCAGCTGCCATGTAGCAAGGGGCCTTTCAAAACAGACCCCTGATTTCGAAAGCCCATTATTCCCAAAACCAGATGGGAATAAGGGGCTTTTGAAATCAGGGGGTCTGTGTCGAAAGCCTCCCCTTGGCTACACGGGCAGCTGCATTTTTAAACCTGAAGTTTTGAAAGGCGCGTGGCTGCCATTATGCTAATGAAGTGCTGCATATTCATGTAGAGCCTCATTAGCATAGCCTGAAGTGCCACCATAGCCCCTCCAGAAGGTAATGGCAAAGGTGCTTAATGACATCTTTGTTTCAACTTTCATCAAGAAGACTGGTGAGTGATTCAAGTCCTAGCACAGTGAATGATGGAGAAAATGTGGTAGGTCCAGAAGCCGAAATAGGAAAATAAGTTAAAATTACTTAGATAAGTTAGATACCTTTAAGTCACCAGGTTCTGATGAAATGCATCCTAAAATATGCAAGGATCTGATTAAGGAGATATATGAGTCCTTAGCTATCATCTTTCAAAAGTTATGGGAAGATAGGAGACATTCCAGGAGATAAGAAAAGGGCAAATATAGTGCCCTTCTATAAAAAGGAAAAGAAGAATAAGCCGGGAAACAAAAGATCAATCTGCTTAATTTCTGTGCCAGGAAAGATAATGGAGAAAATAATTAAGGCACACATTTGCAAACGCCTGGAAGATAATAAGATTATAGGTGACCATTAGCATGGGTTAGTAAAGAAGAAATCAAGTCAAACAAACCTGCTAGCTTTCTTTGATAGGATTAAAAGCCTTGTGCATAGCGTGGAAGCAGTAGATGTGATAGACTTTAGAAAAGTATATATTACAGTCTCACACGATCTTCTTATAAATAAAGGGAAATACAACCTTGACTGGTCTATTGTAAGACCAATTGCATAACTAGTTGGATAACTATTCTCAGAGATTAGTTATCAAATTTTCAGAGACATTCTGGAAGGACATCAAAAGTGGACTTCCATAGGGATCAATTTTTTCACTGGCTTTGCTCAATGAAGGAATAGAACCACCCTTTTCTCCCCGGATCGAACCGAAGCCGACGCCCGCAGCGTGCTTTGGGACCAACTCCCTTCGGTCAGCATGGGTGACCAGGACCGGCTAGAGCTCCCTTTCACTCTGGCCGAGCTCTTGGAAGCCCTCTGTCTCATGCCCACCAATAAATCCCCAGGCATGGACAGGCTGACTGTGGAGTTTTACCACATGTTTTGGGACGTCCTCAGCCCAGACCTGGTCAGCATCTGGGCTGAGGCCTTGCAAAGCGGGGTCCTCCCCCTGTCATGCAGGTGGGCTGTCCTGACCCTGCTGCCCAAGAAGGGGGACCCCCGCGACCTCAGGAACTGGCGTCCCATCTCGCTCCTCAGCATGGACTATAAGATTATTGCTAAATCCGTCTCCCATCGCTTGGGGTCTGTGCTGCAGGACGTGGTCCACCCCAACCAGACCTACACCATCCCGGGCCATACTATCTTCCATAATCTGTCCTTGGTCCGGGATCTCTTAGAGCTTGGGTGTAGGGACAGCCTGTCGTTCACCCTCCTCTACTTGGACCAGGAGAAGGCATTCGACAGGGTGGACCACGGGTATCTCCTGGGCACCCTGCAGGCCTTCGGCTTTGGGCCCCGCTTTGTCGGGCTTCTCCGGGTGCTGTACGCTGCCTCGGAGTGCATGGTCAAGCTCAACTGGACCCTGACCTTTCCGGTCAGCTTAGGACGGGGAGTACGACAAGGCTGCCCACTCTCACGACAGCTCTATGCCCTGGCCATCGAGCCCTTCCTCTGTCTCCTTCGTCGAAAGTTGACGGGATTGGCGCTTTGAGAGCCGAGGCTGCGGTTGGTCCTGTCGGCGTACGCCGACGACGTGCTCCTCGTGGTTCAGGACCCGGGAGACCTGGTGCGGTTGGAGGCTTGCCAAGCTGTCTACTAGGCAGCCTCCTCCGCCTGGGTCAACTGGGCCAAGAGCTCTGGCCTGGTGGTCGGGACTGGATGGCAGATGAGCCGCCTCCCACCCGTGCTTCAGGCCATCTGGTGGACCACAGGCCCACTGTCCTATCTGGGTGTCTTTCTATCCACCACGCATCCCTCTCCACTGGAAAACTGGCAGGGCTTAGAGGGCAGGGTCGCTGAGCGGTTGCGGAGGTGGACGGGGCTGCTCCAGTGTCTCTCCCTATGAGGGAGAGCACTGGTGCTGAACCAACTAGTCCTGTCCATGCTTTGGCACCTCCTCAGCACCCTGATCCCACCCCCAAAGTTCCTGGACCAGCTCCAGAGGTTAATCCTGGAGTTTTTCTGGCCAGGACTGCACTGGGTCCCTGCAGGGGTACTCCATCTTCCCCCAGAGGAGGCGGGACAGGGCCTGACTTGCTTGCGCACTCAGGTCCATGTCTTCCGCCTCTGGGCCCTGCAGGGACTCCTCAACACCAACAGTGCAGATAGTCCAGCATGGAGTATGCTGGCGCACGCTTTCCTCCGCCATTACCAAGGGCTCCGATACGACCAGCAGCTCCTTTACTTATCCTGGAGAGACTGTCCGCAAGGCTTCTCGGAGCTGCTGACCTTCTACCAGGACCTCCGCCGCACTTGGTGGCTGCTCGCAGCCTCCAGATCCTTAGGGACCACCGCAGAGGAAGACCTCCTCGCGGAGCCCCTGCTACACAACCCCCACCTTTGTGTGCAGGGGGCAGAGTCTCCTGCGGTGCACCGGAGGTTGGTCCTAGGTGGAATCACCAGGGTCGGAGACCTTCTGGACTATGACTGGGGGCACTGGATGGAGGTCCCGGCGCTCACCCAGCACTTGGGGATCTCCACCCTACGCTCCCCCCGATGCATACTAGAAGAGGTGAAGGCCGCCCTGCCACCTACTGCTCATATCTACCTCATCCGGGTCCTGCGAGAGGGTGCACCCCGCCCTCCTCTCACTCCTAGCCCTCCGGACCTCTCCGTGGGCCCCCGGCTTCGCGATCCTGCCTGCCCCCATCCCCCTCACCATCCCAGCTGGCTGCATACCTTGCAGCCGGTCCCCTTCCGAACCGTGCCTAGACATCTTCTATACACGCTCTTGCTTCACACCCTCCACTTCCCCACCCTCGTGTCCCGCTCTGACCACAAATGGTGGGACCTCTTACCACTGTTGGAGGGTGGGGAGCCCTCTTACCACCGTGGGGAGCCCTCTTACCACCGTGGGGAGCCACAGTGGGCCAGCCTCTATTCCACCTTGGTTCTGCGGCCTGCCGGGCACATCAGCTGGAGAATCCTCCATGGAGCGGTGAGCACGGGTGTGTACCTGGCTCCATTCACCCCATCCCAGACACCTGCACCTTCTGCGGCATGAGGGAAAACCTGGAGCACATCTACGTCGAGTGCGCCAGACTGCAGCCCCTCTTCTGGCTCCTCCAGAACCTCCTCTTGAGGTTCTGGCTGCACTTTTCCCTACACCTCCTCATTTTGTCACACCCTATCCACGGCCCGACAAAGTCGCGGGACCTTCTCGTCAGCCTCCTCCTGGCCATGGCCAAAATGGCCATCTACAAAACCAGGGAGAGGAGGCTGGCAGAGGGGGTGACCCGCGACTGTGGGGCCTACTTCCGCTCTTCCCTCCGTTCACGAATCCGAGCAGAGTTCCTCTGGGAGGCGTCCACCAACTCCCTGGACACCTTCGAGGAGTGGTGGGCTCTGTCTGGGGTCCTCTGCTCGATATCCCCTTCCAGCCCCCTTATTTTAAACCTCTGACCCTCACTCCCACCCCTGTTTTTTTCCTTCATTGTCCCCCGAATTCATTTGGGACCAGGTGTTTTTAGTAGGTACCCCCTCGCTGTGAGAGGGGCCTTTTAGTTCTGAGCAGGCTATGCCTGCCCACTCCCCGGTATTCCAATAAGAGACCCTTCTGCTTGTTTAGGCTTCCTTCACCGTGCCCTGCCACAGTAGTTAAACTCTGGAATAAATTGTTTAGGGCTGTTCTGGACCAATCTCCATCACTAAAGATTTTTAAGAGCAGGTTAGACAAACATCTGTCAGGGACAACCTAGATGGTGCTTGGTCCTGCCATGAGTACAGAGAACTGGACTTACTGGACTTCTGAGATTCTTTCCTGTTCCAGTATTCTGTGATTGTATGATTGATGAAAATGAGATTTAACCCTCATCCTTTTTCACTGAAGTAGGCACATATATTGGACACTAGTGTGTTTCTGTCTCTCCACCTATTTATCACTAGTGAGTGAATTTGCTTTAAGAATTTTAGACTACAACATTCTCCCAGGTGTGAAATTGCTTCACAATTGTAAAAAATAAAAAATAAATAAAACAAAAAAAGCACTTTCCAGGCAAGTTTATGATGATTCATCAGTGCCCTTTTGTCAAAAAATGATAATGGTACAAACATAAAAGACATATTATAATTTATATTTACCCATAGATGTATAGTTTTGAAATAGTACATTTAAAAAACTGAACATAAATCAAGTTCAAAACTGCCTTTACATGTTGACTTTCGAAGAGGAGAATGGAGTCAGAATAACATTATTAAATCAATTCAAGGTCTCTGTGAGAAAAAATAAGAAAAAATAAACAATGCCGAAGATCTAGATTTTTGTTTGTTTGCTCTGATAATTTAGAAACATAAAATTGTGACACTATAGATTGATCCTCTCTTGTCCAGCATCCGAGGAACCAGACCAATGCTGGATGAGAGAATCTGAGAAACCACGTGAGGTCAATATTGTCTAGAAGCATTTCCAACAACTCCCCTGTTTAGTGGGCTCTTAGAAGACATTTAAGAATACATTACAGCTCAATAATGGCACAGAACACTGACAGCCAGGACTGGTGGCTGCCAACAAATTTTATGGGATCCTGTGAAACTTGGGCACACCCATAATAAGCAGCCTTCCAGCTAATTAAAATCATGCCAGATTACTGAGTGTGCTGGATGAGAGGTATCTGGATTAAAGAGTTTCAATCTGTAGTAAATATTATGTGTTGCAATAATGCAGTAAATGATTTGGTTTGCCCACACTGAGCCTCTTTGACTCCACCAGGGTTGTGTATCAATAGAGCAGTCTGCTCAGAAATTGTACAGTGCAGGATTGGACCCGCATAATGGAAATGGATGATGAAATCTACCTAGATAATTTTTAATGGTTATTTAGTGCTTGTGAAAAAGTGCCAAATTAGGGGATTAAATGACTCATAAATCTGGATATGGAATATGGAGTCATTTGCTTCTAGGTTATCAATTTGAACCTCATCCAGGAAGGTAATGACCAAAAGTTATTACCACCTGAGAGATTTCTAGTGGTTTCTGCAATGAGTTAATGTTAAACGGACAAGAATCACTGTCATTGATGGTGACCTTGTCTGCAGCTTCAATTAAGCAGTGGAAGAGTGAATAGGAATGTATGGGATATCTTGGGGATGCCTGAACTGCCCTCAGTCTGACACCTTTCATTACCGTTATTTTTTAAAAAGGAAAAAGTGGTAGAAAATGAAAGGCACTGGACAGATAGTAATAGATACTTGAAATTGTCTGTTCATCCACAGCACATGTACAGAGCTCTGAAATTTCTTTGTACCATGCCAGCAGCGTGCTCCAATTCTCCAGTGCAATTCTAGAGGGTGGGCTTCTTGAAAGAAGAGGCAGTTGAGTCTCCATTCCCATTCAGTCTTCCGAATATCTCTGAGGATGGAGCACAATTAACTTCCCACCAATCCCAGTTGATTTGCTCTGAGATTTTATATGCTTAACATGTCTGTTAATGAATTTGCTAGGTCATTCTGCACATTAAGTGCACTCTGCATTCAAAGCCATCTCCTGAGCTTCCTTCAGCTACACCTGCACAGAATTGTAGTGGGGTTGCTGCCAAACTTCAGTCAGGAGGGTTAAAGCAGTCCAGAGGGAGCCCGTGCAGAGCTCCAGATGATCAGGAAAGGGCTTTTTTGGAGCTCAATAGATAGTTTGCTAGGGCAAGCTCTGATGTAAAAGGGTGGCTCAGCAACGCAAAGGGGAGTCTCTCCATTACTAGCAAGGGAGGAGAAGGACTGGCCCTTGTGGAGGAAGCAGTAGGCAGGGCAAGGCAGAGCAGTGTTTTTTTTTTTTTTATCCCTATGAAGACATAGAGTATTCAGAGTCCTTTTTAGTCATTAGTTTGTAAATTCTTATTTTGGAAGACTTTTACCCTTTCAATAGTTTTACAACACACACCTTCCTATGCTCATTAAAAAATGCTATGTGTCTCAATGATGTCTTCTTTTAATCTTTTCTAATGGCAATAAATCCATTTTTCCTAGCCTCACTCCATACAATAATTATAACTCCTGTGGCACTCCATCATCCTGTTCACACTCTTTAGCTGCGTCTACACGTGCACGCTACTTCGAAGTAGCGGCACCAACTTCGAAATAGCGCCCGTCGCGTCTACATGCGTCGGGCACTATTTCGAAGTTAACTTCGACGTTAGGCGGCGAGACGTCGAAGTCGCTAACCTCATGAGGAGATAGGAATAGCGCCCTACTTCGACGTTCAACGTCGAAGTAGGGACCGTGTAGACGATCCGCGTCCCGCAACGTCGAAATTGCCGGGTCCTCCATGGCGGCCATCAGCTGGGGGGTTGAGAGATGCTCTCTCTCCAGCCCCTGCGGGGCTCTATGGTCACCGTGGGCAGCAGCCCTTAGCCCAGGGCTTCTGGCTGCTTCTGCGGCAGCTGGGGATCTATGCTGCAGGCACAGGGTCTGCAACCAGTTGTCAGCTCTGTGTATCTTGTGTTGTTTAGTGCAACTGTGTCTGGGAGGGGCCCTTTAAGGGAGCAGCTGGCTGTTGAGTCCGCCCTGTGACCCTGTCTGCAGCTGTGCCTGGCATCCCTGTTTCGATGTGTGCTACTTTGACGTGTAGACGTTTCCTCGCTGCGCCTATTTCGATGTTGGGCTGAGCAACGTCGAAGTTGAACATCGACGTTGCCGGCCCTGGAGGACGTGTAGACGTTATTCATCAAAATAGACTATTTCGATGTCGCAACATCGAAATAAGCTATTTCGATGTTGGCTGCACGTGTAGACGTAGCCTTTCAGAGCAATTTCTAAACCAGTACTATCCTTTTCATAACAAGGTGCTCAGGTTTATGTGCAATGAGCCAGGAAAAGTCTCATATCATTGCCTCTAATACATGCTGTACCCCTAAATTGCTACTGCAGGGCATTCTACCCTTCTGTTTTTTTTCCTGATTGCAGCCAGATATTGAGCTGATACTTTTAGTGCTGTACCTAATTGGTATCACACCAGACATTTTTCTTGGTCAGTGTATTGAAGCCTCAGAATATTTAGGGATAGTTTGTACCTGCCCCTTATGTAGGTGGCATGCGATAAGGGGGAAATGACATAAGGATCCTTCTCATCCTTACATGACCTATGTTAGCATCATGTAGAATACTACCACGTGTCCTTAGGGTTTCCCTATACACTATCCTCTAGACATAGCCATTCATAGAGTGGGATAATATAAGTAGTTGGTTTTCATGTATTACACTACAAGTACTCAGCAAAAAATGGACTTCATGCACAGCTGTTCCTTAAGTAGGGTGAATCAGGACAACCGCCTGGGCCCCCAGCTTTGGAGGACCCTCTGCTTCAGTGAAATCCAAAGAGGTGAATGGACAGGTGAGGTGAGCACCAGACAGACAGGTGGGAGGGAGGTGAGGAGGCACAAGAAAAAATAGTGGGCGTGGAGCACCCACTGGGAGGCTTTTACAAGATCCTCCCCACCTCCTTCCCCAGTGTCTTTTGATGGATGGATGGCCCCATCAATGAGCACCTCACCCTCCCTCCTTGCACCTACCTGCAGGTAGGCTACTTTGTGGCACCAGGAGGCCCTGAGGGGAAGGAGAAAGGAGTGAGGTCTCAATGTATTATGGAAGAAGTGGAACTAGGCAGGGTAGAGGTGGGGTGGGGTGGAAAGAAATAGGACAGGGCTTTGGGGGCAGAAGTGCGGGGGCAGGGCCTGGGTGGAGTTAGAGAGGAGCAACTCCCAGCAGATTAGATACACAGTGTCCATGTCCCACATGCCACACCCCCCAGTGGGATGGGCCATGACTTCATGGGTCATGCCTATAATGCACAATAAGTACTGAGATGTAAGATATACATCTGGAGAGAAGGTTCTAGCACTTTCATTGAACACATGACCTCACCACACAGTTTAAAACAACTCTGGGATCTTTTAGGTGACATGGAGCATGCTCACAGGTTTCTCAGGTATTGGAATAGTCATCCCCATACTTATTTCACACCTCACTTTATTTTGGTATCGTCTGCTCAAGTGCTTACAGATGCTTATGTAGAAATTAAAGAGGGAGTAAACACAATTTGGAGCATTAACTTTGTAATGGCTACTGAAGTTCTACAAGCTGATACAGCCACTGAAAGCATGACTCCAATAGGCTAGCACAGGGGCCTGTGGATGGACTCTATATCCTTGGAAGAATTGTAGCCCTCCCTCATGGAGGTCTTAATTGCTTCCTACTCTCTGATATCCCGTCACACTGAAGAAGCAAGTCTTACAAAAGGGAATCTGTATATGCCTGTAAGTCTGTCAGAGGATAATAGAAACCCATATTTTATTGTAGTTATTCCTCCATTTCTGGTGGGGCACCAAACTCAAATACTGTCCCCATTCTGGTTTTCCCTTCTTACACCAGTATTGTCTCATCTCAGCCTCGGATTCTCTCTCTAGGAATAAAAAGGAAATTTACAATATTACCTTGTTTTTTTCTGATGAACTCAAGGAACTCATTTTCCATTGCTTGGAACTGTATGTTGATAATTTTATTGGCTCAAGGTAGAGATAAAATCCTAATGAATAAGAATGGGCCAAAACAAATTTAAGAGCACAATATTAGGTGGTGTCAGTTTCAGTAGCAGAGCATAACAATGGGTTAAGATTTCCAAAAATGGGACATTGACACTTTTGAAAATTTTACCTATTGTTCTACTCTGACTTTATATTATTTTATGTTTCCTCTTGGAAGACTTAAAACTTATATTGTATCTTTCCTTGCATTTTGTCTCATCATTTGAGCAGGGCAAAATGGATATAAAATGGTTTCATACTAATATTATCCTGGATGTAAACATCCTCATTAATCACTTTGTGCCAGATATATTTCTGTGAAGCTATGCTAATTTGTGGAATGTGGGCATCTTCCTTTCTTGCTGAATCCCCACGGCCAGTCAGGGAGGGGGCAGGTGAGTTTGGCCAGAAGTTGAAAGAGAGCATCAAATTACGACACCTGTTAATTTTTTAGCATTCAATAAGTTTTGCTGCTTCTTTTTATGCACACCACTCAATAATTAATGTGTTTGCACAGAAAAGGATTCTGAGAATTATCATTCAAGTATTCAAATTATGTCTCACTCTTTTTTGGTGCCTTATTTTGTTTCCCTGTGTCATCTTTTTAATTTTGTTTATTATGGCTAGAGAGCTTGAAAGCTGGAAGTGGCCTGAGCCTCTGTGGACCTCTGAGAGAGCTTGTGTATCCCATGCTATAGACCCTCTTTTTTTCCTTTTTCTTTCTTTTCTTAGCCCAAATTCCTGACTTGTACTTGTTAAAGTTCTTGATAATCCTAAATAATCATGAAAGTGAAGGTCAGTCCACAGAGTTATTTTGTAACCCAGTCAATATAATTCTTGACCCACAAGTATTCTCCTACTGTTTTGAGACACTTAGGTTTTTACTTAGTACAAGCCAATGTTTTTAACAAATCTTGTGCTTATTGATTTCCATACTGTAACAGGGTCAGGCCAGTGGACTCCAGGTGGAAGGCAGCCTAGAACCCAGCCTAGGCCAGGGGAAAAACAGAGAGATGGAGGCAATAGCGGGTGGTGCAGGCAATCAATTGACAAGGACCAGCTGACCTAACTTCTGGGTGACATAAAAGCCGCTGAGGCAAATGAGAGAGGTGGTGGAGGAGTGTGAGAGACATTGTGAGGGAAATAAGAAGTACCAGAGCAGATCAGGAGGAGGAGAGTGCCTCCAACAGAGCTGGGGAGGGAGGAGTGGTGGGCTCCCCCCTCCAGTCAATCCAACAGTTCGGATAGTGAGAAAAGAGGGAGGGAGACTGGAACTGATCCAAAGAGCATGGGCAGTTGCAGCCTGGTTCTTCCAGCTCAAGGGGCAGAGGCAAGGGACTTAAACCAAGGCAAAAGGGGCACCTTGCCACATGTGTTGTCAACAGTGGGATCATTGGCATGGTCCTGCCCAAAGTTCTCAAACAAGGGTCCCATCCATTTAGGCCTAGGGGGTCCTTCTCCTGTTTCTGACCCTGGGATCCCCAATGTTCTGGGCCTAGCCTCAGGTTCATCCACCTCCTGGACTACTCCCCTTATGGCTTGCTCAGTTCTATGTCCAATCAAGGCCAGCCTTAGACTTTGAGCCAGGATGTGAGTCCCTAGCTTTTTTCATTGCCCTCTTTTCCCACCTCATTTTCCCAGGCTTTCCAGACCCCAAGAACAAGTCCTGGTCAAACTGCCAGAAGGCCGGCAGGGGCTCTCTCCTTTTGCATCACCTACAGGCAGCAGGTTATTAAACCTGGGGAAGTCCCTCCCTATGACAACTGGACATGGGAGTCAGGGAACCATCCCTGCAAGTACCCTCTTGACATCCCCTTGGACTTCTATCAGTACTGGGATGGCAGAATAATAATTGATGTCCCCATGCACACAGGTTATTCCTATGTGCTTAGCACCAGACAACTGCTCCCATCCCATCAATTTTCCTGAGAGGAGCATGACTGCACTGACTGAAACCACCAGGGCTATGGGAAGCCTGCGGTACTATCTAGTGGGCCAAAAAATGACCCTTGTCACCGACCATGCACCTCTGAAGTAGATGCACCAGAATAAAGACAGGAATGCCTGGGATACACCAAGGTTCCTGTCTCTGCAACCCTTCCACTTTCAAGAACAGCATAGGGCTGGGGTCCAGCATGGCAATGCAGATGGCCTGTGAAGAACTCATTGCTTACCGCCCCGAGTAGCCCAACTCCACAGTGTTCAGCAGAGGCAGGGGATGTGTAAAGGGGTCAGGCCAGTGGGCCCTAAGTAGAAGTGCGGAAGGGAGCCCAGAACACAGCCTAGTCTAGGGGAAAGACGGAGAGTTAATTAGGGTCCCAGGTGGAGGCAATAGGGTGTGGTGCAGGCAATAGATTTACAAGGACCAGCTGAGCTGACTGCTGGGAGGCATAAATGCAGCTGAGGTAAACAGAAGGGAGAAGAGAATGAGAGAGGTGATGGAGGAATGTGAGAGACATTGTGAGTGAGACCTAATGGCAGGAGGGACAGCTCAGTGGTTTGAGCATTGGCCTGCTAAACCCAGGGTTGTGAGTGCAATCCTTGAGGAGCCCATTTAGGGATTGGGGACAATAGATGTCAGGGATGGTGCTTGATCCTGCCACGAGGGCAGGGGACTGGACTAGAGGACCTCCCCAGGTCCCTTCCAGTTCCAGGAGATGTGTATCTCCAATTATTATATATATATATGCTTATATACTATATATTATAATTTATATATATATATATATATATATATATATAAAGAAGTAACTAGAGCACATCAGGAGGAGGAGACTGCTGACAGCAGGGCTGGGGAGGCAGGAGTGAGGGGCTCCCCTCCCCCAGCCATTCCAACAGCTCCAATAGTGGGAGAAGAGGGAGGGAGATTGCCCCAGACCCAAACAACAGGGGCAGCCAAAGCCCAGTCCCTCCAATATGCAAAGGAGGTCCAAGACATCTAAATCCACACCTCATTTGCATTTCCAATCTCATTTATGTTCATTTCCCTTTTGAAAAGGGAATGTAGCATAGACACAGCCATAATCTCTTAGTGGTCTACTCTGTATAGCATTTGCTAATGGTCCACAGTGATTTGGTTGGTTATATGGTGCTGATACTTTCTTGTTTCAAGATGCTAAACTTCACTACTCCAATTAAAAATGCTATTTGTATGTATCCTGTTTCCCAGTAAACAACTGTTGTAGACAAATGGGCTAGGTGGATTGCCACCACAGATGGGAATGGAGGTAGACCACTGATTTGGAAATGGTCAGAAAGTTACCTGAGAAACTCAATCTATATTAAGAACTAGTCCTGGCTATGGAAAAAACTATGGCACTCCTATAATACACAATCACTGGAACAGTGCCCTTCAGCAAATGCATTGCATTCCTTCAACAAAACCTTTGTAGAGCTTTCTTGACCCCTGCCACTTGGGTCATTTCAGTCTTTAAGTTCCTATTATCACTAGTGGGATAGATTTTGATGTGTTAATACTATATATATTTGTAAAAGGGGATATTGTATTTACTAAGACTGCAGCAATACGCTACGGCATTTGGTTTGTTAAAAGGACCAACTTTTGCAGTTTTCATAAAAGAGCCATTATGAATAACCTGAACTCCTAGGTTTGTTTCATGAGTACATCTTTCATTTTATATCCAGCAGCACTGAAATGTTCACTGGTGCTGGTGTGGTGTACTCTGTAAACATGCAAGATGATTCTTAAGGGAGATTTTTAAAGTTAAGTTAAATGCTAAGCCCAAAAAATAAATTGCCATTTAAATGCATAGAGAGAATTGATTATTAACTTTCTTATCTTGATTCTCAGATGAGCTGTTACTTTGCCCACGTATACTTTCTCTTTGAAACCATATCAAAGAAGTCAAAGATAATTGTAAATTTCTTCATTCTTCCCACTTCAAATACCTTGAAGATATTGGTATTATCATTGCACTGAATGAATATATTTTCTGGGCAGGACATAAGAAATTAGAGTGAAAGAAAGACATTTCAGCTGCATTTTCACACACACACACACACACGCGTGCGCACGTAGTTTAAAAGATTCTATACCACTTTGAAATCTTTTTCATCATCCTCCAAGTTGAAAATGTGAATTTGTTTTGATGAGCACTTCGAGAAATTTGATTATTCTGAGGACATTTTTATTTTATGATAAAAATGGGTTATTTATTCTTATTAAGGAGGTTTTAAATATACCCTTGATTTACATAGTTCTCACTGCATCTACGTGGACTATCAATGTCAATTCCTGAATCTTGATCTGACTAGCGCACACCTGCTTAAATATACCGTCACAAGTATAGGTAGTCCGTCATGTGCGACGATGACGTCATATATATGTGTGTTTATATATACACAAAGAACCTGAACCTGTGCGGGAGAATGTTTAATGTGGAAAAGCCATTGTACAGGGGCAGTTCCACTTTCGACCTCAGAAGCCTGGTTCCAGTGATATGAAAAGTTGTCATGGCTGGGACTTCCTAGGTTGCAGTGGATGGCCATGCTGTCTCTGATGCCTTGTCATGCCCTGCACTCTCCACAGACCATTGCAGAACTGCCTTCCTGGTCATTGGATCTTGCTGTTGATCTCATCTGCCCAGTCCGCCAGGGCTGACTTTGCATGCTGGGATAGATAATTCCCTATCTCACCACAGGTTTCAGACCTGCCGGCTACCCTCACTTGCTTTAGCCCACCTGTCGAAGCAGTTTATCAGGGTATGGCTGCTCCATGCTACAGCTTCTTGGAGCCACAGGTGAGAACTGGGTGCCAGGTTGGGACCAAAGGTGCATGAACTGCCCTGAAGAGAAAAGACAATTCCTCACACCAAAGGTGCTACCCCTCCCTGGACACCCCATACACCCTACACTGTCACAAATAGCCCCCAAAAAGTGATGGGACTACTCACAACAGGAATGTAAACACATGCTTGTGTGTGTGATTGTGGTCCTGGTTTGCATTACATTCAAATGGCAATTGGCACTGACTCAGGAGACATATAATTATTAATGTGTTTTTTTAGTTACCTATTTTTCACTTTCCTACTGCTATATACTTAAAGGCTACATCTACATGACACACCTCTGTCGACAGAAGTGACTGTTGTAAGGGATTCCCTGGCAAAACTTCTGTGACAGATCATTTCTACAGATAGAAGCAGATCAGAAGAGCAATCTGCCCCATTAACAGAGAGCAGCCAGACTGCCTGGCCATCTCGCTGACTGGAAGCTCTGCAAACAGGGTTGACTGGTGAACTGGAAGTCCTGTTTGTTGACAAAAGGGCCCTGGAGTATCTACATGACTGTTTTCTGAACAGAACATTGTAGAGAGAGGCATTATACCTGAATGGGGAGAGGTATACTGCTGCTGGCAGATGTGGTGGGTTTCGTCGACAAACAGTTGACAAAGCGCATTTTGTGTGTAGATGCTCCATGGTTTTTCCTGACAAAAGCCCAGTTTTGCCAGGGAAAGCCTCTTGTGTGGATGTGGCCAGAACGTAATGTTTTGCTGGTGGTTTGGACTATATTGTAGTATTCTGGTAAAATATTGATGTTAAACTTCTGAAAACAGATGAAAATATTTTGGAATTATAAAAGGAGAATTTTTAAATAATGAAATAAAAACCTAAAGTATTAATGCTTACATGCATTTGGATCCTAATGGGACAATTTTACATTAAATATTTTACCTTACAATACATTAAATAAGAAATACAAAGCTGCCAGAAGATATCGGTGAATCTGACTTCTTGCTTCAATATCCAATTACCAACCTTTAGAATTTAGGAACATGCCCCTTCAGCATTAATTATACAGGTTGAACCTCTCTAATATGGTACCCTCTCATCTGTCAACATCCATAATCTGGCATGATTTTAGTTAGTCAGAAGACCACATACAATAGGTGTTGCCATGTTGCCCATGTCCCATAAAATGTGATTGCAGCCACCAGTCCTGGCTCTCAGTTTTCTGTGCTGATGTTTAGCTCTAATTTATACATGCATGTATTCTAAGAGCCCAGTAAGCAGTGGATGTGACGGTAACCATCATCATTATCATCAAAACCCATGGGCTCAGGACCCATTGGTGTCTGATTCCTCTCTCACTATTTCTTTCCATCATTCCCTGTCCAATACAGAGTGGCTTAGTGTGTGTAGACTAGCTCTGCTACCCATTCTCTGTGGAGTCTGCCTCTCCTGTGTGAACGGTACATTATGCCGAATACCAGGGTCTTGATTTTTTCATTTGTCGTTCATTCTGCAAGTATGCCCGAATTGCTGTAACTTGCGTTGTGTAATCTTCTGCAGTAGATTCTGTTTTGGCTGTATCTTCCTATATAATTCCTCATTGGTGACCTTCTGCATCCATCTTATTCTCAGGATCTTTCTGTAACAACTCTCTCAAATGCCAATATTCTTCTTTTCAAATCTTTCATGATCACCCGTCTCACATTTGTACAACTTGTTGCTGAATACATACATTTTCAAGATGCTCAGCTTCATTCCTAAACTAATCACTTTGATTTTCCAGATCTTATCCAGTGCCTTCAAACTCAATCCTGCTTTCACTGTTCAAGTCGCTATTTCCTTCTTACAGTCTAGATCATACATTATGTTGCTCCCCAGATATGTGAACTCCTCTACATTCTCTAGTTCAAACCCTTCTACACTGATATTCCTTCCTACTTCTGTATCTCCAAATACCAATCCTAATATTGTCGACATTCATAATCAGTCTACTGTTTTCATTCTTCGTTTAGCACCCGCACCATTTTTACTAGCTTCTCCTCATCTTCCTCAATGATAACTATATTATATGCAAACCTGAAGTTGTTAACTCTTTTGCTGAGCACAGATGTCCTTTCTACTTCTTCCTTGATCTTGTCCATCACTTTTTCTAGATGTGTGATAAAGATACTCTGTGATAATGGATCTCCTTGTTTCATACCTCTACTCATTCTAAAGCAACTTCCCAAGTCCCCGCACATTCTCACCACTGCCTCCACATTGTCACTGATATTCTTCAACAATCATATCAGTCTGCTATCCACTCTGTACAACTCCAACACTGACGAAGTCACTTTCTGATATATAGTGTTAAATGCCTTCTGAAAAATCGATGAAGCAAGTGTAGATGCTCTTGCTCTTCCATTGAGCTTTCTCTGCTATCAGCCTTAGTGTCAATATCTGCTGTATGGTACTTCTATCTTTCCTGAAACCCCACTAGATGTTCTTCCATCTGCGATGTTAGTCTCTCCATTAGTATCAGCAGAAGCACCTTGCCTAGATGACTCATTATGGCGTCATTCTGTAGTTCTTGCACTCCAATGTACTTCCTTTCTTGTGTGTTGTCACTAGCATGGATCATGTGCATTCTTTAGGTGCCTGTCCTTCTTTCCATACTGTATTACATAGTTGGTGTATTTCCTGAATCATACTTTCTCCACTGTATTTGATCATCTCTCCTACAATCTCATAATTTCCAGGGCTCTTGTTGTTCTTCAGTCGTTTCACTGCTCTTTGTGCTTCCTCCTTTGAAATATTGGTCTCGCTCTTGATGTTTAGTGGAGATATCTCTTTCAGTTCTTCCATCAGTCTCTCAGAGACACTCGGGTCCAACAGTGCTTTGTATAGATTGGTGCAATACCCCATCCATTGCTGCCCAGTCTTCTCCTTGTTCATGAGCACCTCTTTGTTCTCATCTTTGATCGCCACCTGCTTCGGCTGACACTTCCTATTAGTGTTCCTTATCATCTTATACACCTCTGTGGTCTTACATTTGCCATAATAACTCTCTATATTTTCACACTTCTCTAACCATTTTGTCTTACACTTTCTTGCCTCTTTCCTTATTTCATTGCATGTCACCCTATATTGCTGTTCACCCTGTTGGAAACATCCCTTCTGATCTTCAATGCTCTCTTCTCTTCAACTTCAGCATCTCCTGAGTAATCCACTTCTTATTGATCTTCTCTTCTTCCAGAACAGTCTGCTCAATTGCCTCTTCTATTGCCTTCATCTCTGTTATCTAGGTCTTTCTCTGTGGCCACATTCCTAACCATCTCTTCAAGAACTGCTCTGTACACATTCCCTATATCTTCCTCGCCTAGCCTTGCCACCTCTCTTCTCAACTTAAACTGTGACTTGTATTTTATCTCTGGTTTTATCTTGGTATTTGTGATCACTAGACGGGTCCAAGTCAATACCTGCTCCTTAGAATGTTCGGCACTGCTGTACTGATGTTACTCATCTTCTTCTTATCAAAATCATATCTATCATGCTCTTGGACTTCCAGTCATTTGATTGCCATGTCCACTTCCTACAGTCCTTTTGTTGGAATCATGTTTTGCAGATGACCATCTCATACTCTGTAGAAAACTCTAGTAGTTTCTCATCATATTCATTTCTTTCTCCATATCCAAACCTTCCCACGATTCTCTCCCAACCTTCATTATCTGTTCCTACCTTTGCATTCCAATCTCCTCCAGTGAGCAACACATCTCTCTTCATATCAGAGAGGTAGCCGTGTCAGTCTGTATCTTTGAGAACAACAAAAAGTCCTGTGGCACCTTATAGACTAACAGGTATTTTGGAGCATAAGCTTTCGTGGACAAAGACCTGCATCTGATGAAGCTGGTCTTTGTCCACGAATGCTTTTGCTCCAAAATATCTGTTAGTCAACAAGGTGGCACAGGACTTCTTGTTGTACATCTCTCTTCGGTATCTCCTCCAGTATCTTTGTGTCAAGTCTTTATAGAATAGCTTAATCTCTTCCTCCATACTGTCTGAGGTGGGTGCACACACCTGAATGAGCAAGATGTTGAATGGTTTTGCTTAAAATCTTGCTATCGCTATAATACTCGGTGTTTTGTATCCTAACAGTGCTCCTCTAGCTCTTTTGCTAAGAAGGAATCTGATTCCTGACTCAAGGTTCATTTCTTTCCCTGACCAAATGACTTCACAACTACACGTGTCCCCATACTGTTCAGTACCTCTCTGCAGCCATGTCTACACATGCACGCTACTTCGAAGTAGCGGCACTAACTTCGAAATAGAGCCCGTCACGGCTACACACGTCGGGCGCTATTTCGAAGTTAACTTCGACGTTAGGCAGCGAGATGTCGAAGTTGCTATCCTCATCAGGAGATGGGGATAGCACCCTACTTCGACGTTCAACATCGAAGTAGGGACCGTGTAGTCATTGCGCGTCTCGCAACTTCGAAATAGCGGGGTCCGCCATGGCGGCCATCAGCTGAGGGGTTGAGAGACGCTCTCTCTCCAGGCCCTGTGGGGCTCTATGGTCACCGTGGGCAGCAGCCCTTAGCCCAGGGCTTCTGGCTGCTGCTGCGGCAGCTGGGGATCCATGCTGCAGGCAAAGGGTCTGCAACCAGTTGTCGGCTCTGTGGATCTTGTGTTGTTTAGTGCAACTGTGTCTGGGAGGGGCCCTTTAAGGGAGCGGCTTGCTGTTGAGTCCACCCTGTGACCTTGTCTGCAGTTGTGCCTGGCACCCTTATTTCGATGTGTGCTACTTTGGTGTGTAGACTTTCCCTCGCAGCGCCTATTTCGATGTGGTGCTGCGCAACGTCGAAGTTGAACATCGACATTGCCAGCCCTGGAGGACGTGTAGACGTTATTCATCGAAATAGTCTATTTCGATGTTGCTACATCGAAATAAGCTATTTCGATGTAGGCTTCACGTGTAGACGTAGCCTGCCAGTCCAAGTATATTGCATTGGTATCTCTCCATCTCCTTCTGAAGTAACTCAAATTTTCGAGTCACTCACAGTGTTCAGATGTTCCAAATGATAGCTTATGTGTTAGTTGTAATTTTCTTTCAGTAGCCAACTTATCGACCCAACTCTGATCACTTGATTGGTGTTGCAGACCTTGTCTATCTGGGTGACGTCTGAGCCAGCATCTTTTATCATTTAGTCCTACTGTAAACAGATTTTATTCATATTGTTGTTTCACGGTCAGCCCATCATCACTTGTCTAACCCACCCTCCTCCTTTATCCAAGCTTCGGACTGGCATGGAACCCCCGGAGGCTTCATGGCAGAGTTAAGTGTTGGTAATGCTGTTAGACAATATTGACCTCCCGTGGTTTGGCAAATTTTCTCATTCAGTATCAATTGCATCCCAAGATTGCCAGGCTAATCATATTTTCCTTTAGCTTTCATTTCTACAGACTCAGACGCTATCTTTTAGACTAGGAACTAAAAAGTAAATTTTGGAAGGGTGGTTGCTCAAATATGCAGCTTTAAAAGTTGATTCAGTGGAAATGAAGATGCCAAAATCTGTCATTTGTATCTGTTACTGGCACCACAATAAGCAACCTTTTCTTCAGAAGCACCTTCCTTTGCCTTTTAGTCTTTCTTAACTCTCTCTGGTATACAAATGCTCATTCACAAGAGTTTTTTTTTTCCCTTTAGCATGTCATTATAGTTCTGGTCCTTTAAATCTGGCAGTGGCCATTCTACACCTGCAAGCAGTTAGCTGCAGATTCTTCTCTGATATTTACTTGTGTACACTTCCCCTTCCTTAACACTGTAGAAATGCCATATTGCCATATTAGTTTATACACAAAGGAATTAAAACGCATCTAGAATGCAGAGACAAGTAAGCAGGTGTTTAATCTCTTTAAAATGGTGAACCATATTAAAACAAGTGAGATAATGTTTACATAAACCACTGGAGGAGTCTAAGAGCTTGCTTACCTGAGGAATTTTATCAGCATAACTGTGTTCCAGAACAATGGAAGTGAATTTGGAAATAGGTACACATAATTAGGAATAAAAATGTTCCCACAGTGGATTACACAGGTATAATTTCTGCAATACTATAAATGCTAAAATGCTGGAATAATTTCCCATGTACCCTAATAAAAGTAACAGGGAGGGAGCCGTGCTAGTCTATACACTATCAAAACAAAAAGCAGTCAAGTAACACTTTAAAGACTAGCAAAATAATTTATTAGGTGAGCTTTCATGGGACAGACCCACTTCTTCAGACCATAGCCAGACCAGAACAGACTCAATATTTAAGGCACAGAGAACCAAAAACAGTAAGCAAGGAGGACAAATCAGAAAAAAAATGATCAAGGTGAGCAAATCAGAGAGTGGAGGGGTGGGGTGGGGTGGGGGGAAGGTCAAGAATTAGATTAAGGCAAGTATTCAAACGAGCCCCTATAGTGACTCAGAACATTCCCATCCCCGTTCAAAGCATGCATTAATGTGCCAAATTTGAATATAAAAGGCAACTTGGCTGTTTCCCTTTGAATAGTGGTGCAAAAAAATTTCTTTCAGGAACACACATACTCTTAAGTCATTGACAGAATGGTCAACTCCATTAAAATGTTGACTAACTGTTTTGTGGATCTATAGTGTTTTGGTGTCTGCTTTGTGCCCATTAACCCTTTGTCTAAGGGAATTAGAAGTCTGTCCAATATACAAAGCATCTGGGCATTGGTGGTACATGATGGTATGTATGATGTTATTTGAGGAACATGAGAATGTTCCCGTGATTCTGTGAATAACCTGGTTAGGTCCAGCAATGGTATTTCCAGAGAAGATATGTGGACAAAGCTGGCAGTGAGCTTTGTTGCAAGGAAAGGTTCCAGGACAGGTATTCCTGGGGTATAGACTGTGGCTGTTTGTGAGGATCCTCATAAGGTTGGGAGGTTGTCTGTAGGAGAGAACAGACATGTCATCTAGGGCCTTCTGGAGTGTGGCATCCTTATTAAGGATAGGTTGTAGGTCTTTAATAATTCATTGCAGTGGTTTGAGTTGAGGGCTGTAGGTGATGACCAGTGGTGTTCTGTTCTTGGCTTTTTTGGGCTGATCTTGCAGTAGCTGGTCTCTGGGTATTCTTCTGGCCTTGTCAATTTGTTTTTTTAATTCTCCTGGTGAGTAATTCAGGTTTATGAATATTTGGTTAAAATGTTGTCGTTTTTGATCTTTGTCAGTTGGTGACTTCACATCCATTCTTAAAAATACTACCAAGAAGAGAAATACAGGCTATCATTCTGAATTGCTGAGTTTCTCTACCCTGGCTAATTTGCTATAGAAATGCACAAAAGTGTCAGTGGAATAAATTTGTTTTGAATTTAAATCAACAAAAGCCTATGAAATTTGTCCGGAATGGCCATTTTGGATACACTTGAGACAAAACCTAAAACGAGAGTGTTTTTAACAGAATATATAAATCTAACCAGTTCTCCCTATGTAGCTGAAACTGAGCATATTTTTTGATTTTACCATTTAATGGTGAAATTACAAAAAGTATGAAACTCAAAATAGAGATCAAAAATTCTATTTCTGTAATATGGAAATAAAACTTGAAGCAAACTGTGCTTTCTTGTGTAACAGGCAATAACAGGAAGAAAGATGTATAATTAAATTAAGAACCATACATCACATTATTTTTATCCTTTGTATTACGGTAGTGCTCAGGAGCCATAAACAAAGACTCCATCGTGCTAGGCACTGTACATAAATAATAAAATGAAGATCCCTGCCCCCAAAGAATTTATATCCAGGGTTAGGACAAGAGACTACAGGAGGAGCCATTTAAACAGACTGAGAACAGCAAAACAGTATTGTTCCTGAAGATAAGCAGCGATCTCCCAACCTAACTTAATACATGACCTAACACTAATGCAGACAAATTTAAACACAAATCAGTAGGGTTAGCTTCAGTACATGTTCTTGTTAACCATATGTGAAATATAACAGACCCATTACATGTCAAATTAAGAGACTCTGAGTGGACCCCTTGTGTGTTTGAAGCAGATGGGTTTTAGGAGATCTGTAATAACTTGTTAATAAATGTTTATTTGATAAGTAGCTGAACATGTGCAATGGATGATGTGAATATTAAATAGTAGAGGCTGAAAGATAGCCTAAGAAATATTCAGCTATCTGGAAATATTGAACTAAACTTAGTTTTCATTGGTCTAACTCATGAGATATTAAAGCTGCATTTTTTTTATTCTAACTTGTGTTTTTCAATTGCTACAATATGCAGCTGAACACCTGTATCTCTACTGATATTATGAAATGGATTATATCAGCATACCTGAGAATGTTTCCTATTTTATAACTCATAGCATCTCAGGACAGTGTGTGTGGAAGGAGCTTGTAAATCTTATTTGGGTCCATTACCTTGTCCTTTAATTTAGCAGGTGTTACTATGCCACTAGCTTTCAATTACTGTGAGTCTAAGGCTACATCTAGACTACAAGGATTTGCTGTCTGAAGTTTGTGTTGGAAGATATCTTATGACAAATCTTCTGTTGACAGATCACATCCAGACCACAGGGCACATCAAAAGAGTGATCTATTCTGTTGACAGAGAGCGGCCAGACTGGCAAAACAGCCACCTGGAACCACAGAAGACAGGGTTGCATGGTGTCCTGGAGGCCTTATCTGTCAGCAGAAGGCCCCCCTGGAATATTCAGATTCATGTTTTGTCAACAGATCTCTGTTAACAGCTCTCCTCTTCCTTGTGTCGAGTGGGGAACAGTGGTTTCCAGAATGCACTTGGCAGTCTGGATGCTTCATGGGTTTTGTTGACAAAACCCAGTAGTCTAGAAACAGCCTATATTGTGAACTCTACTATGATAAAATTCTTTCCTGCCCAGCAATATTTCAGCTGAAGTTAAATTTATAATTTATAATAGCCCAAATAGCATTTCTCTTTGCTATTCCATTCAGGATTGCATTATTTAGCATTGCTTTTTCCTCCCTTCAGAGAGATTATCTTAATCTAATCATCTTCCTGGTTTTTATCTTAACATCTATTTTGTAAGCATCAATGTAAGAAAATAATATTTTAGTAATTTATAAGTTTTTTGCCAATAATATTACACTTTAACAGATTCATTTTCCTTGATTCAGCCCTGTCTTACTGCTACCTCATTATATTTTAATGTTCTACATAGTTTTTACAATTCTCATTCCTTCTTTCCATTATTTTTCTTCCCCGTTGTCTTCCTTCTTATTATTGTGGTTTATGTCTCTTATTTTCATTCTGTTGCCTAACCAGGACTGCTTGTTACTTGACGTTTTTACTTCTGCTTGTTCATATGATTACATTTGCATTTGTTTACTCATACTGGCTTTGTTTCTCTCAACTGTATAAGTATTATCAAGTGACAGTTAGAAGTTGTAGGCAAATTTGCAGTTCCACTACAAATGTGGCCTTTCACCAGCATTGCCCTACTTCTTTCCCATGCTATTCAAAATTTGTCCTGCTGAACTTCAACTTCATAATTTCCCCATTTGGTTTCATTTAATTTTAAATGGACAAAAGTATCTTATTGAAAAACCCTTCATTTCTGCATCTCCCATCTTACTATCAGGAACCAACCATTGTTTTTTTGGTTTGTTTGATTTTCATCACTTATTTTATAGTCATTTATAGTGTTCCTATGTCTACAAATATTAATGCATCACTCATATTAGCTACGTCTACACGTGAAGCCTATATCAAAGTAGCTTATTTCGATGTAGCGACATCGGAATAGGATATTTCGATGAATAACGTCTACATGTCCTCCAGGGCTGGCAACATCGACGTTCAACACTGACGTTGCACAACACCACATAGAAATAGGCGCTGCAAGGGAACGTCTACACGCCACAGTAGCACACATCGAAATAAGGGTGCCAGGCACAGCTGCAGACAGGGTCACAGGGCGGACTCAACAGCAAGCCGCTCCCTTAAAGGGCCCCTCCAAGACACAGTTGTACTAAATAACACAAGATCCACAGAGTCGACAACTGGTTGCAGACCCTGTGCATGCAGCATGGATCCCCAGCTGCCGCAGCAGCAGCCAGAAACCCTGGGCTAAGGGCTGCTGCCCGCGGTGACCATAGAGCCCCACAGGGGCTGGAGAGAGCGCGTCTCTCAACCCCTCAGCTGATGGCCACCATGGCAGACCCCGCTATTTCGAAGTTGCGGGACGCGGATCGTCTACACGTGCCCTACTTTGACGTTCAACAGCCGTGTCTACACGTGCACGCTACTTCGAAGTAGTGGCACTAACTTCGAAATAGCACCCGTCACGGCTACATGCGTCGGGCGCTATTTCGAAGTTAACTTCAACGTTAGGTGGCGAGACGTCGAAGTCGCTATCCTCATCAGGAGATGGGGATAGCGCCCTACTTCGACGTTCAACGTCGAAGTAGGGACCGTGTAGTCATTGCGCGTCCCGCAACTTCGAAATAGCGGGGTCCGCCATGGCGGCCATCAGCTGAGGGATTGAGAGACGCTCTCTCTCCAGCCCCTGCGGGGCTCTATGGTCACCGTGGGCAGCAGCCCTTAACCCAGGGCTTCTGGCTGCTGCTGCGGCAGCTGGGGATCCATGCTGCAGGCACAGGGTCTGCAACCAGTTGTCAGCTCTGTGGATCTTGTGTTGTTTAGTGCAACTGTGTCTGGGAGGGGCCCTTTAAGGGAGCGGCTTGCTGTTGAGTCCGCCCTGTGACCCTGTCTGCAGCTGTGCCTGGCACCCTTATTTCGATGTGTGCTACTTTGGCGTGCAGACGTTCCCTCGCAGCGCCTATTTCGATGTGGTGCTGCGCAACATCGAAGTTGAACATCGACGTTGCCAGCCCTGGAGGATGTGTAGACGTTATTCATCAAAATAGCCTATTTCGATGTTGCTACATCGAAATAAGCTATTTCGATGCAGGCTTCACGTGTAGACGTAGCCAACTTCGAAGTAGGGCACTATTCCCATCCCCTCATGGGGTTAGCGGCTTTGACGTCTCACCGCCTAATGTCGATGTTAACATCGAAATAGCGCCCAACATGTGTAGCCGTGACGGGCACTATTTTGAAGTTAGTGCCGCTACTTCGAGGTAGCGTGCACGTGTAGACACGGCTATTATGTGTTTTGTTTTGGCCTGGATTAAGTTTGGGAAATTAAATATTATTTTTAACTACCTTTTTTTTTTTTCCCCGACTTTTACAATATCTTTCTTCTCCTATGACCTTTTTTTTTCCTTTTTGACTATTTGGTCTACAGAAAATTCCTGTGACAAAATCCTAGGAGTTGGATATATTACACCCATACTTCTCAATCATTAGCTACGTCTACACTCGTATGCTACATTGAAATAGCTTATTTCGATGTAGCAAAATTGAAATAAGCTATTTCGATGAATAGCGTCTACACATCCTCCAGGGGTGGTACCATCAATGTTCAATGTCGTCGATGGACAGCGCAACATCAAAGTAGGCGCTGCAGGGGAGCGTCTACACACCAAAGCGGCCCAAATCAAAATAAGTGTGCCAGGAACAGCTGCAGATAGGGTCACAGGGCAGACTAGCACTTCCGGGGCAACAGCAAGCTGCTCCCTTAAAGGGCCCCTCCCAGACACACTGAGCCTGCACAGCACGTGGTCTGCAGAGCCACAGGCACGCACACCCCGTGGAAGCAGCATGGACCCCCAGCAGCAGCAGCACCAGCCAGAGGCCCACACACCCGCCCCTGGAGGAGCAGTGGTTGCCCTGTTCAGTGCTATGCAGGAGGCAGCTGACCATCTTTTATCTGAGGAAGATGAACTGTCCTCAGGGGATGAGGAAGCAGCCCCAGACCTTGCTGCCCTCCCAGCCCCTCCCCCACTGCCGCACATGCTGCTGACTGTGGAGATACCCCACGAGCACCGACTGGTGGGAGCGGCTGGTGCTCGGTGTGATGGAGTGGGGGGGTGCATGTGTGAGTCAGGCTGGATGTCCGAGGCAAGCAGCAGCTCCCAGTGGCTAAGGATGACCCTGGGGCTACAACTGGCAGGTAACACCTCTGCCTGAACAAAGAGCAGGGAGGAGCTGAGAGGGGTTTTGAATCGGGGGTGGCAGTTAGAGGCTAGGAAAAGGGAGAGCTGGAAGGCAGCCAGCCTGAGGAGGGGGAAGCTACACCCCAGAGGGGCACCCCTCGGGGTCTTCTCCCCAGGACAGGTTGGAAGGACTGTCTCTGGCTGCTATGCTGTTGCTTCTGTGAGAAACTGGACATCTGTTGCCTAATAAACCTGCTGTTGTACCTGCTGAGTGAGAGTCACTCCTGCCAGCGGATGGGGTGCAGTGCAGGGGGACCCCTGAACCCCATCACACTCGGCGAGTGGGACAATGACTGCTGGCTCTGGAACTTCAAAATGAGCCAGCAGACATTCCTGGAGCTCTGCCAGTGCAGAGCCTTACAGCACCAGGAGATGCCCATGCGACGTGCCCTCACTGTAGAGAAATGGGTCGGCATCGCTGTCTGGAAGCTGGCCACTCCAGACAGCTACCGATCCGTAGGGCAACAGTTCGGCGTCAGCGAGGCCACCGTCGGGACTGTCCTCATGGAGGTAAGAGGACTCAGGGGGAGGGGGGAGAGCCCGGGGGGGATCCCGGGGGGGAGAGCCCTGGGCGGGAGGGGAGGAGCCCAGGGGGGAGGGCCAGACACACCCTGCACACCCCTCACTGGTGCTTTCTCATGTCCTTCCCCTGCAGGTGGTCCGTGCAATCAATGTCCTGCTTCTCCACAGGCTCATGTGGTTTGGGGACCCGGATGCTGCCATCACGGGGTTTGCCAGCCTGGGCTTCCCAAATTGCTCTGGGGCTCTGGATGGGACCCATATCCCCATCCGTGCCCCAGACCACAGCGGAGGATGCTTCCTCAATAGGAAGGGATACCATTCTGTGGTCCTCCAGGCCTTGGTGGACAGCCAGGGCTGCCTCTTGGACATTTATGTTGGCTGGCCCGGCAGCACCCATGACGCCCGGGTGTTCAGAAATTCGGGCCTGTGCCGCTGGCTGGAGGCGGGGACCTACATCCCCCAGCGCGAGATCCCTGTGGGGGACACCACCATGCATCTCTGCATTGTTGCAGATGTGGCATACCCCGTCCGGCCCTGGCTCATGGACCCTTACAAGGGCCATGTCACAGCCAGCCAGGAGCGTTTCAACATGTGCTTGAACCATGCGCACCAGGTGGTTGAGCACACTTTCGGCCTCCTCAAAGGGCACTGGAGGTGTCTCCTCACCCGCCTGGATGCAGGCCTCACCAACATCCCCCAGGTTGTGGGCATGTGCAGCGCACTCCAGAACCTGGTGAAGAGCAAGGGAGAGGCCTTCTTCCAGGGCTGGGCTGTGGAGGTTGGCAGGTCCAACATCCAGCCACCCGCTGCCCCCAGTCACCAGGTCGACCCTGAGGGGATCCGGCTCCGGGAGGCCCTGCAGATCCATTTTGACCAGGCTGCGGGGTGAAAGCTGGCAGGGCCAGCTGTGGGTGAGCCACCTACTGCACGCCCCCCATCCTCCACCACACTCCCTGCCCCCATGCCCACACCACAGAGAACCTGAGAGCACACACACCCCCACTTCTGTACAATAAAAAAATGGATTTTTTTTAAACAAAACCTTGCAACGCTTTGTATTATTAATAGGAAAACAGAAGAATAAGGGGGGAACTATGTACATGGGGGGGCAGTTACAAAACAGGGGTAGAACAAAACCTATTTACACAAACATGGGGGGAATGAGTCCAAATGAGGGGGCCTTGGGGGGCAACATCCTTGGCCACACACTCCTATTGTGCTGTGCCTAGTGTTGGGGGGCGCGACCCACGTCTCGGCCGGAAGCCTGGTCAAGGCTCCGTGGGGGCCAGGAGAACCGGCAGATACGGCCGGGCAGTGTCCGGAGGCCCATGGTCACCTTCAGTGGCAGGCCCCAGGAGGGCTGATGGTGGAGGGACGGCAGGCAGAGCGGCGGGTGGAGTGGCGGGGGGGGCCAAGTGCCACGCAATGTCCTGGAAAGTGCACATAAAGGCCCCCCAAGCCTCCTGGCACCAGGCCAGCGCTCACTCCTGGAGGTGCAGCCACCGCTCCTCCACCTGCAGGCACCACTTGGACACCTCCAGCTGACGCCGGAGGGTGGTGAGCAGCTGGGGGTCCGTGGATGCCCGCAGATGGCCCTGCTGCTGTCAGCCTCGTCCTTGGGCTGGTCTGTGCTCCGCCAAGGGGCTGGCCTGGTGGGATGGCCGCAGTGAGCTCTCTGGGACGACAGACGCCATGCCGGTGCTCTCCAAGCCCTCCGATGGTGCAGCTGCAGAACAGAGGTGGGAAGAAGAGTGGAGACAGCCGTTAGTGTGGGCCCTGACCCGTGGCCCTTGTCCCCCCACCCCTCTGCTGCTGGTTCCCCACCCCCATCCCCCAGAGATGCTGCTGACGATGATGATGGGTGTCCAACCCGCCCCGGGGGACCCTAGGTTCCACTCCCCCCATCCCCAGGGATGGGGCATGGCGCTGTCCTGCTGGGGGGCAGGGGCTGATGGACTCTTCTGAGGGACATGCCACTGCTGTCCTCGGGGCCATGGTCATCTGGGTGTGTGGAGGGCCCTGGTCATGTCTCTTGTCCCCGCCCCTTAACCCTGGGGGTGTGCACCGGAGGGGGTACATACCTGACACTCCGCTCCCACAGTCGGGGGACAGCCATCGGGTGGACGCCCTGCTGGAGCTGTGGGAGGGGAAGGCAATCTGGAGCTCCTTGTCACTGGAGGCCCCCTCCTCCTCCTCCTCCGGTGTCCCAGGGGTGGGCTCCTGGGGGGGCCCTAGGGTGCAGGGCTGGCCTCCGAGGCGGACTTCATCTCCGGGGCCTGCTGGGGCTCATCAGCCAATGTGTCAAGGGTGGCCGGGGGGGAGGAGGTGTACCGGGGGCCCAGGATTTCCCTGAGCTCCCTGTAAAAGGGGCAAGTGGTGGGGGCGGCCCCAGATCGGCTGGCCGTGTCCCAGGCCCGGGCATAACCCTGACGCAGCTCCTTTACCTTATTCCTGACGTGGTCAGGAGTGTGGGCAGGGTGACCCCAGGCAGCCAGGCCCTCAGCCAGCTGAGCTAATGCATCCGCGTTCCGCCTCTTGCTCCCCATTACCTGGAGCACCTCCTCATCACCGCAGAGCCCCAGCAGGTCCTGGATCTAGCCTCCATCCAGGAGGGGCCCCTCTGCATTTTTCCAGGCTGGCTGGCTGCCTGGGAGCCCTGGGTCCCCTTGGGGGGTGCCCTGTGGGAGCTTGGGGGGCTGGCTGGCTGCCATGGGGTGCAGGGTGCTGGCTTGAGGCTGCGGAGGGACGTGCAGGCTGGGCATGTGGCTGTGCTGCTGCCTGCATGAGCTCTCTGTTTCTTGCACAGGAAATAAGAGGGCGGGGAGCTTTAAGGGGCTGCTGCACGTGGCGACCATAGAGCTCAGGGGCTGGAGAGAGTGTCTCTCAACCCCTCAGCTGATGGCCGCCATGGAGGACCCCTCTATTTCGATGTTGCGGGACGCGGATCGTCTACACATACCCTACTTCGACATTCAACGTCGAAGTAGGGCGCTATTCCCATCTCCTCATGAGGATAACGACTTTGACGTCTCGCCGCCTTATGTCAATTTCAACTTCGAAATAGCGCTCGCCACGTGTAGACGCAGCGGGTGCTATTTTGAAGTTGAAATAGACGGCTAGTGTAGACGCAGCTATTGTGTTCCACTTCACTGATAGTTCCTGCAAGTGTTCTATTCTCAGTGATTTACCTTATTTTAATTCTAAGGATAGTACCTCTTTTTTTCATTTTCCAGAGTGGTCCTGGAAAAGATATCCTCAGCATTCACCTGTACTGATTTTCATGTCACTTTTATATTGCAGTCAAACTCCTTGGTGCTTTTAGCCTATTCACTGTCAAGCAGATTTCCATTTACCTCTGTCATGATAAATTCACCAGGGTGCTGTGGATTTTTGAGGGGACTTCTGAAAGTCTGGTAATTGGCTGTAAACAGGAAAATTCTTCATGGGCACAATGAAAACACTGCCAGTTTTTATTCATGGAATTCCCTCTAAACTGTTCAACTGGGGAGTTTGCTTCCACCCAATTGTAGCATGGGGCAGACACCTCTGTGTAGATACCTAAACCCTGTGTCTACACGTGCCCCTTCCTTTTGAAAGGGGCATGTTAATGAGTGGGTTTGAAAGATGCTAATGAGGCACTGCAATGAATATGCATCACCTCATTCGCATAATGGCAGCCGTGGCGATTCGAAAGTGCGGCTTTTCGAATCGCATGCTGTGTGTGCAGATGGGACCTTCCAAAAGGACCCCCCCCCCAGTTTTCAAAAGCCCTTCTTCCTAGCTGGTGATCAGAATATAGTACCCAGAGGCACTGAGACTTCATCTGGGGTGAGTGAAGCCTCTGCTCTACAGCTTTGGCTGAGAGCCAGCTGGCCTTCATCTCACCTGGTAGAGTGCGGGGCTTTAAACCATCTGCTTCCAGGTTCAGTGCCTGGTGCCAGTAACTTGGGTCTGTCAGCATTACAACTGGTGCATTGGTTGGGAAGAACTGCTGGAAGGTCTCAGGAGCTCAGGCTGTGCTTCCTCCACCCAGGGAAGCATGTACCCAGAGGCACTGAGACCTCAACGGGGGTGAGTGAAGTCTGTGCTCTACAGCCTCAGCTGAGAGCCACGTGGCCTTTAACTCATGTGGGCTACGTCTACACGTGCAGCCAACATCGAAATAGCTTATTTCGATGTTGCGACATCTAAATAGTCTATTTCGATGAATAACGTCTACACGTCCTCCAGGGCTGGCAACGTCGATGTTCAACTTCGACGTTGCTCAGCCCAACATCGAAATAGGCGCAGCGAGGGAACGTCTACACGCCAAAGTAGCACACATCGAAATAGGGATGCCAGGCACAGCTGCAGACAAGGTCACAGGGCGGACTCAACAGCCAGCCGCTCCCTTAAAGGGCCCCTCCCAGACACAGTTGCACTAAACAACACAAGATACACAGAGCTGACAACTGGTTGCAGACCCTGTGCCTGCAGCATAGATCCTCAGCTGCCGCAGAAGCAGCCAGAAGCCCTGGGCTAAGGGCTGCTGCCCACGGTGACCATAGAGCCCCGCAGGGGCTGGAGAGAGAGCATCTCTCAACCCCCCAGCTGATGGCCACCATGGAGGACCCAGCAATTTCGACGTTGCGGGACGCGGATCGTCTACACGGTCCCTACTTCGACGTTGAACGTCGAAGTAGGGCGCTATTCCTATCTCCTCATGAGGTTAGCGACTTCGACGTCTCGCCGCCTAACGTCGAAGTTAACTTCGAAATAGCGCCCGACGCGTGTAGACGCGACGGGTGCTATTTCGAAGTTGGTGCCGCTACTTCGAAGTAGCGTGCACGTGTAGACGCAGCTGTGGTAGAGTGTAGGGCTTTACACTCTATGCTCACAGGTTCAAGTAACTTGGGTCTATTGGCCTTACAGGAAGAAGAGCTTTTTGTAAGGTTCTATCTCCACATGTGGCTCAAGCTTCAAAAAGCTGCACTTTCAAATCACTGCAGCTGCCATTATGTTAATGAGGTGCTGCATATTCATTACAATGCCTCATTAGCATCTTTCAAACCCACTTATTAACATGCCTCTTTTAAAAGGAAAGGGCACGTGTAGACCCAGCCAAAGGGTTTGTACTGCTCCCTTTGGTATTCTTTCTCCAGTGATAACACTGGTCTCTTTAGAGCCAAAACAGGAGGCTTTACTGTAGCAGCTGCACCAATCCCCTTTTCTAACAGAGAGTTACAGCCTCTCAGGCAAACCAGCAGTAGCTGCCAGGTGGTTGTCTTCTTGAAAATCTGCAGAGATCCAGAACATGTCTCTCTCTTCACTGCAATTCCCTGTACCCATACCCCAAGAATTCCCTACTCTGCCGAATTATTTCACGTTTAAGGAGTTAGTTTACCACATTTTGTTAGCCTCTGCATACCATATCAGAAGCATATAAGATACTGTATTTTTCTTTCCTTCTAGCTATCACTCTGTTTGCCTTTGTGTAGTCTTTAGGTATATCTCCAATGCAAACTGAAGTGTGCTCTTTGGTTGGTTAAAATAGCAATTTGACAAGGCAACTCACCTTTTAATTAATTACAACTCAAATTTCATCTCAGGCTCACCTGTAATCTGTTAACAAAAGAGCAAACTTGAATTAAAAGCAAATTTACCATGTCTTCACTGATATTTCAATCCAGGGCAGCTCACCCAAGTCAGAGCAACTTTCTGGCAGTGTAGACATAACCACTGTTTCAGTAATTTAGCAAACTGTCATTTTGTGTCTCCAAGTGCTTACTTTAAGCTGGTTCTTCTTTTCCTTCTGGTGTCTTTGGAAATTTGAATATGTATCCTTTGTCTCATGTATTTTCCAGAGTTTCAAAAGAGCAATATCAAATACACTCATGGTTTTTTTTATTGATGTTTGCTGAGGTGTAAAATAACAAGTGCCTGTGATCAAGACCGCCTGAGGAGGCCAATTAAATTTGTCTGAATTAGCTGGTTGGATTTTTAATAGCTGCCTTGCTGATATCATTGGAAAACAAAAAGTCACTGTTGTTTTACAAGAGTGACAAACAAGATCTTAGAGATTCTGTAAGAGTTAATAGTTGCCTTCACTTCATAGTTTATATTCTTCTGTTGAGGAGAGTTGTCTTGCTGTTCACTAGCAAAGAAGATGAAACAACTGTCCTTGAAGACAAAAACAGAACAAAGACATCATCATGTATCTTTAGCTTTTCTATCAGCTTCATTTTATTTTGCAGCAACAGGATGGATTTTATTTTTTGTTCCAAAGGATAACAATAATTGTCCAGAATGGATTGCCAATCTGAACTCTCCTGAACAAAAGGGCTTAAATGGAAAAAAAAATGCTTAATTATCATGAGCAGCCCACTCAGTTCTAATAAATGCAACTTCATCAGCCAAATTATTAGCTCCATGACCTCTTCCATGAAAGGTGAATAATAGGCAATTGATTAATAAAATCTTGCATTAACTACTTATCAAAGAACCATTCATGAGGTTGCCCTAACTATTCATATGACTTATTCAGTAAGGGCTGCAATGCTGGGCCCTTAAATATTTCTATAGCAACTGTTAGCACAGCCCTGTGAGCTAGACGAGTAATAAAGTAGTAATAAAGTCCTTCATATTACATTTTATTTACCGAGAAACTGAGGCCTGGGGGTAAAATGAGAGACTTCCGGTGTCAGCCAAGATTCGAATGGAGCTCCTAGCTCCCAGTCCTCTCAAACAAAACCTGTTAATTTTTCTTCGCATGTAGCATGTTAAGAATTGACTAACATGAATATTTTAAAAAAATTACTAGGCACATTATAGCCGTGTCTACACGTGCACGCTACTTCGAATTAGCGGCACTAACTTCGAAATAGCTCCCGTCAGGGCTACATGCGTCGGGCGCTATTTTGAAGTTAACTTCGACATTAGGCGGCGAGACGTCGAAGTCGCTATCCTCATCAGGAGATGGGGATAGCGCCCTACTTCAATGTTCAACATCGAAGTAGGGACCGTGTAGTCATTGCATGTCCCGCAACTTCGAAATAGCGGGGTCCGCCATGGCGGCCATCAGCTGAGGGGTTGAGAGATGCTCTCTCTCGAGCCCCTGTGGGGCTCTATGGTCACCGTGGGCAGCAGCCCTTAGCCCAGGGCTTCTGGCTGCTGCTGCGGCAGCTGGGGATCCATGCTGCAGGCACAGGGTCTGCAACCAGCGGTCAGCTCTGTGGATCTTGTGTTGTTTAGTGCAACTGTGTCTGGGAGGGGCCCTTTAAGGGAGCGGCTTGCTGTTGAGTCCGCCCTGTGACCTTGTCTGCAGCTGTGCCTGGCACCCTTATTTCGATGTGTGCTACTTTGGCGTGTAGACGTTCCCTCGCAACGCCTATTTCGATGTGGTGCTGCGCAACGTCGAAGTTGAACATCGACGTTGCCAGCCCTGGAGGACGTGTAGACATTATTCATCAAAATAGCCTATTTCAATGTTGCTACATAAGCTATTTCGATGTAGGTTTCACGTGTAGACGTAGCCTATAATTGTTTATCCAATATACCAGTGTTCATAAATTACATGCATAAACAATCCTCTTTTTCCAAACAATCCAATATTTTCTTTTTTTCTTGTTGACTGCATTTGTATCAGTTTGGGTATAGTTTATTTGGTATTCAAAACATCAGCTGAAATAGTACACAACACATTTCTCCATTTTTTCTGATGTTCTGCAGAAGATGAGCTATTATGTCTCATGCCATCTGGATTCTTTCTCTGTAAATACCTTGAGGTCCAAAACATTTTTTTCATCAGCCCCCTTCTCTGATTAGCTGGTGTTTCTTCATTCTGCTTAGCTTACGAGAGGTGTTTACTCTGAATTCCATTCAAACTGTGGCTATTTAATACAATGATAATCAGTATATCAATAATGAAAAGCCCTCTTGGTAGCAATTTACCAGTGTGTTAAAAGTACTAATTTCATTGTATTCACTGAGTACTGTGGTCTGTAAGTATGCATGACAGAACACTGCAAGCATTTTCTTTAATAAACTCTGTTGAACTGCTGAACTTTGTATTTTGGGTATGTTTTAACTCTCTTCTGGATAGGCACAAGTAAACCATAAATCTAGGACTGTGTATAAAAATCCTGCTAAAAGTGGGACGTGTGTTGTCTGAAACAGACAAGAAAATTCTGTAGGTTTATTGCTTTCTAATGATGCGCGTGATGCAAGCAGAGGTGTCTGGACCATACTTTCAAATGGGATTTCTGAGCACTAAACTCATGACGTGGTGTCATTGCATTTAAAATAAGACTATCTTATGTGTTTAGTAGACATCTTTTTTCATGTCACTCAGCTGAGTACATTTTACTCTCATTCCTTTCAGTTCTAACCAAAGACCCATTCTGCCTGGCACGCGGTAAGATTGTAGCATTCATAGTGACAATAAGGATAGTTGGTTTCCCTTGGAACCTAACAGCTGTCTCCACCTTCTGTTCAGCTGGATAAAGGCAGATCACTGAAAGCCTCGCTGATGATAGTTGCATGCTGGCTTTTTCAAATCAAACATTTTTGCCTCTCAAATTGTGTACACACTGGCTACATCTACACTAGAGGGTTTTTATTTTTTTTCTGACAAAACAGGCTTTATGTTGACAAAACCTGTGAAGTGTCCACACTAAAAATGTGTTCTGTCGATTTACTGTTGACAGAATCAGCACCTTTGTTGACAGCCTTCTGCCTCTCCCCCACGAGGCAGAATGCTTTTCTTGACAGAATCTGCGGACAAAAGAGCCATGTAGATACTCCAGGGCCCTCTGTCGACAGACAAGATTAAGAACATAAGAACATAAGAATGGCCATACTGGGTCAGACCAAAGGTCCAACCAGCCCAGTATCCCGTCTGCCGACAGTGGCCAATGCCAGGTGCCCCAGAGAAGGACAGCAGAAGACAATGATCAAGTGATTTATCTCCTGCCATCCATCTCCTGCCCTTGTACTGAAGGCTAGGGCACCATACTTTACCCCTGGCTAATAGCCATTTATGGACCTAACCTGCAAAAATTTATCGAGCTCTTTTTTAAACCCTAATAGAATCCTGGCCTTCACAGCCTCCTCCGGCAAGGAGTTCCACAGGTTGACTGTGCGCTGTGTGAAGAAAAATTTCCTTTTATTAGTTTTGAACCTACTACTCATCGATTTCATTTGGTGTCCCCTAGTTCTTGTATTATGGGAAAAGGTAAATAATTTTTCGATATTCACTTTCTCCACACCATTCATGATTTTATATACCTCTATCATATCATCCCTCAATCACCTCTTTTCCAGACTGAAAAGTCTCTAGCCTCTCCCCATATGGGACCCGTTCCAAACCCCTAATCATCTTAGTCGCCCTTTTCTGAACCTTTTCTAATGCCAATATATCTTTTTTGAGGTGAGGAGACCACATCTGCACGCAGTACTCAAGATGTGGGCGTACCATAGTTTTATATAGGGGAAGTATGATATCGTTTGTCTTATTATCTATCCCTTTTTTAATAATTCCTAACATCCTATTTGCTTTACTAACTGCCACTGCACACTGCGTGGATGTCTTCAGAGAACTATCCACTATAACTCCAAGATCCCTTTCCTGATCTGTCGTAGCTAAATTTGACCCCATCATGTTGTACGTGTAATTTGGGTTATTTTTTCCAATGTGCATTACCTTACACTTACCCACATTAAATTTCATTTGCCATTTTGCTGCCCAATCACTCAGTTTGCTGAGATCTTTTTGTAGTTCTTCATAATCCCCTTTGGTTTTGACTGTCCTGAACAACTTGGTGTCATCTGCAAACTTTGCCACCTCACTGCTTACCTCATTTTCTAGATCATAGATGAACAAGTTGAACAGGATCGGTCCCAGGACTGACCCCTGGGGAACACCACTAGTTACCCCCCTCCATTGTGAAAATTTACCATTTATTCCAACCCTTTGTTTTTTGTCTTTTAACCAATTCCCGATCCATAAAGGATCTTTCCTCCTATCCCATGACCGCCTAATTTACATAAAAGCCTTTGGTGTGGGACCGTGTCAAAGGCTTTCTGGAAATCTAGGTATATTATGTCCACTGGGTGCCCTTTGTCCGCATGTTTATTAACCCCTTCAAAGAATTCTAATAGATTAGTTAGACACGACTTCCCTCTGCAGAAACCATGCTGACTTTTGCCCAACAATTCGTGCTCTTCTACGTGCCTTGCAATTTTATTCTTTACTATTGTTTCTACTAATTTGCCTGGTATTGATGTTAGACTTATTGGTCTATAATTGCCAGGGTCTCCTCTGGAGCCTTTTTTAAATATGGCGTTATATTGGCCGCCTTCCAGTCATTGGGTACCGAAGTGGATTTAAAGGATAGGTTACAAACCACTGTTAATAACTCCACAATTTCACATTTGAGTTCTTTCAGAACCCTTGGGTGAATACCGTCTGGTCCTGGAGACTTGTTACTATTCAGCTTACCAATTAACTCCAAAACCTCCTCTAATGTCACTTCAATCTGAGAGAGTTCCTCAGATTTGTCACCTAAAAAGGCTGGCTCAGATTTAGGAACTCTCTAACATCCTCAGCCGTGAAGGCTGAAGCAAAGAAATCATTTAATCGCTCCGCAATGGCACTGTCTTCCTTGATCGCTCCTTTTATATCTTTATTGTCCAAGGTCCCCACTGCTTTTTTAGTGGGCTTCCTGCTTCTAATGTATTTAAAAAACATATTACTATCATGTTTTGAATTTTTGGCTAGCTGTTCCTCAGAATCTTTTTTGGCTTTTCTTACTACATTATGACACTTAATTTGGGAGTGTTTATGTTCCTTTCTATTTTCCTCACTAGGATTTGACTTCCACTTTTTAAAAGCTGCCCTTTTCTCTCTCACTGCCTTTTTATCATGGCTGTTAAGCCATGGTGGTTCTTTGTTAGGTCTCTTAAGCTGTGTCTACACGTGCACGCTACTTCGAAGTAGCAGCACTAACTTCGAAATAGCGCCCGTCGCGGCTACACGCGTCGGGCGCTATTTCGAAGTTAACTTCGATGTTAGGCGGCGAGACGTCGAAGTCGCTAACCTCATGAGGGGATCGGAATAGCGCCCTACTTCGACGTTCAACTTCGAAGTAGGGACCGTGTAGACGATCCGCGTCCCGCAACGTCGAAATTGCCGGGTCCTCCATGGCGGCCATCAGCTGAGGGGTTGAGAGATGCTCTCTCTCCAGCCCCTGCGGGGCTCTATGGTCACCGTGGGCAGCAGCCCTTAGCCCAAGGCTTCTGGCTGCTGCTGCGGCAGCTGGGGATCCATGCTGCATGCACAGGGTCTGCAACCAGTTGTCGGCTCTGTGGATCTTGTGTTGTTTAGTGCAACTGTGTCTGGGAGGGGCCCTTTAAGGGAGTGGCTTGCTGTTGAGTCCGCCCTGTGACCTTGTCTGCAGCTGTGCCTGGCACCCTTATTTCGATGTGTGCTACTTTGGCGTGTAGACGTACCCTCGCAGCGCCTATTTCGATGTGGTGCCGCGCAACGTCGAAGTTGAACATCGACGTTGCCAGCCCTGGAGGACGTGTAGACGTTATTCATCGAAATAGCCTATTTCGATGTTGCTACATCGAAATAAGCTATTTCGATGTTGGCTTCATGTGTAGACGTAGTCTTACTGTGTTTTTTTTATTTGGGGTATACATTTAAGTTGGGCCTCTAGTATGGTGTCTTTAAACATTTTCCATGCAGCTTCCAGGGATTTTAGTTTAGTTACTCTATCTTTTAGTTTCTGTTTACCTAGCTTCCTCATTTTAGTGTAATTCCCCTTTTTGAAATTAAATGCCAGAGTGTTTGACCGCTGCGGTGTTCTTCCCAACACAGGAATATTAAAAGTTATTATATTGTGGTCACTATTTCCAAGCGGTCCAGTAACAGTTACCTCTTGGACCAGATCCTGCGTTCCAGTCAGGACTAGATCGAGAATCGACTCTCCCCTTGTGGGTTCCTGTACTAGCTGCTCCAAGAAGCAGGCATTTAAGGCATCAAGAAATTTAATCTCTGAATCCCGTCCTGAGGTGACATGTACCCAACCAATATGGGGATAATTGAAATCTCCTATTATTACTGTGTTTTTTATTGTGGTAGCCTCTTTAATCTCCCTTAACATTTCAGCATCACTATCACTGTCCTGGTTAGGTGGTCGGTAATATATTCCTAATGCCATATTCATATTAGAGGAATGAATTGTTATCCATAATGATTCTATGGAACATTTTGATTCCTTTAGGATTTTTGTTTCATTTGATTCTATATTATCCTTCACATATAGTACCACTCCGCCACCCGCATGACCTGTTCTGTCTTTCCGATATAATTTATATCCCGGTATGATAGTGTCCCACTGATTGTCCTCATTCCACCATGTTTCTGTGATGCCTATTATGTCAACTTCCTCCTTTGATATGAGGTACTCCAGTTCACCCATCTTATTTGACAGACTCCTAGCATTTGTGTAAAAGCACTTTAAAAAACTACCACTATTTATATGTCCGCCTTTCACAGACGCCTTGGATTTTTTTATATGCGATTGTTTCACATCTGATCTTGCCCATATATTATTTCCCACCTTCCCTATCTGACTATCTTCTAGGGAATCCCTATCTATGGAACCTTGTGTAAGAGAAGTCTCCGTCCGATCCATGTGCTCCCCTGCACCAATCAGCTTTCCCCCACCTCTTAGTTTAAAAACTGTGCTTCCAGTTGGCTGTTCTGTTGAGAGAGGGCTGGGCAATCTAGCCACTCTCTGTTGACAGAGCAGATCACTTTTTCCATCCTTTTTCATGTGTGGCTGCAATAGGTCAACAGAAGTTTTGTTGGAAGATCTCTTCTGACAAGCCATGTCTGCACTTATTAAAAGCTTTGAAATGGCCATGCTAATGGCCAAATCGAAGAATACTAATGAGGCACTGAAATGCATATTCGGCTCCTCATTACGATGCCGGCGGCCCCAGAACTTGGAAAGTGCTGCAGTTCACTCCTGCGCAGCTCATCTACACCAGAGTCCTTTTCAAAAGGACCCCACCAACATCAAAATCCCCTTATTCCTATGAGGTCATTGGAATAAGGGGATTTCAGTGTTGGTGGGGTCCTTTCAAAAAGGACCCCGGTGTAGGCAAGCCACGCCTTGTAGGCAGGAACGAACTGTGGCTCTTTTGAAGTTCCATGGCCACCGGCATGCTTATGAGGTGCTGAATATGCATTTCAATGCCTCATTAGTATTCTTCGATTTGGCCATTAGCATGGCCATTTCGCAGTTTTTACTAAGTTGTAGACATAGCCACAGTGACTTCTGTCAACAGATTTCTGAAGCATAGACATAACCACTGAGTAATAGCTCTTAAGAATTTCTATAGGATCTTTTTCAATTGATGAAACTTCACTTACTGAAGATTTAAGTAATTGTATTTCTCTGGTTAAGTTCAGAAAACAGGTGTTTGTATATTATTGAGGGATAAAGGCTAATGCATTTCAGTTGTAGCTATTTCTGTGCTTTAGCACTTTGGATCAATATAGATCTGATGTAATTGGAGCTATATTGACTTAATGAAGTTTCATCTGCCTACAACTAGATCTGTATTTGGTCATGTTTTAGTTTTAGCAAGTCACAGTCTTATCTTGTATAACTTATATGAGGTGCCAAAATTATCAAATGTCAGCTTCTTCACACACACCCCCAAAAGTATAAGACATACACAACTTTTTCATTAAAGAAATTGCTATTTGCTTAATTTCATTTCTCTCTATTACAGCACTCAGCAGCAGAGCTAACTAAACAGCAAGTCTCTTCAGCTGAAATGGACTTTCAAACTAGAGAAAATTGAATGTTTGCCTCTGGCAGAAAGCTTCTTATTGCTTAGTCCTCTCTGATTTTATGCACTAAGGATTGCAAAGGGAAAGATTTTATGTTTCAGCTCCTGCTTTGTTGTTTTGCTGTTATCAATAAAATATTCAAATATTTTGTATTTGTCTGAAGGCAATTAGTCTGATTTTCAGGCCTAGGTCAGTTATACTGATGAAACAAAGTACCTGTATTATTTAGTCCCCCTCATTCATTAGTAGGGTGACCATCTTTTCCCATGCTGAATACGACACCTGGTAAAATTACTTATATTCAGGCAAGTTCAATGGTAATCAGAACTGTGCAGTACAAATGTTCAGATTGAAATCAAATTGACTGAGCCCCTGTTAAAAAGAAACACCACACAGCTGTAGTCTTTTTTATTTTTGTTCTTAACTTTGAGATTTCCATGGGGAGAAGTGACACACAAACTCCTGTACACCTCTCTCACACAGGGAGAGGAGTAACCAATGGACCTAACGCAACCTTCCTGGCCCAGTGCTCTTCACCATCCATGCCTGGTGTCTGGCACAACACCTTCTCAAGGCAACATGTGAGGGACATGCAGGGTCACAAGCATCCTGTCCCAGATTTCTTTTGGGGTTCACACCAGCACATGGCAAGCAGCAACCTTTCGGCACTGTGCACGATGGAAGGGATGGGGGTGCTTTCAGCCGGATGAGCTGGAAGCAATTCCATGTTTTTCCAGACCTCGTCACTTCTGTCCCTTCCCCCACTCCTCTATGGCTAGAAACAGTATCTTTCTTCCTGCCCACACACTGCAGAAAGGTAGCTAACATCACATCTCCATGCTGCTTCTGGCTACTAACATAACCGAAGGGCAGCCAGGAAGAGGTTAAGCCTAAAGCTGAAATGAGCACCAAGGCTCAGGGAAATTAACTAGATGGGCAACAGCCAACCCAGCCAGAAAGGTGGCTCAGCAGGGAGGAGTGCCTAGGGGACAAAAGGGCCCCACATTCCCTGGGACAGGACCTAAGGTGGAGGGACATCATGTGTAAAGAGAGCCAAATCCCTCTGCCTGGGAATCTGTAGGGTCAGGTCACAAACACGCTGGAAATAGGATGTGGAGTGGAGGGAAGGAAGCTATCTGAGGGGTGAAGTTTCCCCATAGCAGCGTTGTGTGAGGCTTTGGCATATGCAGGGTGTGGCTCCTCCAGGCCAGTTTCCCAGGGCAGAGAGCTTGAGCTTTCCCTGGGTCACAGCCCAGCCAGCGGCAATAGGAGGAGGAAGGAGCCTGCCAGCCAGGCTGTTAGTTAGCTGAATGATCCCTTTCTCAGTGCCTCTGGGTTATGTTTTCTGAATAGCATCCCTACTCTGCTCAGCACTCACTCATTCTGAGCAGCTCAGACAACTCTAGCAGTTACCTAGCTTTCAATCAATAGAATGTATACAATAGGATTTTTTGGCTCTGTAGATTTTTTAGTTAAAAGGCCTTAAAAAACACCAACACTATTTATCAGTCAAACTTGCAGCCTTCTCAAAAAAGGTATCAATGTAGCCTGAGAGGATCTATTCTCCATAAACCCATGTAGATTGGCATTCATTATATTCACCTCCTTTAATTCTTTAGTAATTGTGCCAGTAACAGCCACTCCATTCACTTGCTAGGACTGATGTTAGAATGACAGGATTGCAGTTATCCAGGTCATACTGTCTACCAAACTTAAACACTGGCAGAGTTATAGTTTGCTTTCACTTTTCCAGAACAGTCTCAGCATTCCAGGACTTACTGAAATCAATTCTCACAATCCAAAGATATCCTCAGCCAGCTCTTTTCCAGCTCTTGGAATCAAGCGATCTTGACCAACTCATTTAGCAATTTCTACCTTTAGTACCTATTGTATTACAGTACTCCTCTCATTAACAATGGTATTTGGAGATAAGGAGATAGGAAAGAAGATGAGTATAGATGGGATTGAATTAGAGAATGCAGAGTTCACGTATCTGGGGAGCAACATAACGTATCATCTAGACTGTAAGAAGAAAATAGTAACTAGAATAGCAAAAACAAGAGCAAGTTTGAAGGCAATGGATAAGACCTGGAAAAGCAAAGCAATTAGCTTAGGAACAAAGCTGAGCATCTTGAAAATGTGTGTATTCAGCAGCATATTGTATGGATGTGAGACATTGGTGATAATGAAAGATTCGAAGAGAAGAATATTGGCATTTGAGAGGAGTTGTTATAGAAAGATCCTGAGAATAGGATAGATGCAGAAGTTCACCAATGAAGAATTATATAAGAAGAAACCGCTGAAAGAGAACCTACTGCAGAAGGTTATACAATGGAAGTTACAGCTATTTGGGCGTATTTGCAGAATGAACAACGAATGAAAAAGCAAGACCCTGTATTCAGCATAATGGACAGTTTGAATAGGAGAGGCAGACCCCACAGAGAATGGGTAGATGATTTAGTAGATTGGGACAGATCTAATCTACAGAAACTAAGCCACTCCACACTGGACTGGGAAAGACAGAAGGAAATAGTAATAGAGGCATCAGACACCAATGGGCACTGAGCCCATAGTTGTTCATGATGATGATGATGATGATGACTCTTCTCATTCTAACTTTAAGGATATCACGTGCTATGACTTCATCATCATATTTTCCCCAGAAATTCATAGCTTCTGATTTACATTTATTACCATCCACTTCACCCTTCTTCAATTTGTTTTATTGACAGTTTAACATCTGCTTTAATCACTCCTGTCAACCTAATTGACTTCCTTACCCAATATGGCCTCCTTCCTCAGTTATGCCTTTTTGAGCATCTAGTGAAGCATTTTTAACCAATGTCTCATGATCTTTCCCGTTGTTCTGATTAAATTCACTCTTGAGACTTGGGCTGCACCTATGGTGCCTGATATCTGACACACTAGCTTCATAGTGAGCTCTGTGGCACTCCAGCGCAAAGGGTGCATATGGCACTTTGAGCTTGGAGAATGGCATTGTGTTGCAGCATCTGCACCACACAGGAGCTTCCTTGGTGTCACCCAGTGGAGTGCACAGAGATATAAGCACAGCAGTGATAATGTCCATTTGTCTGGCAATCCTAAAGCAAAGCATCCTCTGATCCTGAGCCAGGCCTTTGCATGTGGAAGCTGACTCTGAAGAGCAGGATTACCCCCAGTATCACCACTGGTAGCTCAGTGGGGCTAGAGCAGCCTCTGGCTGCTTCCTCTGCCCCACTGCCAGCACCTCCCTGTGGCCCAGTGGGGGTATGTAAATGGGGGTGTCCCATCCATAGGACAGCTCAGTGCTGGGCATCTGATGAAGTGAATCTTTGCTCATGAAAGCTCATGCTCAAAATGAATCTGATCACCCACAACAGCCATAACAGCTTTAACAATAATTTGTCCTAGTGGTACATCAGTTTTCCTACAGCAAATGCAGGCTACTTTAGTCAGGATGTCACACTTTTAGATGCACAGCAGTCTTAGTTCAGTTAAAACAATAATTTCGATTACCTGATGCATGAATTCAGATTATATGAAAGGGGACAGTAACTTCTCATGAATGCCTCCTGTGGGCTTGAAGTTGTGATGTAAGCTCTCCTGCCCCAGGAACCTACTGTAAGATGTTGACTTTTCATATGATGCTCTTCATTGGCTCAGCCTTGCAGTTAAGTCACACAGCCAATGATGGAGGAACCCTCTTCTAGGGCTGTAAAGAGTTTCACACACCGTTTGCCTTCAGCAGGGTCTTTAACCCTATCTCTGAGCCCTTTAATTCTTGGCCTTAACTTGGGCATCCCAACAGAGCCTTGTTCTTCTTAATAGATGTATTGTGAACAAGACACAAGAAGTTATTCTTCCTCTCTACTCTGTGCTGGTTATACCTCATTTGGAGTATTGTGTCCAGTTCTGGGCACAGCATTTCAAAAAAGATGTGGAGAAATTGGAAACGGTCCAGAAAAGAGCAACAAGAATGATCAAAGGTCTACAGAACTTAACCTCTGAAGAAAGGCTGAAAGAATTGGGGTTGTTTAGTTTGGAAAAAAAGAAAACTGAGGGGGGACATGATAGCACTTTTCAGGTATCTACAAGGGTGTCATAAGGAGGATGGAGAAAACTTGTTCTTCTTGGCCTCTGAGAATAGAACACGAAGCAATGGACTTAAACTGCAGCAAGAGAGGTTTAGGTAGGACATTAGGAAAAAGTTCCTAACTGTCAGGGTTGTCAAACAGTGGAATAAATTGCCAAGGGAGATTGTGGATATTTAAGAACAGGTTAAATAGATGTCTATTCAGGACGGTCTAGACAGTACTTCATCCTGCTGTGAGGGCAGGGGGCTGGACTCGATGACCTCTCAAGGTCCCTTCCAGTCCTAGTATTCTGTGATTCTGTGATTCTATGATTCTCTGGGCTACTTCACCAGTAGGCCAGCAGAAAACATGTTAAAGGGACGCAGGCCTTGGATCATACAAGCAACTACCATGCATTATTTCCTTCAGTTTGCTTCTGCTATTCCCTGGACCTTTCCACTATTTAGCCCCTTTCTCTTTACTCTTGCCTCAGACCTGAAGTTCTCATTGATGTCTTCCTTCTCCCCCTCCTCACTATATGCAAATATCACCAGAACCCTTCTGCCATTTCTCTCAATCAGGAGCTGACTTGCTCACAACATGCAGCTCATTTTGTGAAAGCTTACTGAGCCCTGATTGTCTGCTCCTATTCAGCATCTCTTAACGGGTTTGGAAAACCTACTTTTGCTGCCTCTTTCCTGGAACAGGCTGTATTAGCAACATGTGGCCTCCACCAGGGCCCCTCCAAGGCACTCTACACCCTCTCCCGGCCTCTCATATTTGAATGTACTGAAAAGTGATTCTCAGCTGCTGTAATCACTGTTATTACAGGTTATTTAGTCCTACAGTGATCTTTCAATATCAGTCTGCAAAACGCTGTAGATTTAATGCATGCCTTGGAACAATGGAAATTGGTAGGAGTGGGAATAATTGATTTTTAAGCACTATTGTAACATACAGTCAGATGCAGATGATCTTAGACAGCTATCAGAATAATCTTACTCATGGAGTAAGTGACTGGTCATTGCAAGTGCCCCAACCTGACCTTAGTGAATAGTTCTTTAAGTCTTGCGACCCAATGACAACAGGTGATGGGGTGTAGAAATATTACCTTGCCCTTACAAAAGCAGGCAGTCCAGGAATAGGGAGAGTGATTCTGTCTGGAAGAGGGGCGAGTTCTCAATCAAGCTTTGGGAGGATGAGGTGTGTTTGGGTTAAACAGGCTGATTAGGGAACATCTTTTCTTACATTTCTGGTATTTGTTAATGCTTGTCCTTTGCCTGATATATGAAGTTTGTTCTGAGCAAGGGATGTAATAGACTGACCGAGGCTACGTCTACACGTGAAGCCTACATCGAAGTAGCCTATTTCGATGAATAACGTCTACACGTCCTCCAGGGCTGGCAACGTCGATGTTCAACATCGACGTTGCGCAGCACCACATCAAAATAGGCGCTGCGAGGGAACGTCTACACGCCAAAGTAGCACACATCGAAATAAGGGTGCCAGGCACAGCTGCAGACAGGGTCACAGGGCGGACTCAACAGCAAGCCGCTCCCTTAAAGGGCCCCTCCCAGACACAGTTGCACTAAACAACACAAGATCCACAGAGCCGACAACTGGTTGCAGACCCTGTGCATGCAGCATGGATCCCCAGCTGCCGCAGCAGCAGCCAGAAGCCCTGGGCTAAGCGTCTCTCAACCCCTCAACTGATGCCCGCCATGGAGGACCCAGCAATTTCGAAGTTGCGGGACGCGCAACGACTACACGGTCCCTATTTCGACGTTGAACGTCGAAGTAGGGCGCTATTCCCATCCCCTCATGGGGTTAGCATCTTCGACGTCTCGCCGCCTAACGTCGATGTTAACATCGAAATAGCACCCAACACGTGTAGCCATGATGGGCGCTATTTCGAAGTTAGTGCCGCTACTTTGAAGTAGTGTGCACGTGTAGACACGGCTCTAGTGTGTTTGGTGGAATTGCCTTACCAGACTGCACCATACCTGCTGTTATACTAGGGTTAAAAATAGGTAATAAGTGACAGCCAAAGTGGTAGGGCAGCAAGAAAGGCACTCACCCCAGCCACACAAATGGTATTTGCTAGCTAGCCACGTGTGTCGGCCCCATGTAAGATCAGTCTTACTACTGACTAGGAACACACTGATCCCTAAGAGGCAACCTGATCGGTTGACATTGCTGAATGTTCTTTTTTCCTAAATATAAATCCAACAATAAGCTTTCCTGATTATGTATCTCAACTGCCACTTTAGTGTGTGTCAGTATTACCTGGAGTAAGTTACATTCCAAAATTTCTCAGTGTATATAGATATGACATCATTTAATAGTGTGCTAATGATACCAGATGGGTATCATTCATGACATAGTATGTAGCAGGACAAAAGAATATATGTGTTGTTGCTTGCATGTGCAGAGTTGGAAACAACATGGCATATAAGTAGATTTCATTTTGAGAACTCAGCCCCAATTTAAGCACCATGATAAGTGGCCAAGTGTTCCAGAAGGGCTCGCAATTCTAGCAGGTTTTATCAGTCTGCCCTACAGTGTGGGTGCTCAATTCCTGAAAAACTGGTCCACAAAATCTTTTGAAAGTCTGCCTTACAGTAGCTACAAGAGCCCAAACAGCCAACCTACACCCATTTATATGGTCATACTTGTCTACACAGTGCAATCGAACTAGGGCTAATGAACAAGTGAAGTAAAGGCAGGGAACAGAAGTGACTCTAAGTAATTTGTTAAATCCTGAAGATCTATGTGCCCTTCTAAAGAGGATTTCAATATTTTACTTGTTGAAGATGTAAGGTGGTGGCATTCAGAATCTGATCATTTCGCTTTCTTTGCTTCTTGTTCTTGAAGTTCTGGTTCTTATGCTTGAAGCTAACTTCTAGCTTCTTCCTTTCTGCTGTGGAGACTGGCTTTGTTTTGTTTGTAGGGTTTCTGTTTATTTGTTTGTTTGCTTTATTTAGCTTCCACTTGCTATCTTCCTTTCTTCATCTAAAATGGCAGCCTAAAAGGGAGACAGCTGTCCATGTATCAGTGGGGAACGAATCAAAATGAATTGAAGCTCAGTGTTACCAAACTATTGGTTTACTCTCTATCATTTGTTACACTGCTCCAGATCAGTCACATGTAGACAAAGCGTGAAGGTGAGATTCAGAGAAGTAAATGGGACCTCAGAGTACAAAATTAAACAAAGGTGGATAAAAATGAGAGCAAAACAAACAGAATCAAAGCAAATAGAGTTGAGAGAGTAATCTGAAAAAAGCCTGGTTGTACTAAGTGATCATGCAGCAAATAGGCACTTTGCAAGCTTGGCCCCACAACGGCTTTGATAATGTACTTCTACTCCTTCGTATTTACTCCATTCTTCAATAGGGCTGAGTGCAATGCAGAAAAATAAAGGCAAGGAATAGTAAAATGCTCCAATAATACATACTGTTTCCTTATGCTCCAAAAAACATAATGATTCATTAATCTACAGTGAATCAGGAATAGCCAGAAAAAAAGCAGAATGCCAAACAGGAAAAGCATCTGAACAAACAAATAATATTAATAATTAATAATATATAAAGTTAGCTGGTTTTAAGGCGCCAGTCACCCGCCTTCGCCCCTTCTCCTGTCAGTGCAAACAGTTTCGCCAGGCTTAGAAAGTAAGCCACACGTGAAGGCCAGGAGCTGGACTTTGGTTGTCAGAAGCTATTGGAGATGCACGCCATGGGAGCATTTTATAGACAGTGGGAGCTTATTCCCGCTACCACCCCTGGCTATGACAACCCTTGAAACATCTGCTTTGGGCAGATGGGGCTCGTCAGCCTGGGAAGGCTGCCCACCTAGGAGAAGGAAACTCTAATTTAAAACCTCCACTGCCTTGCGGAGATACCTAATCATGGGAAAGGCTTCGGGAGTAAACCCTGAGGAAAAATCCGGAGGTGGAGCCCCTAAGGCAGTTTGAGGTTGTGCTCAATCTGGCAGCTCCTGCGACGACATTGGTGCCACGCTGTACTGGCTTTCGCCTTTCCCTTGGATTACATCAGTGGTGTGGAGAGGGGGAACCTGCTGCTGGGCATCAGCTGGTTCTTCAAACTTACTTGCCCAGGCCTGCGCCCTGGAGAGGACACTCCGGCATCGCTTTCTGAGCGGTGACACAACATGGGAAGCAGCAGTTATCGGTATTTAGCCACTGCACTCTATTGGCATAGAGTGAGGCGCCAGCGGTTGCTTCCGACAGTGGGAGAGGTCTTTGGATCTCATTGGGCAGCTACCACCCGCCTCAAGCTGGGCAGCCCCCTGCCAAGTAGGTGCTGTCTCGCCATGGTCCACTTGCTCCACTGGGTGTGTGGGGCTTAGGGAATCACCGACAGGTGGATCGTTAACCTTACACCAGGCAAACAAACAAACAACAAAATAATCTAGCCTTCAGGCTGGGCGCATGGAATGTAAGGACCATGACTCCGGGCCTTACAGAAGACCTACAGAGCGTTAGTAACCCCTGGAAGACAGCAATCATTAACAACGATCTAAGAAGACTGTGGATGGACATCGTGGCCCTCCAGGAAACAAGGCTGTCATCCTCTGGATGTCTCAGGGAGAAGGACTTTTCCTTTTTCTGGCATGGGAAGCCTCCAGAAGAGACCAGGGAACACGGTGTTGGCTTCACAATCAGAAACAACCTAGCTGGCTCAGTCATACCACCAAATGTGGGAACTGAGAGAACGCTGAAAATCCAGCTTCAAACACCAGTGGGCATGGTCAACATCTTCAGCGTCTATGCGCCTACTTTAACTTCTGCCCAGGAAGTTAAGGACAAGTTCTATGATGAACCTAGCATTGCCATCAGTGAGGTACCTTCCCATGAGCCGCTATTCATCCTTGGTGACTTCAACGCCAGAGTTGGCAGCGACCATCACAGCTGGCCATCCTGTCTGGGACAGTTTGGAACAGGTAAGATGAATGAAAACGGACAGCACCTCCTTGAACTCTGCTCCCAACATGACCTCTGCGTAACCAATACCTTCGACGTCAAACCCCAGCACAAAGTTTTGTGGCGACACCCAAGAGTGAAACATTGGCACCAGCTTGACCTCGTCCTCACTAAACGCAGCCATTTAGGTAATGTCAGGGTGACACGTAGCTACCACAGCGCAGACTGTGACACCGACTACTTGCTCATGTGTAGTAAGGTGCACATCCAGACGCGAAGATTCTTTCGCTCTAAAAAGGAAGGGAGGCCGCGCATTGCCACTGGCAAGACTCGTGACCCTTCAAAAGTATGCAAGTTTGTCAAAGCACATGAAGAGGCCTTGCCCCACCCAGACGACACTGATATCAGCAAGAGATGTGAACAAGTACGGGACACTATCTATAATACTGCGATATCTACCTTTGGGAAGAAGACAGTCAAGTCTGCTGATTGGTTTGAAGCCCACACTGAAGTGCTGAAGCCCCTGATTGAGAAGAAGAGATAGTCACTGGCTGCATACAGGTCGTCTCCCAGTGAGGTGAATCTGCAGGCGCTCCAGTCTGCTCGGAGTCAAGTGCAGCAGGTTGCTTGGCGGTGTGCCAACGATTACTGGCTCCAACTCTGCTCCAAGATTCAGCAGGCTGTGGACACTGGTAACATGCGAGGAATGTATGATGGGATCAAGCAGGCCATTGGTCCATCACAAAGAAAGACTGCCCCTCTTAAGTCGGCCACAGGCGAGGTCTTGAAGGACAGAACCAAGCAGATGGAACGCTGGGTGGAACACTACTCATAGTTGTACGCCAGAGAGACTGTAGTTACAGAGAGAACCCTGAATGCCATCGAGCCTCTGCCCACCATGACTGAACTCGATGCTGAGCCCACCTTGGAGGAACTCAGCGATGCACTAAAAGCACTCTTTTCTGGAAAAGCCCCAGGGAAAGACGGTATTCCCTCAGAAATCCTCAAATGCGCCAGTGGTACCCTAGTTTCAGAGCTGCATGGAATACTTTGCCAATGCTGGAGAGAAGGCAGCGTACCGCAAGATATGAGGGATGCTAAAATCGTGACTGTCTACAAGAACAAGGGTGACAAAAGTGATTGTAACAACTATCGTGGCATCTCCCATCTCAGTACTGTGGGGAAGCTATTTGCATGTGTTGTTCTGAAGAGGCTCAATGTTCTTGCTGAGAGAGTCTACCCTGAGTCTCAGTGTGGTTTCAGACCTGAACGGTCCACCATAGACATGGTTTTCTCTGTTAGGCAACTACAAGAAAAGTGCAGGGAGCAGAACAAACCTCTACATATTGCCTTCATTGACCTGACCAAGTCATTTGACCTCCTCAGCAGAAAAGGTCTGTTTGAGATTCTGGCTAAGATCGGCTGTCCCCCAACTCTGCTCAGCATTATTAGGGCCTTCCATGAAGGCATGAAGAGGACTGTCGTATATGATGGATCCACATCTGAACCCTTTGAGATTCTCAGTAGAGTGAAGCAGGGGTGTGTGCTGGCTCCAACACTGTTTGGCATCTTCTTTGCAGTTTTGCTCAAATATGCCTTCGGAACCGCTACAGAGGGCATCTCTCTCCACACGAGAACAGATGGCAACCTCTTCAAACTGTTGAGGCTTAGAGCGAGGACCAGGGTGCTTACAAAGCATCTAAGAGAGTTCCTTTTTGCTGATGATGCAGCTATTGCTGCTCACACTCAGCAGGAACTTCAGTCACTCATAACTCGCTTTGCGGATGCATGTATGGAATTTGGCCTCGCAATCAGCTTAAAGAAGACCCAGGTGATGGGCCAAAACGTGGGTAATGAGCCATCTATCAACGTGCTAGACTACAAACTGGAAGTCGTCCAAGAGTTCGTGTACCTGGGCTCGACGATCTTGGACAACTTGTCACTTGATAGCGAGATCAACAAGCGCATTGGAAAAGCCACCACAATGTTCTCCAGGCTGACGAAGAGAGTATGGGCTAACAATAAGCTCACTGTACACACTAAGGTGCAGGTCTACACAGCCTGTGTTTTAAGCACACTGCTCTACGCCTGTGAAACATGGACTTTGCACTCCAAACAAGAGCAGCAGCTCAACACATTCCACATGCGCTGCCTTAGGCGCATACTCGGTATCTCATGGCAGGACAATGTAGCCAGACAGCCAGCCCCCTCTCAGACCAGCATTGCTGGGAACACAAGGGAGCCAAAACAACAGGGCACTTAACATAAATTCCAGCACAGCCTTTGAAGCTGTGAGAAAGCACAGGTGTGCTGCTACAATGTGCCTCTGGGAACATATACAACGATTAGGCTCACAGCAGACAGAGAAGCTGTGACAGACATGGCTCTTAGCCCCTACTAAATAACGTGATGCACACACACCAACATCCTAGGTGGGAAAATATTTACCCTAATAAAAGGAATGTCCAGTAGTCGAAACTTATTGTTTCTCTCCCTTGCAAGTGTAAACTACTCTTGCGAGAGCTGGCGTCACCCAGACAGACCAGTCCCAATTTGGCATAAGAAAGGAGAAAGAGAATAAAGGAGTACAGAGGTATAAGTATGGGACCTACAGCACCATGATTTTTGAGTGCTTTTCACTATCTATCTGCTGGTCAGATAAGTGACAGCCTCCCAAGGCTTCTGCAGCTAAAAGGGTCCCTAAGCCTTGTCCCTTATTCGTCTTTCTGTGGAATTGAGTGACCGATCCTGGCTTGGCACCGCTGGAATCGAGAGATGCAAGGAGGGTAAGAAGCACCCACACCTGATCTCCTATCTTTAGTGTACACATATTTTGAAATAGAGCTCTATACTTTGTTTTCTTTCTTTGGGATAGTGGCTTCAGTTTTGTAACTTGTTTGTGTGTGTAACATCTATACATTTAAATAAGTAGGCACTAGCAATTTTGTAACCACATGATTAGAATCTAGTTTAATAAATTTTGGTAACCATTTGTGCATAAGCCTGACTTGTTTCTCTGGTTTACTGTAAAGCAGCCAACGCAATTAAAGAACCTCAGCCGTTTTGGCTATAAAGCCTGGCCAGTAGGTGAGAGTACTAAGAGCCTAGCGTTGAGTTGTGCTGCCTCCACGGGGCAAACTCTTGGGGCGCCTGTCAGTCAATCCTGACTGCCCGCTGCGAAGGGGCTCTGAGCTCTAGCAGTTAAAGTCACGGGTGTTTAGGACCTTGGGGCATCCGTCAGCCTAGCCCGGGCTGCCCGCCGCGAAGGGACAGTGCGTCCTAGCGGTTAAAGTCACGGATGGTATAAAACGGGCATAGCTGGCACCTCACCAAACATCCTTGGCCATTGGCTAACAGACAAGGTCCTCAATAGCGCAGTGCTGGAGAGGGCAGGCACCGCCTCCATGTTCACCTTTCTCACACAGAGGCGTATGTGCTGGCTGGGCCATGTCTCATGCATGACGGATGGCTGAATACCGAAGGACCTCCTCTTAGGGCGAACTGGTGTCTGGAAAGAGGTCTAAAGGGTGACCTAAATTGCGACACAAGGACATGTGCAAGCGTGACCTCAGCGCTCTCTATCAGTGTAAACACCTGGCATTTGTTTGCCTCAGACAGGCATGCCTGGAAACAGGGGCTACGTCTACACGTGCACCCAACTTCGAAATAGCTTATTTCGATGTTGCGACATCGAAATAGGCTATTTCGATGAATAACGTCTACACGTCCTCCAGGGCTGGCAACGTCGATGTTCAACTTCGACGTTGCTCAGCCCAACATCGAAATAGGCACAGCGAGGGAACGTCTAGGCTACGTCTACACGTGCACCCAACTTCGAAATAGCTTATTTCGATGTTGCGACATCGAAATAGGCTATTTCGATGAATAACGTCTACACGTCCTCCAGGGCTGGCAACGTCGATGTTCAACTTCGACGTTGCTCAGCCCAACATCGAAATAGGCACAGCGAGGGAACGTCTACATGGCAAAGTAGCACACATCGAAATAAGGGAGCCAGGCACAGCTGCAGACAGGGTCACGGGGCGGACTCAACAGCAAGTCGCTCCCTTAAAGGGCCCCTCCCAGACACACTTTCATTAAACAGTGCAAGATACACAGAGCCAACAACTAGTTGCAGACCCTGTATATGCAGCACGGACCCCCAGCTGCAGCAGCAGCAGCCAGAAGCCCTGGGCTAAGGGCTGCTGCCCACGGTGACCACAGAGCCCCGCAAGGGCTGGAGAGAGAGTATCTCTCAACCCCCCAGCTGATGGCCGCCATGGAGGACCCCGCTATTTCGATGTTGCGGGACGCGGATCGTCTACACGTCCCTACTTCGATGTTGAACGTCGAAGTAGGGCGCTATTCCCATCCCCTCATGGGGTTAGCGACTTCGACGTCTCGCCGCCTAACATCGATTTCAACTTCGAAATAGCGCCCAACACGTGTAGACGTGACGGGCGCTATTTCGAAGTTACTGCCGCTACTTCGAAGTAGCGTGCACGTGTAGACGCAGCCCTACACGCCAAAGTAGCACACATCGAAATAAGGGAGCCAGGCACAGCTGCAGACAGGGTCACGGGGCGGACTCAACAGCAAGTCGCTCCCTTAAAGGGCCCCTCTCAGACACACTTTCATTAAACAGTGCAAGATACACAGAGCCAACAACTAGTTGCAGACCCTGTATATGCAGCACGGACCCCCAGCTGCAGCAGCAGCAGCCAGAAGCCCTGGGCTAAGGGCTGCTGCCCACGGTGACCACAGAGCCCCGCAAGGGCTGGAGAGAGAGTATCTCTCAACCCCCCAGCTGATGGCCGCCATGGAGGACCCCGCTATTTCGATGTTGCGGGACGCGGATCGTCTACACTGTCCCTACTTCGACGTTGAACGTCGAAGTAGGGCGCTATTCCCATCTGCTCATGGGGTTAGCGACTTCGACGTCTCGCCGCCTAACGTCGATTTCAACTTCGAAATAGCGCCCAACACGTGTAGACGTGACGGGCGCTATTTCGAAGTTACTGCCGCTACTTCGAAGTAGCGTGCACGTGTAGACGCAGCCAGGGAGTGAAGGAAGCTCTTGTTATGCATGAAACTACCTTGGTGAAGGAAGTGGAAGACAGGAGAGCCCTCAGGAAGATCCATGCCCGTGATACCAGAGCAACATCTGCCTACTGCTGCTCACAGTGCGGAAAGGGCTGCCACTCCCAGATTGGATTGCACAGCCACAGAAGACGCTGCTTGAATCAGTCCAATGGGGGTATAAACCCATGATCCCTCGGGACTGAAGGATGCCTACTACTACTACTACTATATAAAGTTAACCTGCAGGAGGCAGAGCCCACAAAAGCAGTATAAAAGAGACAAGCATACACAAATAACTATGGGAGTATAGCAGAAGATTGGGAAAATGATTGCATTAAACTTTAGAAAATGATCCTACTCTAAGTTTAAAATGAATAAAAATAGTAATTAAAGAAAATAACTGAGTGCTGAGTAAAGGTGGTTCAAACCTCCAATGTGAATACCTCAGGTGTAGGTCCCTGATGTCTCAAAAATTTGTTGTGTAAGTTGGAGCACGTGACCTATGAGGAAAGGCTGAGGGATTTGGGCTTATTTAGCTTGCAGAAGAGAAGACTGGGGGGGCGATTTGATAGCAGCCTTCAACTCCTTGAAAGGAGGCTCTAAAGAGGATAGAGAGAGACTGTTCACAGTGGTGACAGATGGCAGAGCAAGGAGCAATGATCGGAACTTACAGAGGGAGAGGTATAGGTTAGATATTAGGAAAAACTATTTCACCAGGAGGTGGTGAAGCACTGGAATGTGTTACCGAGAGAGGTGGTAGAATCTCCAGCCCTAGTGGTTTTAAAGCCCTGGCTTGAAATGGTCCTGGATGGAATGATTTAGTTGGGGTTGATTCTGCTTTGGGAAGGGGGCTGGACTAGATGAGCTCCTGAGGTCTCTTCCAGCCCTATAATTCTATGATTCTATACAGTAGTTAGGGCTGGAATTATAGAAGTAGTTGAATGACTAGCTGCCATCATAGGCACCTAAGTCCCACATTTAGGCACTGCTGAGATCCTCAAAACTCCCAGTCAGCTGCCACCTAACTAGATAAATCCCATTGTGCCTAAATTTTCAAACATAAAATCGCCAAGGCACGTAAATATCTGCCAGTGTACATGACCACAGCTGCTTTACTCTGTATAGCGGTGCACCAGCATCACTCCTGGGCCCCAGCTGCATCCTCACACTTGTTGTATCCCTGCCTTTCTCACTGAGACTCAATAAAGTAAATACTCCGAAGCTGCCAGTTCAGCCCCAATTCTATACAAAGCGAGAAAAGGAGGTTATTGATCCTGTTTTTAGCAGGGGGCTGGACTTGATGACCTCCTGAGTCTCTTCCAACCTCATGAGAAGGTGGTACATCACTTATAAGCTTAGGCCAGTTATTAGAGCACACACCCAAAATGCAGGAGACCCAAGCTCAGTTCCCCACTCTGCCTGATGAGGTGAATGGAGTGCAAAATGGAGGATGCTCTATCCACTGCACAATAGGGTGTCCTGGAGAAAGTCTCTGTGGCTATGTGTACACAGCAGAGTTATAGCAGAGGCATCCTGAAATACCTACTTTGTGTGTTTGACATAGGGCTTGTCTACACTTGCCCCCAACTTTGAAGGGGACCTGGTAATCAGGGCCATGGGAAATTACTAATGAAGTGCTGTGCTGAATATGCAGCACTTCATTAGGCTAATTCTGAAGCATCAAACTTCAAAGTGCTGGGGGAAAATTAGCCACTGCACTTCATTAGTAATCTCCCATGGCCCTGATTACCAGGCCCCCTTCAAAGCTGGGGGCAAGTGCAGACACAGCCATAGTGGTTTTGACTTCAAAATAGTTACTGAAATAACGGGTGCTCAATTTTGGCATCCCCGGACTCCCTGTTGCAGGATAGGGAACACTGTACTGGTGGTAGTGCATGAAATAAGGCTACTTACCACAGAGTAAAGTATTGCCACAAACTAATATTATCCCAGGACTGAATATGACATATGTAATAAACAATGGCTCAATCTTTCCTTGAGGTCTCTCGTGGATGGACTGATCCCCTAAGGTGTAATCATGGACTTGCCTCCATTTCACCTCTGTAGGGATAGGTGATGCAAGAGGTGCACATGAAAGGGGCAGGTCCTGGAGTCTCCACTGCGCAAGATATTTATCTCACTCTGGCTCTCCATGTTTGAAACATAAAAGGGATGAGGGTAGAAATTCTGTGCCCTTCCATCCCCTGCACATTAGCACAAAAGCCCAGGATTCACCTAAAAGCAACGAAGGGTCCTGTGGCACCTTATAGACTAACAGAAAAGTTTTGAGCATGAGCTCTCGTGAGCAAAGACTCATTTCATCAGACCCTGGTCATGGAAATCTGCAGGGCCAGGTACAAATAAGCCAGAGCAAGGTGGGGGATAACAAGGTTAGCTCAGTCAGGAAGGATGAGATGCATCTTATGAAGTCAGTCTTTGCTCACTAAAGCTCATGCTCAAAACTCTTCTGTTAGTCTGTAAGGTGCCACAGGACCCTTGGTTGCTGTTACAGATCCAGACTAACATGGCTACCCCTCTGATACTCATATTAAGTGTGAGTAGCAGAAGATCAACAGCTAGAGAGACTGTGAGTTGGGAACAAGGGATAGCCCAGGCATCCTAGGCACAGAGTAGCTGAATACACTGCCTAGCACAATTCTGACTGGGGTTTCTATCTACTTGTTTTATACCAGGGATGAGGAACCTCCGGCAGGTTGGCCAGTCACAGATTGCCAGAGCTAACCCCAAGGCGAGCTGCCAGACGCTGTGTTTATGGGATTGTTTGCAGGCACAGATGCTTGCAGCTTTCAGTGTCTTTGGTTCACCATTCTCAGCCAATGGAAGCTGCACTGGCTGGGAATGGCAGATAAGAGGAAGAAGAGAAACAGGGATTAAATGACAACTGAGGTTAAGATGGAGAAAGTGGGGGAGAGGGCAGAGTAGGATTGTGGTAAGCAGCACAAGGGAGAGCATGCCAGGGTGGAAATTGTAGAAAGCATCCTGGGTTTATGAGTAGTTGGTGATGCCTGCTTCAGACTGCTCAGTGTCTGCGTCTGTTGGCTTCAGTTCTTTGGCTCTTGGGCTGGCTCCTCTCAGGATTTGACTTCCCCAAGCCCACATGGCTATGAGGGGAGGGTCACTGGTGGGATCCTCATTTCCCTGGGTCACTCCTGCATACATGTGTTGACAGTGATGGGGAGAGAGAGGTGGTCCTGGTGGGATGCTCTCAAATCTCTACCCCCAGTTCATCAGTACCTGCTCACATGTTCCTTGTCCCTTTCTAGACCATGCAAAATGCTACTGCAAAAATGTACTACCTCACCCTCTGCTTCACCCACATTCAGTCCCTGTTCATATCCTATAACCAGATTCCTTTTGCTGTTGGTAGCTCATAGTGTCAGATAGCCTTGGCAATTTAAATTGATCCAGCAAATCTGCACTCACCAACAGACTGCATGGTTTTCTGTGTATTTTAATAATGGTGAAGATCTGCTTTTTTCCCCCATAACTCTTGTATCTGTGACTTTTTACTTGCAGTGCACTGATGTGAAATATATAATCTGTCTTTTAAACAGACACCTTCTATTCCTATTTGAAAAATACTGTGCTTTCTTGATTTATAATCTGTATTTCTTTTACATTCCCTTCTTTCTCTATCTTTATAATATGTTCCCAGTGTGAAGAATGTGGTGAACTTTTAGTGCTTGTGGAAAACCTTCTGTGGTTGTGATTAAAATTATATCTGATATGGCAATTGAATTACCAGTGACAAATGATAGAGAAACAGCTTTAAGTGTTATTCTGTTCTGAAAGTAATAAGTAGATTTAATAACAATTCATGATCATTCAAAAATGAAGCTTTTCTTGTGGTTTTTTTTACTTTATATAAAGAAGATAATTTCTTCTGTATTTTTCCTTTCAAAATTTTGATTCACAATTTGCTTTTGCATGACAGGTAATTAAAATTTTTAATTGACTTAGATAACTCAGTAGCAGCTCTTTGAAGTATGTGATCTGTATTGCTACTGGGGGAATCCACTGATGTCCATAAGATCAGCAGTACTGAACACTGGAATTTAAACCAGGGGTTTTTAACCACTGCGCTGTGGCACACAGGTGTGCCCTGAGATCGGTCCATGTGTGCCATGAATTTTTGTCAATTTCCCATCAATGTGGCTCTTTGCATTGTCACCTTGCGGGGTGGAAATTGATGACCCTGCACCAGCTGGATCTCAATCAGAATGGCCATCGGAGTCCCAGCTAATGCAAGATTTCTCAATTTTTCCTCTGTGGTGGCTCTTCACAGAGCGACAGAGAGAAGAAATGCCAAGCCTTCAGAACTCCATTCATGCCAGGAGTCAGCTGAAATTCTGCTTCCTGGCCTGAACAAGCTGGTGGGGAGCTCACCACCATTCCCTGCTGTGGCAAGGGGGGAGGGAGGGTGAGAGCCTGTTGGAGCTGGGACACAGTTTAAATGCCATGTCCTGGCTCCATCAGGCTGATGGGAAGGGGAACCTATTTTCTGTGGTTACTCATTTTTTTTAAAATCCCTCATATGACATTGAGAAGGTTTTGAAAATGTGTCTGTTCTCACTGTCTAAGACAATGTATTCCATGCTGTATTTGAAACATTAATGCATTTGATCCTTGTTTAGCTTGTTGTGTGACCTGCTGTGTTGCAAAATCTCTAGTAAGACCATAACCAGAGTTAATGTAAGTAAATGTGATATTTACATACGAACACAAGAATGGCCATTACTGGGTTAGACCAAAGGTCCATCTAGCTCAGCATCCTGTCTGTTAACAGTGGCCAGTGCCAGGCATTCTGGGGTGGGGTGGACCGAAGACAATGATCAAGTGACTTGTCTCCTGCCACCCATCTCCAGCCTCTGTCAAACAGAGGCCAGGGATGCCATTCCTACTCCTTGGCTAATAGCCTTTCATGGACCTAACCTACATGAATTTATCTAGCTCTTCTTTGAACCCCCTTATGGTCCTGGCACTCACAGCCTCCTCTGGCAAGGAGTTCAACAGGTTGACTGTGTACTGTGTGAAAAAGAATTTTCTTTTATTAGTTTTAAACCTGTCACCTATTCATTTCATTTGGTGTCTTCTAGTTCTCATATTATGGGAACAAGTAAATAACTTTTCTTCATTCACCCTCTCCATACCACTCATGATTTTATATACCTCTCTCATATCTGGCCCCAGTCTCTTCTTTTCTAAACAGAAAAGTCCCAGTCACTTTAACATCTCTTCACATGGGACGCATTCCAAACCCTGAATTATTTTAGTTGCCCTTTTCTGAACCTATTCTAATGCCAAAACCAGGATAGGTTTGATTTTGATAAGAATAAAATGGGTAACATCAGTACAGCAGTGCCAACCTCTCCAAGGAGCAGGTATGGACTTGGACCACAGTCTAGTGATTGCGAACATCAAGATGAAATGCAAGAGGAAGTATAAAATACAGTTCAAGAAATGAAGAGACCTGGTGAGGCTAGGTGCAGAAAAAATAGGGAATGAATATAGAGCAGTGCTTGAAGAGAAGATAAGGAATGTAGGCACAGAGAAAGACCTAGGTAAGAGAGCCAAAGAGTTAGCCACAGTGATAGAAGAGGCAATTGAGCAGATGGCTCAAGAAGAAGAGAAGATCAAAAAGAAGTAGATTACACAGGAAATGATGAAGTTGGTCCAAGAAAAGAGAGAGTTGAGGATCAGAAGGGATGTTTTCCAGAGGGCAGAACAGTAATATAGAGTTAAATACAACAAGGTAAGGAAAGTGGACAGAATGGATAAAGTGAAAAGGTTAGAGGTACAGTGAGAAGATATAGAGAGGTATTGTGATGAGTGTAAGACCATGGAGGTGTATAAGATGATCAGGAATATTAATGGGAGGTGGCAGCTGAAGCAGGTGGTGATCAACGATGAGAACAAAAAGCTGCTCATAAACAAGGAGAAGATTGGGCAGAGATGGATGAGTTATTACACTGGTCTGTACAAAGTACAGTTAGACCCAAGTGTTTCAGAGAGACTGATTCAATACCTGAAAGAGATATAAGTATCAAGAGCAAGACTGATATTTTGAAGGAGGAAGTAGAAAGACCACTGAAATGACTAAAGAACAAGAAGAGACATGGAAATGATAAGATCAAAGGACAGATGCACAAATGCAGCCGAGAAAGTGTGATTCAGGAAATACACTTACTAGGTAACATAACATGCAAATAAGGGAAGACACCTAAGGAATGGCGAAGATCCATGGCATTGAGAATACACAAAAAACGAAACACTTTGTAGTTCAAGAACTACAGAATGATTGTCCTACAAATCATCTAGGTAGAATGCTGATGAGATACTGATGGAGAGACACAGTTTTTAGATAGAAGAATATGTAGCGGGTGAGCAAGTGGGGTTCAGGAAAAATAGAAGCACCATATAGCATATATTGGTGCTAAGATTGATAGTGGAGAAAGCTTGCTGAAAGTACAAGAGCATCTACAATTGCTTCTTTGATTTTCAGAAGGCTTTTGACAGTACAGATCAGAAAGGGACGTGGACAGTGTTGGAGCTGTATAGAATGGACAGCAGACTGATACAGCTGTTGAAGAATATCACTAACAATACAGATGCAGCAGTGAGAATGTGAAGAGAGTTGGGAAGTTGGTTTAGTACAAGTAGAGGTACAAGGCAAGGAGATCTGATATTGCTGAGTATCTTCATCACACACCTAGAGAGAGTAATGGACAAGATCAAGGAAGAAGTAGAAGGGATATTGGTGCACAGCACAAGACTGACATCATGAGGTTCACGTATGATCAAGTTATCCTTGAGGAAGATGAAGAGAAGCTAGCAAGAATGGTGCATGTGTTAAATGTGATATACACACACATCTCCTAGAACTGGAAAGGACCTCAGGAGGTCATCTAGTCCAGTTCCCTGTCCTCTTGGCAGGCCCAAACACCATCCCTGATATCTATTTGCTACCATCCCTAAATGGCATCCTCAAGGATTGAGCTCATAACCTGAGGTTTAGCAGGCCAATGCTCAACCACTGAGCTATCCCTCCCCAACAAAAAAAGCATATGCATATGTGAGGAAAGGAGCAGTATGGACTTATAATGAACATTGATAAAATGAAGACTGGTATTTGGAGATAAAGAAATAGTAGGGAAAATTTGTGTAGATCAGTGAAGATCGAAGAAGAGAACGTAGAGAAGTTCATGTATCCAGGGAGCAACATGATGTATGATCTAGACTGTAAGAAGGAAATGGCTGCTAGAATTGCAAAAGCAAGAACAAATTTCAAGATGATGGATAAAACCTGGAAAAGCCAAGTGATTAGCTTAGGAATGAAGCTGATCATGTTGAAAATGTGTGTATTCAGCAGCATGTTTCATGAATGTCAGAGCTGAGTGATAATGAAAGATTCAAAGAGAAAGATATTGGCATTCAAAAGGAGTTGTTATGGAAAGATCCTTAGAATAGGATGGATGGAGAAGGTCATCAATGAGGAATTACACAGGAAGATACAGCCGAAAGAGAGGCTACTGCAGAAGGTTATTCAATGGAAATTACAGATATTCAAGCATAAGCGGCACAATGCATGGTTCAAATGGGAGAGGCAGACCCACAGAGAATGGATAGATGATATAGTGTATCGGTACAGAGCTAATCTACAGAAACTATGCCACTACACACTAGGCAGGGAAAGATGAAAGGAAATAGTGAGGGAGGCATCAGACACCAACAGGTGCTGAGCCCATGGTTGTTGATGATTACGATGATCTTGAAATGAAGGATGAGGTGTCTTAAGGTTCTTGGGTGCAACTATCTTTCACACAGTAAGATGGAATGGTGTATTTTATAAAATGTGGAACATCCTCAATAGAAGGCACTAGAAGAACACTCCCTCCTCTTGCCCCAGATCAGAACTTAACCTGTTGGTTACAGCTTCAACTGAATGTGGAAGAAACTTCAGTTCCCTGCTAGAAAAGGGGTTCAAACCTCAGTCTCCCACATGCCAGCTTTTGACATGTCTAATTGTTTACCAGTTTGATCAAAACAATTTGCCAAAATCTGCATTAAGTTGGGAAATGTTTCGATTGATGCATCTCTGCATTTTTCAGAAATAACAAAGACTTCTTTCAGCAAAACCTCACCCAGCTCTACTAGCCATTGTACATGTGCATAATGAAAAGTCTGTGGAAATCATATTATAAAGCAATCAACAAGATGCCCTAGGAGATTATCCAAAGCATTTGAATAATAAGCACCTTGGGATAAACAAAATTTCTTTCCTGTTCTTTACACCAGTAAATTCATACTTTTCCTCACTGCACTCCTTTCTTTTCTTTTGTATACTCATTAACTTATAACTGACTTCTATCCCTTTGAGTAATACTATGGCCATGTCTACACGCGCCCCAAACTTCGAAATGGCCACGCAAATGGCCATTTCGAAGTTTACTAATGAAGCACTGAAATGCATATTCAGCGCTTCATTAGCATGCGGGCGGCAGCGGCGCTTCGAAATTGATGCGTCTTGCAGCCGCGCGGCGCGTCCAGACGGGGCTCCTTTTCGAAAGGATGCCACCTACTTCGAAGTCCCCTTATTCCCATGGGGCACGTGTAGACGTAGCTTATAGGTTCTCCTATTCTTTACTCCCAATTACCAGGTATATAAATTGAGTATTTCCTTTTCTTCTAGCACTTCCTCCTCACTCTTCTTCTATAATAAACGTGTGTATTTTTTTCATTTACTTCAGTTTTCAGTTTCCTCCAATCTGTGTCACTCAAATACAATGTCCCCAGCTTACTGCAGGTCTTCATTAAGACCATACCCATGCCATGTATAATGGAATACTTACCTCTTTTGTTTTGTACAGCTCAGTAAAATGTTATTTGTTTTCTAAACAGCTGCATATTTTCAACTTACTTACACTAGAGGCCCTGGTGCAGCTCCACTTGCAAGCAGAAGTTGGGCTGGAAAAAAATTATATCCAGAACTGCTTTGCAATACACAACCAAAGTGTATGGGACAGGACCCATTCTCTCTAGGGGAGAAACTCAGTTCAGAGCTGGGGTGGGCCCTGCGCTGGCTGCAGAAGGAGCTGGGCCAGCAGGGTCAGGGTAGACTCCATTGGTGGGGTGCTGGGCTTGGCTGGGCTGGGCCCCATGATGGCATGGTGCGAGGCGGAGACTTCATTGAGGGGGCTGGGCCAGGCCCCAAGCTGGCCAGGGAAGGTGTTGGAGCTGGCATGGTGTGTGGGGGGCTTGTTGGAGGGTGGGGCTGAGGCTCATGCTGGCCAGTGGAAGAGCTGGAGCCAGCACAGTGCAGGGGAGGGAGAGGAGACATGATAGAACTTTGCCCAGACAAACAGATGGATGGACACAGCTTGTAGAAGTTGTGCTGGAAGGAATTTCTAGATAGAACCATGTTGTAATACACATCAAAAGTGTATGGTCTGGGCCCCATGCTGGCTGGAAGATGAGCTCCGTTGGAAGCTGGGCTGGGCCTCATGTTGGCCAGGGAGCAGCTCTGTTGGGGCAGGGCAGGGCCCTGTGCTGGCCAGGGATGAGCTCTGTTGAGGGCTGGTCTGGGCCGCATGCTGTCCAGGGGAGGAACTGAGGCTCACACTGTGCAGGGGAGAGGCTGGGGCCTGACATGGTAAAGGGGGGCTCTGTTGGGGGGCTGGGGCCAGGCTCCACACTGGCCAGGGAAGGGGCTGGGACTGACACAGTGCCAGGGGCAGGCTTCATTGGGGATCTGGGCTGGGCCCTGCACTGTCCAGGGTAGGAGTTGGGTCCAGCACAATGCTGGGCCTGGGGAACCTGGTAAAACCCTTCCCAGACAGACAGACAGCAAAAATAATATATGTGATTATAGTCAGCATTCTTGTATTCTGAATTTGTTTTAATTTTAATTTCTCTGATGAAATCATGTTTCATTGTTATGGGTCTCCCCCATTTTCTTCTTTTAACAAGAGTCCTATGTCTCAAAGTATTTGTGATTCCTCATAACCTTTCAGCATGAGCATTGGGAAGGTTATTAGTACACTCTTCATTTCCTCCTGTGCATAGTTAATGAAAACACTGAATCCCATTCATTCTCATATTAATACCTGCTGGACTCCATTTAGTCCACGCTGGCCCAACTATCTGCATAAGTGGCCGTTAATATTTACTAAGTTGGAACCTTGTAATCTAATTGTGGAGCCATCTATTTAGGATTTCCCATTTCCTTCAGGATGCAATATGAGTGTTGTCAAGCGCTTTAATGAAGCAAGGTGGCAGATCATGATCCTCTACCCTGGTGTAAAACCTGAGGAACTAATAATCATTGGGATGACTAAATGTACAATGCTGATTTAGGAAGAATCTTGATCAAAACACATGACGCTGCTCCATTTCTTTTATTACCTAGTTTTCATTATTTTCAGTGGAAAAAGTCAATTTCATTTTAACTTTGTGATGAATTCTGATGCATTTGAGATCTTCCTTTCACTGTTTACAAATGGAATGTCTCACTCTTTGATCCAACATTTTTCCATTTACCGCACTCTAAATACATTGGTCTTAAGACTACATCTACACTAGAAAGTTTTATTTACAAAACTGAAGTTTTGTCGATAAAACTTGCAGATCATCTACACACAAAATGTGTTTTGTTGACCAAAACTGTCAACAAAAAAGCTGTGTAGATGCTCCGGGTGGTCCTTTTGTCAACAGAGCAGGTCGAAAGATCAATCCACTTTTATGTATAGACAAGATCTGTCAACAGAAGTTTTGTCAGAATATCTCTTCCAACAGTAACTTCTGTCAGCCGATGTATCTAGAATATATGTAGCCGATGTATCTAGAATATATGTAGACTGACGGTCTGCTCTCTCTTCGAAGGAGGAACTCCCATCAGAATCAAAAGCTTACATAATACGCTTTGTAATTAGTGGAAATGGAGTGGCTGTAGAGGTTCAAATTTGCCATGTCATCCCCTCTTGAAAATAGGCATTATATTGAGCTTGCTCTTTCCCAGCCCTCCTGGAGCTCAACTGTTCCTCAGGAGATATGAAGTATAACTATAAGGGTGCATCTACACTTGCATTCCTCTTTTGAAGAGGTGTGCAAACAAGGTAAATAAAATGCAAATACACATAAATTTGCATATTTGACACACATTTGCATATTCTAATTTCAAAAGAGCTTCTTTCGAAAGAAGAAAGCCAGTGTAGACACTGCTCTTTTGAAAATAAAGCCATCTTCGAAAGCATCCTTCTTCCCATTAAATAAAGGTAAGGATGCTTTCGAAGACGGCTTTACTTTTGAAAGAGCAGCATCTACACTGGCTTTCGTCTTTCGAAAGAAGCTCTTTTGAAATTAGAATATGCAAATGAGGCACTACTATGCAAATTTATGTTTATTTGCATTTTATTTACCTCATTTGCATGCCTCCTTTGAAAGAGGAATGCAAGTGCAGACACACCTTAATATTAACTTCTGCAAGTTCCCCTCAATAATCCCCTAGTGGATGCCTTCGGGTCACCTTTAATCTTTCCCTTTTTGATTTCCCCTCGTGATCTTTTTTTCCACTTTCCCTTTTAGCGCAGTAAACACCGCTGTACCACTTTTTTTCCCTTGTTTTTAGTCAAGACTAGAAAGAGTAGCAATTAACAGACCTGACCTCTTCTTTTTGTCTTTCTTGTGTCTTACATACTTTTATTTTCCATTCATCCTTTGCTAATAGTATCTAATTTTGTGCCTTTTTACCACACTGACTTTTACCCTGCAGGTCTTCACTGTGCTTTTATACCAGTCAACTGTAATTTCCCATTTATTTTCAGGTCCTTAAAAGGCTCCTGGATGTAACTGCCATTTTCTTTTTAACACTTTTCCTTCACCGTTTCAACTGGGACTGTGTTCTGCAGTGCCTAGAACATTAAACCCATAGGAGATTCCCTCTGCTCTGCATCTCCTCTACTCATACTGTTTTCTGACCATTATAACTTACTCTGGCTTAGTGTTTTATTCTAAACTTGCTTTTGTGAAAGCTATTATCCTTTCTTTGCTAAATTCGGTCTTTCTATTTAGTAGTGTGCAAGCTATCATTACCAAATCTTCTGCCTCTACAATTTTGAGGCTCTCAAACAATTCTTTGCTCTTAGTTTTTATTAACTCCCTAAGTTTTGCCCTAACTGCTGTTTCAGCTTCCTGTAAATGTCTCAGGAATTTATAACATGCCCCATGTCTTGTGCTAGTTTTTCAACTGCTATCTAGACAGTAAAGAAAAATCTGAGACTGACGCAAATAACTAACTATCAGAGCTGAGCAAATCATTTTTTGGACTTCTGTTCTTGGTCTGCAAAGTGCTTACAGACCTCAAATTTCTGAAACATTCTTCAAATCATATTTGTGAGTTTATTTAGTATATTTGTGGCTTTTAAGATCTTTCACACACTACTGAGAATATTAACAATTTGCAATAGTCTTGGTTGATTATATAAATGAAGAGGGATTCTACTTGTTCATCTATTATGTGAATATACTATTTAACTAAGCAATAAGTAGTTGCATATTCTACAATTTGAAGTTCACTTTCGCAGAATAGTAAGATTTAACATTCATTTTTAGGACGATATTTTACCATTCTTATTATCACTGAGAGTAAATTGTGATAATCTCACTCTGAGAGGGACTATTACTCATCAACTTGTTGTGAAAGTAATACTAAGCCCCTCCTGAGTATTTTGGTAGCAGAAATTTTACTCTTCAATATTCAAGAAGAGAACACATAAGCAATGTGCATTGACACTTGCTTTTTGATTTGAATGAACACTTGCAGAACATCTTGTCAAGTCTGTAATTTCCTGACGTGCTTTAATATGTTGTTTTACTGATTTTAGTGTTCATTTTGATGAAGATGGATTTTTATTTTCTGATCATTGGAAGTACAGCATCACCTCCATGTACCATGGCCTGGGTGGCCCTCAGGGCTGGAGGTGGAGGCACAGGTTTGGACTGAGGGTTGGCTGTCCCCAGCCCTGCCCCTTCTGCTCCAGGCTCTACACGTTCTGGATGCATGGATCTGCACCCTGCTCCCCCGGCTTACCTTGTCTAGGGACCCAGCATTCTGTCACCCTCCCTGATCTCCATTACCCCTTTTAAGCTGTTTTCATGTGCATAAATGTCATTCTGCCAAAATGAACATTTAATTAAAGTAAAGTTGATGTAGTCTGGTTTTAAGGGAACTACCTGGGGATGTAAGAGACTTGTGTTCAAATCTCTGCTTTGTCTCAGGCGTGCTGGGCATTCAGGTCTGGGACTCTCCATCCTGGTGGGTGTCCCATCCACTGAGCTCTTAATATAATGACTCACTCACTCTCTCTCCCCTGGTTGTCTTTTGTGAGGGGGTTGATCAGCAGACATGCTTTCAACACGCTAACTAGATCTGTCAGGGAATCCTTCATTTGAGAATCCTGCCAGGATTTAAGAGTAAGCTAAGTGCCCAGTGGGGGCATCAGGCCTTAGACATTTTCCACACACATCCCAGGAGGAATTTAGACTCTTCCAGGGTGACAGTAGCAGCTGAATGGGGCTTTTGAGTATTTTGTTAGTGTCTAAATGGTGGATTTAAGTAGCTAAGTCTCCTTGACACTTGCACAGTTCTGTGCCCTTTCTCTATGTCCCCTGATGCTCCTGAATCAAAATATCTATAATCTGCCCCAGAGAACCCAGCTAAAAAGATTCAGATGCACTCTGAGTTAACTACTGTGAAATAGAGTCTTTTGTTAATACTGTGGGAAAAAAGTGTTTTCTTACTCTAATGCATTTTCCTGGCACATGTTAAGCTGCAGGATGTACAAATATCTTTAAAATAACTTTGATAAATTGTTATTTCCAGAATACAGGACTGGTTTAAGAATTGCCATACCTTTCAGATTCACACCCCAATTAGTATACATGAAAAACCACCTGGCTGGATTTCCACAGTAATTGCTGCCAAAAAAGCAGCCTTTGGTAGACGGTAATAAAGATAGATTACTTTGTACTTTATGATTGCAAGATGCTGTTTCTCCTAGTTTTGATAATGGATCACTATGTTTACAAAAGTTGTACTCCCTCCCCAACAGCAGCCTTAATGTGAGTATAGGGAAAATGCCTTCCAGCTTTATAAAGAAGTTATGCGAACTAATCAATCTTGGATGATGAATTTGGCTGGCCTGAGTATGGAGACTGGGATGGGGGAGAACAATTTCCACAAATGTGACATCTGGAAAAAGGGACTCATTGTGCACAGAGTGGAGAGATTTCCAGAGGCACCCAATTCCTAACTGTCCTCTGCACCTCTGCCAATCTCCTCCATCGCAATTAAAGTGTTAACCAAGTCCTAAAGCTCCAGTTCAGGAAAACTCTTAAAGACATGCAGAAGACTGAGCACTTACTTAAATCTTGTTGATTTCCGTGCAATTGAAGCATATGCCTACATCCTGGCCAGAACTGGGATGGTTCCTCAAACGGATGCCTTGTGATTACAACATAAAACCCGCAATGGGAAATAAACACTTTGAAAGCAGCATCTTAATTATGAAAGCTGAAAATAAATAGCATCAGTTAGGCTCTGAGTAATTCTAACATTGATGGTGAATTACATATTAGCTATAAAAATGTTAAAAGGATTCACAGTGCAAACAGGATTTGCATTCTCAGCTCAGGCATTTTTAAACCTGAAACTCTCTTGAGAGCCCTGTAAGGATAGAACGGTGATTCAATGAAAAATAGGTGTGACATAAGTTAGCTTTGCAGATATGCCTGCAAAGAAGTAAAGCAATTGGGACATTTATTATTGAAATTGGGAGAATGAGATTCTCGTTTACAAAGTCCCATGTAATTCTTTTCTGTGCACCATAATACTATTTTTGCACTTGAAGGCCAGTGCTATACCTTATCTTGCTTATTTACTCCCAGGAGTTGTTTTTACCTGTTTGAGAAAGGCCTTTATACACGATAAGGACTTTCCTGCTGTATAGCTACTGAGACCAGTTTAAGGTAATTTGAAAATATCTTGCTATACATCCCCCTAAACTTTACGGATGACTTAACTGAGTTATTTTGCTAAAGATTACTGTTGGCGTCATAATCAAGATTACTCTTGACAATAAAAAAACGTATTGCTCTCTGAAAGCTATAATCCATTTTATGAAAAGTTGATCTGTACAGGTAAGGTTTTGCTTCCATTACTATTGCCACAAAATTAAATGTTCATTGTCTGCACCTACTTACTTTGCTATAAGAAATTAATTAATGTGATTTAAGTGGACTAGTAAACTAAAAGCAGATCCACATTCCCTCCAGGAACCCCCTTTTTCTATATAATAAGCCTCTAAAGACCCATTCTGTATTAGTTTCATATAGGTTATGTCTACACTCGCCCCTTTCTTCGAAAAATTTTGGGGAGTAAAGGCACTTTGAAGTACCCGCTGCTACATGCATGCCGGCACTTGGAAGTTTGACACTTTGAAGTCACCGTGGGGGAAAATTAGTCTAATGAAGTGCTACATAGCAATGCGGTTTCATAAGGAAGATGTCTGAGTTATTTCCTTACTGGTCATAAATTTGTGGAAGAAATCAAACTATCATGATCTGGATCTAAAGACTCAGAGAGATAGCCATGTAAGTCTGTAGCTTCAAAAAACAAAGAAAGCAGTCATGTAGCACCTTAAAGACTTAACAATATTTTTTATTAGGTGATGAGCTTTTGTGGGAAGACCCACTTTTTCAGATCTGTAACAGAGAGAAATCTGTGTTAGTCTATATACTATCAAAACAAAAAAGCAGTAAAGTAGCACTTTAAAGACTACCAACATAATGTGTTAGGTGAGCTTTCGTGGTACAGACTCACTTCTTCAGACCATAGCCATACAAGAACAGACTCAATATTTAAGGCACAGAGAACCAAAAATAGTAATCAAGGTTGACAAATCAGAAAAAAAAAATTACCAAAGTGAGCAAATCAGAGAGTAGAGGGGCGGGCGGGTGGGGGGGAATCAAGAATTAGATTAAGCCAAGTTTGCAAAGATCCCCTATAATGACTCAGAACATTCGCGTCCCCATTCAAACCACATGTTAATGTGTGAAATTTGAATATAAAAGAGAGTTCAACAGCCTCTCTTTCCAAAGATTTTTCAGATTTGTCAACCTTGATTACTATTTTTAGTTCTCTGTGCCTTAAATATTGAGTCTGTTCTGGTCTGGCTATGGTCTGAAGAAGTGGATCTGTCCCACAAAAGCTTACCTAATAAAATATTTTTTTAGTCTTTAAAGTCCTACTTAACTGGTTTTCTTCAGATATGGAGTATTATTGAAAGAAAAAAAAACTGAGAGAAAACTGAAGAGGGGGAAGAAAAAAAAGTCTGCAGAGTGTCAATTAAATTAAGTTGGATGTCTGCCATCACTGTGAACATCAAAGGTGGGTAAATTGTCCTTGTAATGCATAAAATAATTGAGATCTTTATTCAGTCCACCATGGTAGGCATCAAACTTCAAAATGAAATCCAATTCAAAGGTTTCCCTTTGTAATCTGGTGTTAAATATGTTGTAATACACAAATCATTAAGTCATTAATAGTGTGTCCTGCCAACTGAAAGTGCTCACTTATTGGTGTATCTGTATTCAGATTCCTAATGTCTGGTTGATGTCCATTTATCCTTTGATGAAGGAATTGTCCAGTTTATCCAATGTCCATGGCAGAGGGACATTGCTGGCACATGATAGCATATATCACATTAGTGGAAGTGCAGGAATTAAGTCTACATTGGCCTTCATCCTGGGGTACGGTGTGTCCCATAGTGAATAGTAACAGAGAGGGAGCCGTGCTAGTCTATATATATCAAAACAAAAAGCAGTCAAGTAGCACTTTAAAGACTAGCAAAATAATTTATTAGGTGAGCTTTCGTGGGACAGACCCACTTCTTCAGACCATAGCCAGACCAGAACAGCCTTCTCTGTGCCTTAAATATTGAGTCTGTTCTGGTCTGGCTATGGTCTGAAGAAGTGGGTCTGTCCCACGAAAGCTCACCTAATAAATTATTTTGCTAGTCTTTAAAGTGCTACTTGACTGCTTTTTGTTTTGTCACATAGTGGTGTGAGAACAGAACTAGCAAGATCATCATAATCATCAACAACCATGGGCTCAGCGTTCATTGGTGTCCAGTGCCTCTCTCTCTTTTCCCTTCTGCCTTTCACTGTCCAGGGTAGAGTGGCTTAGTTTCTGTAGACTAGTAAAATCAGATACTGTAATTTTCTTAATGCATTAGAGGATCCTCCATGAAGATGCAAAGACAGGATTTTCGCTTGCAGCATGGGTCGTCTCTTAAGGTATAAAAAAGAAGAGAGAGAACCAAATGGCACATCTAAGCTTTTTTTTTCAATTTTAAAGCACACTGGTGTGTATACAGGACAACTAGAAGGGAACCAGTTTACAATAGAGAATATTAGATAAACATACACATCTAGCAATCCCATATCCCCTGTTGCCCAGCATTTCTAAGGGTCTTGTGTGATAATTAAGACTGTTTTCAATGCACATAAATTGCATGATATTTACTCATTTACTTGAGTGGAGAACAAGGGAGATATTACTGAAGACAACAGTCTAGTCAGTCTTGGGCAGATATGCATTTTTGGCTACTGCTATTCTCCCCAGTAAAGAGAAAAGTTTTTACCATGTTGTTAATATGTACAGATACAATTTTGGGAAGATGGGAATGAATGTGAAGACCTACATAAGAGAATTTCTTTCATATTTGTAATAGAAAATGCTGAAAATTAGAAGGATTGTGCCTTTTGACCCTATCCATTGTTTGTGATTTATTCAAGTTAATGTGAAAACCAGAGATGTTTACCAAAAATATCAATTATATTCTATGATGACATTCAGGAGGGATTATTTCAATAATACAAAAACAGCATCAGCATATAAACTGGTTTTATAGTTTTTCCTGTTTTACAACAATGTCTGGAATCGATGAATGCTGATAGAAAACCCTGTGATTTTGTTTTTTTAACTGCAATGTGGGGGAAAAGCCCCTTAACTGATAGTGAAGTGGGGAAAAAGGTTGTAGAATAGTAACCTGATTCAGGAATATTAGTCCTGTCAGGCTGAGCTGCAGAGTTTCAAGAGCAAGAACAGGACCATTAATGGGAGAGGGGAGAGGACAAAAGGATCACCTGCCTGGAACCTAGTGATTTAAAAGGACCCAGAGTGCTTGCCCTTTAAATCACCTCTAAAATACACAGCAGCATGGGTCAGGAACACTGAAGGGCTATCTGGGGAAGGCTAGTCTCCAGCCCTGGCCCTTCTGGGTGTTGTATAAAGCCTCCACGCAAGCCAGGACAATGTAGATGTAAGTCCTGTAACTTTCAGTTATTGCTGCTTTTAAGTCTTGCAAATTTCCGTAAACCTTGTAACAGTAAATTTGTTTTATGGAGTTAGCTTTGGCAGGTCAGAGCTCCACAAGAAACTTCACCTCCTAATTTTCAATATCTGTGATACAGAGCAGTGAGAGTTCAGACACACACTGATCATTGGTCACTTCCTGAAGGGTGAAAAGTCTAACTGTGGAAACTATCGTGGCATCTCCCGCCGAGCAACATAAGGGAAAATCTCATCTTGAAACCTTGTAGACTGAGTCCTGCCAATCTCAGAAGAAATTCTTGCAGAATCCCAGTGTAGCTTCCATCCATTCTGAGGAACAGTGGACATGAGCTTGATTGACCAGCAAATTCAAGAAAAATATTGACAAGTACTAGGGGGTAGCCATGTTAGTCTGTATCTGCAAAAAGTTTGAGAAGTCCTGTGTCAACTTATAGACTAACAGATATTTTAGATCATAAGCTTTCATGGGCAAAGACCATGTGAAAAATTGTTTTAAACCAGCCCAAGACATATACATGAGTTTCATCACCCTAACCAAAGCATTCAACTCAATCAATCATAACCCCGTTACCATCCTCTCAAACATCAGATGGCCCTTGAGACTGCTTCATGACAACATAACTGACACAGTATTGAGCAACAACAGATCCCAAAGCAACCCCTTTGAGGTCAAAGCAGGCATCAAACAAGGCTGTGTCATCGCTCCATTACTGTTCTGCATGTATCTCACCATGACCCTTCACCTCATTGATGGCAAGCTTCCAGATGGCATGAAGATTGTCTTTAGAATAGAAGGGATGCTGTTCCATCTCAGGAGACTAAAAGGCTAAAAGCAAGACCTCCAGGATCTCGATCACGGAGCTCCAACATGCAGATGACAACATTTGCTGCTTTTTCTCTTGGAGCCCTTCAGACAATTTTAAACACCTTCCCCAATGCATACGAGAATCTCAACCTCAAATTGAATGTCAAAAAGACTAACATGCTCCACTAACCCTTGCCAATGGGACAATCTCATGTACCTTCTATTGAAGTCAACTGAGAACTGCTGGAAGATGTGGAGCATTTCCAATACCTTAGAAGTTATCTTTCCACTAACATCAACATTGACACAGAAATCCAGCATAATCTGAGCTGTACAAGATCTGCTTTTGCCCTTTTGAGACAAAGGAGTTTTGAAAATGGGATATCCGTGCCAAGACAAAGCCTCTTGTATACCTCACAGCTGTCATTCCGATGCTACTGTAGGCATGTGAAACATGGATAACGTACAAGCATCATTTGAAGGCACTTGAACAATATCATCAATGCTGCCACAAAAGAATCCTAAATATGTCTTGGCAGGATAGGCACACAAACACTAGCATTCTGGAAGAGTTGAACATGACCAACATTGAAGCCATTATCATTCACCAACAACTTTGTTGGACTAGTCACGTGGTTTGGATGTCTGATCATTGCCTCCCAAAACACATTCTGTTTTCTGAGTTGGAGGAAGGACAGAGGAGATTTGAGGGCCAGACAAAGCAATATAAAAGGTGCTGAAGGCACACGTGAAAAGGTGCAGCTTTGATGTTGATCCTTGGGAGAACCTTGCCCAGGACAATCACCAGTGGAAAGTGTTAATCTATGGGGTGGTGGCACAATTTGAGACATCCCACCACAGCACAGATTAAAAGAGGAGGAGAAGAAGAAAAGAGTGGCAAAAACTGCCCCACTCCCCCCCAACAGCAACAAACACCTGCCCCTTCTGTGATAAGAGCTGTGGCTCCAGAATCAGGCTGATCAGCCATCAACAGACTCACAAATTGGAAGATAACATGAAGGCGCCCTACTCGTTATCACATGATTGCTAAGAGAAAAGAGATTTTGTTTCATAAGCTTTGTTTTGTAGCAGCTGCTAGGCCTGTATTAAGTATTATAAGTTAGTAAGAAATTGATTATAGATACCATGAGTCTGTAAGAAATCCTCACTGTTCCTTTGTAAGAGAAATTGCTTACTCTGAAGTGACCTTTTCTTTGTGTGAGTGAGGAAAGTGTGAATGTGTGTGTGCAATGGACTCAGTTCCCTGAGACAGCCTGTCTGGAAGACCAGCTGCCAGCAGCACCTTTATGGCCAGAGAATAATAGGAACTGAGCCCTGCAAAAGAACCCATCCAAGAAAGAGAAAGAGGCCCCATCAAGAGAAGATCAAAGTCCTACCTGCTGTTTGCTGATGACTCATGTTCATACAACATCCTAGTGCAGTGAGACAAGACAAAAGCATTTGAAGTGAAACATATAAAAAGGGGGGTGCAAAGTTATAGATGCTTTATCTTGCCATTACCACTGTACAGAAGTTAGTCTAAGATGTCTGCATACATACGAGGTGGGCTGTGCCCATCCCCTTATCCACGGGATGTATAGTACTGACTATTTCTGAATACTACAATGACAAGAGAGCAAGCTGACAAGGGGGTCATACATTCAGCTCACCACCCCAGATTCATGACTGCAGCCAGACACGCTGGACCCACTATGCTTTGGCTTCATCCACTGTCCTTATGCAGATCTTCACCTGTTGAGTTTGCCTTTGCAAGTGTATGGGTGGAGAAGGGTATGAATGTGTGTGAGGGTGTGTTGAAAGCTAGTTCCCCCTTTTCCTTTAATCCAATAGTGGCATTTAACAAAATACTTAGGAGTGTAACCCTGTGGTGGTCTTCAGTGGAAATATGGTAACACAGGAGACCTGGCAATGATATTGGAGTGAGGAGTGAGCATGAGTAATAACCTCAAAGCAGACTTAAGAGGCAGGGCACAAACCCCAAATTGGCTGTTAATTCTACACTTAAATTTCACCAACCAAGTAACAAGTGTAAATCCTCAGGTACTAGAACAACTTCACCATGGAGTCATAGTCTCCTTGGGTACTCCAATCTATCTGGTCATGTGGACAAGCTCTGATATATGGTCTCTTACCTAAATAATCACTACAATATCCAGGTTTCTCTGCATCCCAAAGACCAATCTCACAATACCGAGTGACTGGGCAATACAATGGCAAATGAAATTTAACATGGATAAACGTAAAGTAATGCACATTGGAAAAAATAAGCCCAACTATACATACAGTATGGTGGGGCCAAATTTTGCTGTAACTCATCAGAAAAGATATCTTGGGGTCATTGTAGATAGTTTTCTGAAAACATCCATGCAGTGTGCAGCAAGCAGTCAAAAAAGCAAACAGGATGTTGGGAATCATTTAAAAAGGGATGGAAAATATCTTATATAAAACCATGGTGTGCCCACATCTTGAATACCACATACAGATGTGGTGTCCTCATCTCAAAAAAGATATATTGGCATTGGAAAAGGTTAAAAATACAACTAAAGTGATTAGGGGTTTGGAATGGGTCCCATATGAAGAGAGATTAAAGAGACTAGGACTCTTCATCTTAGAAAAGAGGAGAATAAGGGCGGATATGATAGAGGTGTATAACATCATGGGCTTGTCTACACTACCAGCTTCCTTCAAAGGAAGGATGGTAATTAGGGTGTTTGGAGTTTACGAATGAAGTGCTGCAGTGCATATGCAGCACTTCATTAAGCAAATTCCCCTGTGGCAACTTCGAAGTTTTAAACTTTGAACTACAGGCGCACGTCTAGCTGCGGCTAACCCGCCAGTACTTCGAAGTGCCGGAGCAACTTCAAAGTCTCTTTACCTCTCAAAATTTTGGGCGGGTGGAGGGAATTTGCTTAATGAAGTGCTGCCTATGCACCGCAGAGCTTCATTAGTACACTCCCAACACCCTAATTACCATCCTTCCTTTGAAGGAAGGTGATAGTGTAGACAAGCCCATAATGTTATATACCTCTGTCATATTCCCCCTTAGTCTCCTCTTTTCTAAGCTGAAGAGTCCTAGTCTCTTTCATCTCTCTTCATATGGGGCCCATTCTAAATTTTGAGGAGTAAAGGGACTTGGAAGTTGCCCCAGCACTTCGAAGTACCGGTGGGTAAGCTGCAGCTAGACGCATGCTGGTACTTAGTTTAAAACTTCGAAGTTGCTATGGGGGAGAATTTGCTTAATGAAGTGCTGCCTCTGCACTGCAGCACTTCATTAGTAAACTCCCAACACCCTAATTACCATCCTTCCTTCGAAGGAAGCGGTAGTGTAGACAAGCCCTGTGATAAGTACATTAAACTGTACCCTTACACTGTAACATTGAAGCTGAATCCCAGGGAAGCAATTCTCTTTGTTTTTAATGTCCTTTTCAATTGCTCTGTAACAGCTAGCTATCAAGCAATGTTTCACCACATTTTTTTTAAATAAAAGTCACTCTTTTAAGAACATGATCTGATTTCTATGTTCTAGAAAGCAGGAGGTTCTGTATGCACGTGCTTAAAATTGTACAGCCAATCTAATGAGGGAAACTAAAATTCCCTTTTCTGCTGACCTCAGTGTCTTGGTTTCAAGCCTTTCTGGAAGGGAAGATTTAAAAAAGCTTGAGGTCACCTCATAGGAAAGAATCCACAAGTGTGCCTTCCTGGAGCCTCAAAGGGGTTTGCCATTCTGGTGAGAAAAATGATACCAATCCAGGGCTGCAGAATCTGTAGCCTTGAGGAGTTTTCGGTGCAAGCTTTTTAGTGGCAAGGTATTTCAAAGTCTCTTCTGAGACTCAACATTCTGCACTCGAAATGCCAGAGTGGGGAAGAGCCTTCATATAAGGTAATAATTTTCTGAGTAACTACAAGGCACCCCTAAGATGTGAATTAGGGTGAAAAACTGGTTTCCAACAGAAAGTGTTGAGTCCTGCCCAACAGAAGAGGTCCATCAAAACAAAATGTAGCATGGTGGAAATTCAGTGAACAAATATTTTGTTGACTGCTATCCCATACATCTCACGAAAAACTCCAGGCCAAGGAAATCTTCCAGTCAGCTGAAATGACATCTCAAAGAAGTGAGAAAGAAAATAAAATTCTCTGAAGACCAGGACATTAACAGCATTCAAAAAGAAATAGCTAAATTCATGGAGGTTAGATCCATCAATGGCTGTTAGCCAGGATGGGTCAGAATGCTGTCCTTCAACCTTCTTTGTCAGATGCTGGAAATGGATGACAGCAAAGGGATCACTTGAAAATTTCCTGCTCTGTTCACTCTGTGGCATGTGGCACTGGCCAGTGTTGGAAGACAGAACACAGGGCTAGATGGACCTTTGGTCTGACATAGTAAGGCTGTTTTTATATTCTTATGATAAGGAAAAACAGTATCTCTGTGCCACTTGGACACCTGAGGGCAAGATTTTCAAGCCATAAACAAGATATCCCCAGCATTTAGTCTCAGTTAGCCCTAAGGGACATATAAAGCTTGCTCAGGATGAGGCTTCTATCATCTTTCGAAGTTGCCACGGGGGGGGGAGTTTGCTTAATGAAGTGCTGCCTATCCACCTCAGCACTTCATTAGTAAACTCACAATGTCCTAAGTAGCAGCCTTCCTTTGAAGGAAGGTGGTAGTGTAGACAAGCCCACAGAGAAGTCCAACATGTCCAGAACTAAAGAAATACAGTAAACTCTGTTTTAACTGTCATTCTATCATCCGAAATTCTCCAATAACCGGCACTTAAGTTGTGAAATAAAGTAAAGTTTAAGTTAAAGATCCTGTAAATTTTAGTCAAGTTTCATATAAGCACAGTATATATATAGGGAAAGTTAAAATAAATACAAATACAGTAATGTTTAAGTTAAAGATCAAGTAAGTTTTTGTTACATTTTCCATAAGTACAGGATAGTTAAAGTAAATACAAATAAATACAGTATAAGTTTACAGTGTACAATATTACTTTTGTTTATAAATAAAGTATTCTGCATACTTTTTGTTTTTTTTCTTAATATCTAATCTTGTTTTTCTTTCGTGTTATGCATCACTAGGTGTAACTCTTTATTAACCAGAAAATTTGAACAACCAGCAACCTCCCTATCTGGGGCTGCTAGATATGAAAGAGTTTACTGTAACCTGATCACGACTAACATTCCCTGATTTGCTCACTTATCTGTAGTTTCAAGACTTAGTCTTCCCCTATTCGTGGATGTTGCGGGATTCACCATGCCTGTCTCTTTGGCTCATTAGAGGTGCTCTGGTCTGTCTACAAGAGGAACAGGAAGGGCTACTGCTTGCAGTTCAAAAGCCCATACTCTGTTTTCAGCGGTTCTCCTGACCTCCTGCCAATTCACTTTCTGCATTCCTAGAGACATGATGGGATGCATGGACTATGCTTTTAGCCCTTACAGGCAAGGCAATTAAGATTAGATTTAAAGCATTAACAACTACTGAGAAAAGACACCTAACTGAATGGATGGAACACCCAAAAAATGGTGCTCCCCTCCCACATTGCTGTCCTACACACAAGGGGGCATAACAGGCTTTAACTAACTAACTAATCTCCCCCATTCAGCATATCTTACAACATGGGATGCATAGGTTAGAAATCAGAGGGGTAGCCGTGTTAGTCTGGATCTGTAACAGCAACGAAGGGTCCTGCGGCACCTTATAGACTAACAGAAAAGTTTTGAGCATGAGCTTTCGTGAGAACAGACTCACTTCATCAGATGCTGGTCCAGCATCTGATGAAGTGAGTCTGTGCTCACGAAAGCTCATGCTCAAAACTTTTCTGTTAGTCTATAAGGTGCCGCAGGACCCTTCGTTGCTGTTATAGGTTAGAAATGTGGTTAATACGTGTAGTAGCTTACACACATTCAATAAAGTTCATGCACGAAGCACATGTTTGTAACTTGAATATCTATTTAACAGTACTAACATACAGGTAAGCCAGATTACTTGTAGCTACGTATTGGTTAGTATCCAAGTGAAGCATGTGGCCTTTGGCATAAACTGGCGACTGGCTTTCTAGCATCCCAAGTGCAAATCTTTCTTTTTTTAAATGAAAGATATTAGATAAGGCCATTCCTCCTTATGAAAGACTTTCATAATATCTCGATGTAACCTATCATCCCTTACATGATGTCTGAAGTTTCCAGATCAAGTGAATGATGTTTTCTGAAATGATCAGAACCCATTTGTCTTTTAATGAAACCAACCTGATCTGCATGTGTATACATGATAGGAATATTGTGGTTGGTCATGCCACTAACTTTTTTTGCAATTATTTTGCACTCTGCCCATGTTGATGTGGGTTTGAAGTTACCACCATTGCAACTATCTTTGTTCTTTAGTATCAAAGTAAGTAAAGCAGTTCTCAAGTCACAAGACATGGCTCCTTTTTGGAATGTTTTAGTGAAGATGTTTGCAAAACTAGAAGATAGCTCATTACAAATTATTTTGCAGAACTATTTTTCATGAAAAGCCATCCATCCCAGAACCCTTGCCAGAATTCATATTGGTGTACTATTCATTTGACTACTTGTGTTTTGAAAACTTTGTCTGTAAATATTAGTTGTAAAGTTAGGGTCTTAAAATGTAGACCTTCAAATAAAGGATCAAATATATTATTCAAATTGGCTGTCTGATTTCTATGAAGCTTGACAAAATTGCTTACATTGGTTATGTATATCTACTAATTCAATAATAGCAAAACCATCTCAGGAAAAAGATGTTGACTATTTCCATCCCAAGTGTTCTGACAAGCAGTTTACTTCCTTTATATCCTCATTCATAATACCTTGGTTTGTTTGACTTTGAATATAAATTTACCTGGCTGGATAAGAATTTATTATTTTATATGGATTAAAGAATATAGAAGGTTTTTTATCGCTCAGGTCAGTCTCATGTATTCTCAGCATCTTATCTAAATCCTTGGGCAGAGACTCTAGTAACTAGAGCCTTTCTTTTCTTTTGGGGAAGTGTTTACTTTGATTATTCACATCTCACAGTAGTTTCCAGAGCTCCCAAAGAATGGCATTGAGGTAACTGAATTACTTTCCTAATTCATGATAGTATAGCCTATACAGTAAACCCTCGAGATATGGGCAATCAAGTTGTGTGTGTCTCAGGTTAATACGACGGCTGCCTCAGAGGAATGGGAGACTACTCCTGTCAGGGGCAGCAGCCGTGAGTCAGGCTGCCATCCCTTGCAGGAGTGGTTTTTACCCACTCCTGTCAGGGATGGCAACTTGACTAGCAGCTGCCACCCCTGACAGGAAACCACTGCCGTCAGGGATGGCACCTGTGAGTCAGGATGCTACCCCAACAAGAGTGGTTTACCGATCCTCGGAGTGGTGGGGAGCTGGGAACCAAGCAGTAGCCTGGCTCCCGGCTCCCTTCTGCATCCAGACCTGGGAAACTGAGCAGGACAGCAGCTCTGGTTAGTTTCCTGGTTCCAAGCACTGGAGGGGAGCAGGCGCCAGGCTGCCCCTGTTTGATGGCTCCTCTCTACTGGCTGGAACCAGGAAACTGACCCAGGCTGCTGTCCTGCTCAGTTGCCCCTCTCTGCAAGCAGAGGGGAACCGGAAGCCAGTCTGCTGCCTGGTTCCCAGCTCCCCACAGCTTGTGGGACCTGGGAAAATGACCAGCTGGTCAGTTTCCTGGGTCCCACAAGCAGCAAATGGTGGGGAGACAGGAGTAAGGCTGCCCCCTGGTTCCCAGCTCCCTGACACTCTAGGAGCCAGGAAACGGGCTGGTCAGTTTTCCTGGCTTCTGCAAGCCTGGTTCCCATCTCCTCTCTACTTGCATGAAAATTTGAATTATGCAGGTGTTGCAGAAATGCAACCCCCAACATAACTCAAGAGTTTACTGTATACTTTAAAAGCTGTACCATAAAGATTTAAGATAGATGGACTTTTGCTCTTAGAACTCTAATGATGAATGACATGCACAACTACCCACACATTTATCTTGTTAGGGTCTATTTCTGCTAAGTGGGTTTCCTGTAATAAAGATACTTAACATTCTCTTGGCTCTGAGGTATCTCAAGTATTTGAATGGTTTCAGATTCCTGCATCCCATCACATTACTGAGTACATGCTGAGAAAATAAAATGCACATTTTTAAAAGATATGTTAAGATACATCACATTATTCAAAAGATACATATTTCCCTGGTGCTGAAACCATATCTATAAGATATGGTCTTACTTTATATAAACTTGCTGAATATCAGTAAATTTATGCTTTCAATTGAGCATCTTAGAGTGTAAAATATACAAAAAGATCTACAGTTAGATATCAAGTGTCTTCCAAAATACATCTGCATTTAGCATTGTTTAGGTCCTTAACTCTTTCTGATGGGGACTGGTAGGTGCATGAGTCATGGCATGGATGGTGCAGGAGTCAGGGTTGGGGGTTGGGAGGTGTGGGTGGGGGGCTGAGGACGGGGTAAGGATGCATGAGGTGAAGGATTTTGGGCAGCGGTTTGAATGGTATGAGAAGGTGAGGGCAGGGTTTGGGAATGTAGGAGTCATGGCAGAGATTGTAGGGTGCAGGAGTCAGGGCAGGGGGACTCAGAACAGTTGGAGGGGGATAAAGGAGTCAAGGCAGGGTGTTGGAGTGAGGAGTGGTTCAGTGCCAGGGCTGGTGGGGGTTGGGTGTGCAGAAGTGATGGTCTAAGGGTGAGAAGTGGCTCAGGGCAGAGGGCAGGTGTCTGTGAGGAGATGCAGGAGTCATAGTTTCAGGGTGAGGGGGCAAGGTGTGCGGTTGGAGGTGTGGGGTTTCAGGAGTGAGGGGCTGGGGGTGAGGAGGGGCTGAGGGTAGGGGGATGGTGTGGAGGGCTGGAGTGACAGATGGGGGAGAAGAGTGCCTCAGGGCAGATGGCTTGGGGATACAGGAGTCAGGATTTGGAGGTGAGCAGGAGTTTGGCTGAGGCTGGGTGCCGGGGACTGGAATGAGGGCTGGGGGTGAGGAGAGGCTCAGGACAGGGCTTCCGTTCTCTTCTGGGGGTAGCTCTTTGGAGCTGTCCAGGGCTTTGTGCCTGCATGGTGGAGATGGGGCCATACTGGTCAGCCAGCAGCAGCTCCCTATGGATGGCGGGGGCAGCTATGCATGTTCAGATGCTTCTGTGCAGCCCTGTGTGCTTGTATGACTGGAGCATTTGCAGGGCTTCTCCTTGCCCTCTCCCACACATGTGCTTCTCTGAGCCAGCAGAAGGCTCCAGGCTGCCAGACTGGGGCAGAGAGGAGCTCCCACCTGTGCAGCTCCACTCTGGACGCATGGAAGCCTTCAAATCCTGGTAAGCTTCAAGTGAGGGGAAAAGCAGGGCAGAGGGGGGAAGCCCCAGGCCCTGCCTCCAGTTGCAGCTGGATGGGAAGCCCCAGGTCCCGAGTAGGAGCCACTTTGGGGGAGAAAGGGAGGGATGACTTACAGCCTGGCAGGAGGGACGGAGGGCTTGGATGGACTGTGGCACAGGGAGGACATCTGGGACTAGGCAGCCATCTTCCCTGTGGTTAACATGTGACCACATTCATGAGTCAATTTCTGCACAGCGCAATTTCTAAGTACTACCACAGCTGGTAGATAAATGGTGGCAACTTCATGTTCAAAAGTTCCTGTAAAATTCTTTCCTTTCTGAGTGAGAAACTGTGTCGGAGTCTCATAGTGGCAGAAACTTTAGATATTATTCATTCTGAGTAAAACTACTGATACCTTTCTCCGAAATGGTGTCAAAATGTTAATGAGCATTCAGAGAGCATCAGGCTATTAATTACAAAACCATCCATGAATGCAATGAAATTTAAGATCAAATTAACTTCCAATTTAATCACCAAAAACAAAATCTAACCAAGGAACTGCTAAACAAGAAAATAAGTGTAGGATAAGGCTGTAAATTGCATACAGTAGCAAAAAAAACCCTAAAAAACAAAAAAGGAAAATATCAGAATAAATGAATGAAAATGAGATGAAGTTTCATGCTTCCTTGGAAAGAAAAATGTGTTGTGGGAAGCTTGAAATAACAGCTGTCTAAATAGTAGCATTTCTAGATCCAACAGGGTTGCTCCCCACATTGCAACGATACCTGTCCAAGGGTAATTTTTACTGCCTGTATTCTAGGGAATTCTAGCCCATCCTACCAGTCATTCACCTCTCTCGTTTCTTGAACCTAGACCATGAGATTCTGTTATGTCTTTGTTCATTCACAACCAACCTGAGCATTAAAGTCTCCTTGAACAATTAGAACTTCACTTGATTTATAGTAAACTTTGGCTTGTTCGAGTTCCTCATAAAATCTGTGTCTTCCTCAGTACTGTCTGCAGTTGGAGCGTAGATCTGGATTATATTCATATCAAAGGGCTTGCTTTCAAGTTTAACTAACAAGATCCTATCAAATACTGCCCAATAACCCTTTGAACTATTTGCTGTTTTTGAATTTAAGATGATTCCCACACCCCTTTCATGTTTCTCTCCTCCTGAATAAACTATTTTGTACTCATCCAATGTAAAAACTCCAGTTCCCTTCCACCTCATTTCACAGAGACCCATTACATCTACATTTAGTCTTTTCAGTTCTTGCTTGATGTTCTCTAATTTCCCACTTGCCAGCATAGTTCTCACATTCCAAGTAGCAATCTTTATGATGTTATTCTTGTATTTTAGTTTCATTTTTGGTTTGCTAACAGTCACTTGATGACAGTCTGGTGTCACCTGTGTAGCACACGACATACCCTACCGGAAAAGGATGTTTTCCAACAGCGCTTTACGTCGTTCTCATTAAATAGACAGTGGTTTTGGTTCATGATGTGCTTGGGAATGATACAATGGTGGTTTCCCCTTGCCTTCCATCGGTTATCTTTAGTTGTCTCCATTAGCCTTTGGTACTCCCATACCCTCCTGCAAGGCAGCAGGTTGAGTTGCACTTTGTCTGGACCCTACCACCAGACCTGTCCAGCATGGGTGTCCCTGCCAGGAGTTAAACTCCTGCCGGCGTAACTTCTGGTTCAATCAACATCCAAGGAGACTATGGACGTGGAAAAGTCCAGGAGAGAATGTGAAGAACCAAATCAATTTTATTCTTACAAATAAAAGTTTTAGAAATTCTCTCATACAGCTAAAACAATGACAACTGCTGATTGCTATAGCAATCATGTCCCGGTGGTAGGCAAACTGAGAGTAAAATTAAAGAAAATTTAAAATGTTGTAAGAAACATCAAACTTGATCTGAAATTACTCCAAACAGATAGAGAAGTTTGAGATCGATTTGCTTTAGCAGTCAAAAATAGATTCAGCACCTTGAGAGACATAACTGATATTAACAGACAATGGGAATTATTAAAAGAATCCATTGTTACATCTGTGGATGAAAACATTCCAAGAAATAAAACTGTTATGAAGAAGAAGTGGATGACTGAGGAAATTTTGCAACTCATGGAAGAAAGAAGAATAAAGAGAAAGAAGTCTTCTGCATATGAAAATATGAATAAAGAAATAAAGTTAAAATGTGCAGCTGCAGAGGATAACTAGTTAAATCAACAGTGTAAGACAACTGAACAGCAACACAGAAGTGATAGAAAAAAGGTCCCTTCCAGCCCTATGATTCTGTGATTCTGTGAGATGCATATGCGAATCCAGGAGGTAACCAGAAGGACAACATGTTCATCATCTGTCTGTCTGAAGTCGAAGGATGGTAGTGTAATAAAGGAAAAGGATAACATTTTGGAAAAGCGGTTAGAATACATTTCAGAACTCTATGATGAGGAGAGAGTGGAAAGGTTGAGTCCTTCTTAGAATGCAGGTGGTCCACCTATGCTCAAGGAAGAAGTAAGGAAAGCTTTGAAATGCATGAAAAGAGGAAAAGTGCCTGGTCCGGACAAACTCATGAGTGAGATGTGTGAAGCTGTAGTGGGTCAGTATGGCCTCCTGCAGACCTGGAGGCCGGGGAAGCTATGCAGAGGCCCTGGTGGGCGGGGCCGGAGTCAGAAGACCAGAGGCCCGCCCGTCAGAGGGCGGGGCCAAGGGCTAGAAGAGCCAAAGGCGGGACTCGGGAGCCATTCAGTGCTGGGCCTCTGGGCAGGGAGGACGTGCCTGCACGAGCTCCCCGGGGCCAAAGGGAGAGGGCCTGCGGCCGCCCGGCCAAGCCAGAGGAGCAGGCCCCCAGAGGCTCCACGCACCCCCGGGTCCGTATGCCCCAAGGAGACTACCCGGACTTCCCGGACCTACCAGGACCTTCCCGCCGGTGGAGACCCCCTGCCGTGGAAGAGGCCCCGGGAGCAGGCTGCCCCAGAGCCCCGGCGGATCCCTACAACACCCAGACCCAGGACCGCCCTGCATCTCCTGTATTGCCACCGCCTGACTATCCTAATGACGTGGTCATGGACGATTGGCCGGAGCCCCCACAGGTGGATGACCCAGGGGAGACCGACCTAGGAGGACCCCCCGACCAGATGGACTGGGACCTGCCGCCAACAGAGGGTGAGGTAGGAAGTGGCCCGGGGAACATCTCTCACGAACCAATGGCAGTGTGTTGCGGTCTGGATCCCCACTGCCGGGGTTGCATGTGAGCGACCCCCAGGGCCCCGGGCCGGGTCGCAGTGGAGTGGGAGGGCCTGCGACCCCCTACCCCCCTCCCTGACAGGGCCAGCCCCCGCTGAGCCTGTCTGTAGTCCCTTGTGTTGCTGCCCCGCCCCAAACTGAGGGCTGGGCTGGTGTTTTCCCTTGTGTTGCTGCCCCGCCCCAAACTAAGGGCTGGGCCGGTGGTTACCCTTGTGTTACTGCCCCGCCCCAAATTGAGGGCTGGGCCGGTGTTTATCCTTGTGAACTGCTGCCCCGCCCTGGACTGAGGGCTGGGCCCAGAACTATATAACTCTTGTGAGCTGCTGCCCCGCCCTGGACTAAGGGCTGGGCCCAGAACTCTATAACTCTTGTGAACTGCTGCCCTGCCCTGGACGGAGGGCTGGGGCCTGTATGGGGGTAGCGGTGACTGCCCGAACTGAGTGCGGGCTGCGGCCCTAACCCCCTCTTTTGTTGCCGCCCGCCCTAGACCCAGGGGCTGGGCGTCACGGGACTTGTTACAGAAGCCTTAGAAGACTTTGGTATTGACACAATTACAAAACTCTTAAATGATATTTACGGTACAGGGCACGTCCCAGAAGACTTATCAAGATCTGTTTTTATTGCCTTGCTGAAGAAACCATGTGCAACTGAATGTGAACAGCATAGGACAATCAATCTCACGAGTCACATGACCAAAATTCTTTTGAAAATTATTATGAACCGGATTCAAAATCAAATACAATCTGAGATCTCTGATGAACAATGTGGATTTGTGAAAGACAGAGGTACTGGCAACGCAATCTACATTTTAAGATCATTAATTGAAAGAGCGCTGGAAGTTCAAAAGAACATATATAAAATGAGGAGTGAGACAAGTTTGTGTTCTTTCACCTGATCTCTTTAACTTACACAGTGAGAGAATAATGCACAAAATAGAAGGTCTGTCAGGATTAAGCATTGGAGGATGTAACATCGACAGCCTGAGGTATGCAGATGATACTGTTTTAATAGCAGAAAGTGCAAAAGATCTTCAGGAACTGGTTAATGTTGTCAATAAAGAAAGCGAGCTGAAGGGACTCAAGCTGAACATCTCGAAGATGGAAGTAATGGTTATTACAAAGACAAAGGTACTGCCAACATGTGAGGTACTAGCAAATGGAACAGTTCTTCATCAAGTGACTAAATTCAAGTACTTAGGATCCTATATCACATCTCATGGTGGTGTTTAACTGAAGTGAAATGCAAAATCGCTCAAGTGAAAGCAGAATTTCAGAAAATGAGAATCATTCTCGCAAACAGATCTTTATCATTGGAGATTAGGAAAAGAGTGCTGCGATGTTACGCAGAACCAGCCTTCACGTATGGATGCAAATCAGGGAATATCAGTAAACAAGTTGAGAAGTATGTTGAAGCCACAGAAATGCGGTTTTAAGAAGGATGTTGTGCATCTCATGGACGACCAAAAGGACGAATGAGTCTGCCTTAAATGAAGCCAACAGCAAAAGAACACTGTTAAGTAGGATAAGAACAAGGCAGGCAAAATTTAGAAGCTATATAATTAGAAAGTCTGCACTTGAAAATTTAGTGACAACAGGAAAGTGTAATGGAAAGCGAGGATGAGGTAGACAATGTGAGAAAATATTGCATAGTACCTCTTCATGGTTGCATTGCCACAGTACTGTGGAGATGCTCCAGAATACTCATAATAGACAGGGGAGGAGGGCCATGATCACCTATGCTAATCAGCATGGCACAAATGAATGAATGAATTCTAGGGAAGGAAAAATCACGCGCTGCCTCATGCGCATAATGTAAAACTCTATGTGTCAATATAGCTATAAAAGTAAGTATTTTATATATATTGTGTATAATGATAGCTTCAGCCACAAATTTAGATTAAAAAGGTGCATCGTGTATACCAGTAGCATATTTTGCTGGTGTAATTAACATAGTAGAGGAACAAAAGAACACTGTAGGCTTCTCTACAAAGCAAAGAAAATCTCTTGCTGGCCTGCTCCAGCCAATTGGAGCTTGTGGAGTCCATCTGTAGGGCTGTTTCTTTGTTGTTGAGCTTTCTGGGCTCCTGCTGGAGCATAGGCTGTGGGACCTTCTTCCCTGCAGCATCCCAGATGCTGGGCTGAAACTCCCATACTCAACTCTGCACAACAGTGAAGCAGATCAAACCGGTGAGCCTGAATCAGCTGGTATGGTTTTGGTATCATTGTGTATGAATGCTGTGAGGCTTATCAAAATAGCAGGCTACTGAAGGCTATAGACTTCTAGCTGTGGATGATAATATTTGGCTGCTGATGCTAAAATAACCATCAGGAGATTCATTTAGAAGGCCTAGACTAGAAATAAAATAATGGAGTGGGCCAATTCTGTAAGTCTTGCACTGTTGCGTGAGAAGGAAAAAATATGTTAGAGTGGAACTGAAATATAGGAGCCACAGTTCTCCCCTCACATGAAATTTACAGAGGGTTTGATCGAGATCTCAGTGCTTCATCTCAAAACTCTCATTTCATTGGGATTCAATTTTCAAAAGTATGTAAATTTCATTTTCAGAAGTGATTAGTATCCTAAGGGCCCAAGTCACTAATGAAAATGAGATTTAAGCTCATAAATAATGAAGGACTTTGACAACTTAGTTCTTGAGTTAAAGCTACACACATATCCATATACACTTTAAGTATCAAAAAGCCAACTGAAAAAACAACCACTCTGTTTTTTTCTCACTGTTTAGGTGGGACTTTGATCAAGATCATGCTTGCCAATTCTGTTGCATAGTTAACACATAACTTTTGCTGGTTTCAGAAAACAATAAGAAGTTCTTTAGAACTGCCAAAGTACCAACATCAAAAAAACAAATATGGCAGCACAAAAGCACTTAGCAGAAATAGGCCCTGATAGGTTAAAGATGTGGATAGTTGTGTATATCATTCATCATCAGAGTTCTAAGAGCAGAAGCACATCTATCTACTCTGAGCTCCTGTTACATAAACATTTTGGGATGGTATTGTATGCCACCTTTACTCCTCTTTTTCCTTAATGTTCATATTTTAGAAAAATATCACTTTTTGAATAAACTGTTGCTCATCCAATCAATAGACAGTCACCTGAGATTTTCAGATAAAGATTACTTGTTTTCATTGTTTCTCAAAATTATATACTCACTATATTGTTTGTGCAGATATTTACTCAGTGGGACTACTCACATATGTAAACATAAGCATCGCATATGCAGGACCAAGACCATACGATTAGATTAGTCCATTAGATTTTAGGACTGGAGGTCATATATTCCAATCCCCTGTGCTCATGGCAGGGCTAAGTATTAGCTAAGTTTTAGCTGGACCATCTCTGACATGACAGGCGTTTATCTAACCTGCTCTTAAACATCTCCAATGAGGCTCATTTCAGATTTCCTTGGGTAATTTATTCCAGTGCTTCACTACTCTAAGGCCACATCTACACTACAGCAATCTTTTGAAAGATCATCTTCCTGAGGACCATCTTATGAAAGGGTGGGTCCACACACAAAAAAGTGGATCAAGAGCATCCACACAGTCCTTGTTCTTTTGAAAGAATGCTCCAGGGATCGAAAAATCTGGTGCCACAAGGACTGCTTTTTCAAAAACGGGCCTGCAGAGCATCTACATGTGCTTTTTTTTTTTCCAAAGAAGATTTTAAAAGGGGGTGCTCTTCCTGATCCAGGACGGAAGAAGGCTTCTGGAGAAGAGCTGCATTCTTTCAATTTTGTATCAAAAGACCGCATTTTGTGTGTGGATGTTCCACATGTTCTTTCAAAAAAGGGACTGGTTTTCCAAAAGAACTTGCTAATGCAGATGCGGCCTTAGAGTTGGGAAGTTTTTCACTCATATGTCACTTGCTACTTAGACTATTAATTAGCCTTCCCTGTACTTATCATAGGAAATGCCTATAACACTGCAGACTCTGAGGTAAAGTTATTTAGTTATCTAAGATGACTTGTCTTTTACTTTAAGGGTAACCACTGTTTTAAAATACCATGTATTGAGTTTTAAAAGCCCCCTGCACTGATTCTCCATTGTTAGCCTGTAATTTCAGCTTGGGGAGTTTGCTGACAGATTTATCTGATGGAATTACTTGTGAGTCCTTTGGTGTCAACTTAAAAGAACACCTTTCTCTTTAAACAATGTCACTTTCATAGGAGTGAGAAAAGAAACTGGTGTGCACACAGGGACATTTTAGACAGTGAAGCTTGCTTGACTCTGTAGCTGAAGGTTGTAGAAATCAAAATAAAACTACCTATCTTTTTCTATTACTCTATTACTCCTCGCTGTCAAACATCTGTCATCAAGCACCTAAGCACCTGTCTTGGAAGGTGCTGCAAAGATTGTCTTGCTGTGAACATTTCCTCACTGACAAGGAGACCTGTACTAATAAAAATATACCTGCCAGATGAAATAGTCTGCTGTATTCAGTGTGGTCTGCAATATTCTTATCAGCTTTCTTACTAAAAGGAATGACATTTGAACAACCCAGATGGCCTGAAGTCATAAAATTACACCTGGGATGTATTATGAATAGAGCTACTTCTAATGAAATGCTAATTTATGATCTAGAAGACAGGCTTCAATTAAGGATATAAGGCACTATTATCTTGTAGCAGCGCAGCCAGCCTGTTACTGGTTGTATAATGTATATGATTTGCTGTACCTATGACACTGAATTCTAATATTTCCAAAAACACCTTAGTCCTATTTTCAGGAGTTACTTAGGTGCATAGGAACAGACATACTTTGATGAAATGGCTGAAATCATTCTTCAAAACAGGACTTGGGTGCTTTTCAGATTTATACTTAAATTGTTGCAGGCTTTCCTAGTGATGATCTTGCGAAAGTATCAAGTTCAGCACCCAAGAATGCAGACACTCAATGTGCAAACCACAATGGGACTTAGGTGTTGCAATGCTGGCTGCCATGGAGTCCAACTCTGAGGCACTTAGAACATCACACAAGCAACATGCTGATCCACAAGGTCAAGGCAAGTGACTAGGCTTCCCATAGAGTACATGGAGATGAAGTACCTGAGAATGAGGTCCACAAAAGTCAGCAGGCTCAGTGAGGGGCATATGTCAGGCTGATGGGCCCACTTTATTGGCAGGAGGGACTGACCCTGCAACCTTAGAGTTTGAAGGCATGTACCTCTACTGCATGAGCTAACTGCTAGCTGCCCTTCAGCTAAGGCTGTGAGATAGAGACTGCATTCTCCCTTGTCAGTGGTATCAGTGCCTCTGGGTTTCTACAGGTGAGTCCAATGGGAGATGTCAGTGACGGGCTGTGTGCTAAGAACTGCCTCAGTGGGAGACAGGCCAGAATGTCAGGAAGTGACAGCCTCTGTTTAGTGATTCTGCCTGGAGTCAGATGACTAATTTTTTTAAAAGATTACTTCCTTTAATAAAGCAGATGACATGGTACCACGTGTGAATTTTTAGGAGAAAGAGAAGAGTGGCTAGGAAAAAAATATCAGGTGTAATTCAATGATGATAAATGCAAAATAACACATATTGGAAAAAATAAGACCAGATATGCATACAAAATGCTAGGAACTGAATCTTAGTACTGGAAGCAACCTTGAGAAGTCATCAAGTCCAGTCTCTTGCACTAATGGCAGGACCAAGCACCCATTTCTTCTTGTCCTATCATTAGATGCAAAGATAAAATATTTTCTCTTTCCTCCTTTTAGGTACATGAAACTATTACCATATCCCTTCTCAGTCTTTTCTTTTCTGTACTTAACAAATCTATTCCTTCAATCTTTCCTCATAGATCATATGTCCTAGACCTTTAATTTTTTTTTCTATATTCAGGACTTTGTTTCAGTTGGTCTACATCTTTCTTGAAATGTGATGCCCAGAACGGGACATGATACTCCAGTTGAGGCCAAATCAGTGCAGAGTAGAGTAGAAGAATTACCTTTCATTTTTCACTTGCAATACTCCTACAGATACAACCCAGAAGTATGTTTGCATTTTTTGCAGCTGTGTTATACTGTACTATATATTTGGCTTGTGGCCCACTATGACTTCCTAGGCCCATTTTATATGTATTCAGCTGATTGATCCTTCCTAATTGTAGTACTTTATATTTCTCCATACTGAATGTTATCCTGTTTACCTCAGAACAATTTTTCAGTTTGTCTAGATCATTTCCAATTATAATCTTATCCTCCAAAGCACTTGCAACCCTCCCAGTTTGGTATCATCCACAAACTTTCAAGTGTGCTCTCTATGGCTGTTTCTACACATGCCTCTTTTGGAGAAAGTGACATGTTAATAAACAGCCCAAAATATGCTAATGAGATGCATATGTAAATTCCCAGTGCCTCATTAGCATAAGATCACATGATTTGGAGTCTGGAAGATGCTCTTCCAGACACCAAAACGGCGTGTAGAAGTGAGGCCACCGGGGGGGTCTTCTTAAGGGAAGTCCTCCTTTCGGAGGTCCCTTCTTCCCCTTTTTTTTAAATGCCTTTCTAACAGCATTGGGAAACATTGATAACTACTCTCTAGAAATGGCTATCCAAACACTCATCTTATTGTAGCTCCATCTAGGTTATATTTCCCTGTTTGTTAATGAGCAGTTCATGTCAGACTGTATCAAAAGATTTACTGAAGTCGAGATATGCCACACCTACTACTTCCCTGATACCCACAAGGCTTGTTACTCTGTCAAAGAAAGTTATCAGGTTGGTTTGCCATAATTTGTTCTTGACAAATTCACACTATTATTTATTACCTTATCATCTTCTAGATGTTTTCAATTTGATTCCTTAATTATTTGTTTCATTTTCTTTCCTGATACAGAAGTTAAGCTAACTGGTCTGCAATTCTCTGGGTTGTCCTTATTTCCCTATTTTCATAGGTGGGCACTACATTTGCTGTTTTTCAATCTTCTGGACTCTCTTTCATATGCTATGACTCTTCAAAGATAATGTCAAGAGGATTAGATGTCTCCTCATTCAGCTTCTTGTGTATTCTACAATGCACTTTGTTAGATTGTGGTGTCTGGTAAATCACATGATATTACTCAAGAATGAGATCTCGGTGTCTTTTTAGATAAATATGGAGATACACATCTCAGAGAACTGGAAAGGACCTTGGGAGGTCATTGAGTTGAGTCTAGTCCTCTGCTCTCTGGGCAGGATCAAGCACCATTCCTTCCACTCACCAATTTGCCCTAGATCCCCTAAATGATCCCCTCAAGGGCTGAGCTCGCAACCTGGGATTTAGCACACCAATGGTCAAACCACTCAGCTATCCCTCCCCACCATGGGTAGCTCTCTGAAAACATCTGTTCATTGTGCAGTGACAGTCAAAAAGGCTAATGATTTAGGAACCATCAGGAAAGGGGTAGATACTAGCACAGGAAACCTCTTAATGTCACTAAATAAATCCATGTTATGTTCACACCTTGAATACTTCATGGGGTTCTGGTTGTCCCTCATCAGAAAACAATATAGTAGAATTGAAAAAATGCAGAGAAGGACAATAAGAATGATTAAGGGTTCTGTTATGGGGTGGCTAATATCCAGAGTGAACAGCAGGGTTTGCTATCACAGTGAGTTGAATTGTTACAGTACAAATCCTTAAAAGGAGATTGAAATGACCTGGACTTTTCAATGTGGAAAAGAGACTATCATGCAGGGATAGGATAGAGCTCTATAAAATCATGAGTTGTGTGGAGAAAGTGAATAAGTTTTTACTCCTTCAAATAACACAGGCAGCAGAGGTCCAATTAAATTAGTGGCAACAGATTTAAAACAAACTAAAGAAAGTACCGCTTCACACAATATGTGGTCAGACTGCAGAACTCATTGCCAGGGGAGTCCGAAACTATAACAACTTTGAAAAAAAGAATGAGATATGTACCTGGAGGATAGATACATCAATGGCTAATACCCAAGATTGTCATGGACACAATGCTAAACTCTGGGTTCCCTAGCCTTTGATGGCTAGAAGCTGGGAATTAATGACAAAGAATATTTCACTTGATGATTGACTATTCAGTTCATTCCCCTGAAGCCTCTGAGAGTGGCCACTCCTGGAAGGCAAGATATAGAGCTAGACAGATGGTTGTTCTGACCCCATATGACTTCCTGCCAGAGTGGGGACAGAGAGGATCCTTCATCCTCTGTGGCTCCACTCCAGCTCTAGGGAAGCCCTGAGCCCTGGCAAAAGCTGTGCTGATGGGGGTGGTGGTAGAAAGAAGCTGCACCGGGGGGAGAGGGATGTTCCAAGCCCAAGCAGAAGCCATGCCAAGGAAAAGGGGGGAGGGGGAGGGGGGAGGGTAACTTGTTTAGGACCCCATAAATTGACAGCCAGGGAACCCAGAACCTACCTGGTACATTGGGCTTCACATGTGAACAGACAGCTGAATGCCTGTCTATGCCAGTTTGTGAATCATGGGTTGTTCTGGGCTTAGATGGGAAACAGGCATCCAGACGCCCAGAATGTGGCAGCAGTGCATATTCCCAGACGCTGAAACTTATACACTGAGGAACCTTTTACCCTGAAAATTTAGGCAGGCACAAGGTGAGATGGGAGATTTGTGGATCACAATGGAGCAAAATCTGAGGCTTTGTCTACCCTATGGGATAAATTTGAATTTAAGGCAGTTAGCTCAATATTACTACATGACTGTCTTCATTTTAAATACCATTATCTTGATTTAGGGATCACTGACCTCAGTATCATAGTTTCGGCTGCGTAGCATTAAGCTCGAATTCAAAAGTTCAATTAAAGGCCAGTGTGGAACTGCCCCATCTTAAAATTAAATTTATTAGCCTCTAGCGGTGTCCCCTATGTAGCCCACAATGCCCCACACTGCTCCACTCTGGTTGCTGCCCTCCAGGCACACAGAAATTAGGTAACAGGGAGGTCATGAATTTCAATTTCAAATTGGGACCAGGAAGCCTGTGGCTATGGGCTCATGTTTGCAGGAGAGCCTGAGAAATTTCTTTCTATGCTATTAGCACTGCAAGTGCATCTACCCATTTCAAAAAGCCCCAGCACAGAGTTTGTGGTTCTGTCTCTACACCTGGTATTTTTTTCTGCACTGCCTGGCACCAGCCACTGTGTAGCCACACCACGTGGCAACAAGGCTGTTGTGGGGGTTGTGCTTGCACAAGATGTTGAGAAACTTCTTCTCAGCTGTTTACATTTGTGCATCCTCCACCCCCACAGGCACCAGGCAGTCAAGGTCTTTCCCACTCTCAGCCATGTCACGGGGGTAGCTCCAGACCCAATAAAAGGATGTGTCTGCCATTTGGTGCTGACTATGTTGCCAGGCAGCTCCATGTCCTGGATTGCATGTCATTGAGGCTCCAAGGGCAGGAAAGAATTTCAGAGGCTTGCAGCCGCTCGGAGAAAGTCTCCCCTGGCAGCTGAGGTATTCAGGGGACTACTTCAACTAACCCCTGCCCATTGAAACCCCTCCACACTCTACCTAGCAAGGAACTGGAAGTCTTGGTGCCACTGGCAGAAGTCTCCCCCCAGTAACTACCATATTCAGGGGCAGTGGAACATTTCAATTGGCTCTGCACCCAGACCACAGCCCTCACCCCACCAAAAATATTTTAAGGGTCTTGCCGCCTATTGCAGCCATCTGCTGCTTTTTGCAAAATTATTGATATTTCATTTATAAAATCTTTTTTCCTAACCCTTCCTATCCTCTTTCTTCATGCTTTGGCCCCCTGAAAACACAGGGAACCATGGGTAGGAGGCAAGTTGAGATTCCTGTTTCTGTTTTAAATTCAGTGTATGAGATTTCACTGACATCCCCCATATTGGCAACATCTGTGAGGTGAAGGGGGAGACAAAAATCTTTTTATTTAACCTTTTCTATTCTGTTTCTTCTAACTTTGCCCCAGTTTTTCAGGATCCCTGTGTTATTTTCAGGGGTCGGATGAAATCAAAGGAAGGGGGACAGTCAGTGGATGGTCAGTTGAGAACACAGACTGTGAATAAAAGCCGAATAGTGCACTGGAAAGCCAAATACCCTCACCTCAGCAACTCTCTTTTTTCAAAAACTTTATGATCAATTCTTTCTTCAAGCTTTTCAGGGTCCCTATATTATTTTCAGGGATCGTATGAAATCACAAGAGTGGGGACAGTCAGTGAATGGCCATTTGAGAACACAGACTGTGCACAGAAGCTGTATAATGAACAGGGAAGCCAAATACCCTGCCCTCAGCAACTCTTTCAAGCTTTTCATGGTCCCTGTGTTATTTTCAGGGACCAGATATAATCACGGGAGGCGGGACAGGCAGTGGACGGCCAATGGAGAAGACACACACCTGCTGATTTTTATGAAATCCTTGATAATTTGGTTACAGAAGAAAACAATTTCTGTGAACTTTTCCATCTCTCTGGATGCCCTACTTTTCCTTCCTTCCAACAGGAAAAAATGTATGTTTGTTTAACACGGGAAGGAAATGAGGAAAATTCAGTTGGAAAGATGATGTCCAAGACCAGTAAGCACACCCAGAATGCTATGGGGATGAGGGAACTGTGGGATAGGTTCCCACAATGCACTACTGCAACAGACAATGTTTGCCAGTTGAATGTGGCAGCAATAAGTCGACTTTGTGAGGAGCAAATGGGGAGGGGAGGATAGTCAACATCGAAGTTATAAATTCCAAAGTTACCAAAACAATATTCATAAATATGCAGAAGTGCCTTCCTGGTCGTTGGATCTTGCTGTTGATCTAATCTGCCCAGTCCGCTGGGGCTGACTTTGCATGCAGGAATAGGTAATTCCTTATCTTCACTGCAGGTTTCAGACAGCCCAGCTACCCTCACCTGGTTTAGCTTGCCTGTTGAAGTAGTTTATCAGGGTGTGCCTGCTGCATGCTACAGCTTCTTGGAGCCACAGGTGAGAGCTGGGTGCCAGGTGGGGACCAAAGGTGCATGAACTGCCCCGAAGAGACACGACAACTCCCCACACCATAGGTGCTACCCCTCCCTGGACACCCCATACATCCCATGACTGGCTTTGCTCTTTCAAATGGCGAGTTCTCAGATCCATTTGAGATATCCAATGGTGTGAAGCAAGGGTGCATGCTGGCAACAGTGTTATTCAACCTCTTTTTCACGTGCATCCTCAGCCATGCAGTTAGGGACCTGGACCATGGAGTCTACATAAAATACAGACTTGATGGATCACTTTTCGACCTTCATCATCCGAATGCTAAAAAAAAGATGCTTCAGAGGCTCATCCTTGAAGCCCTTTTTGCTGACGACTGTGCATTCATCGCACACAAGGAATCTGATCTCCAGCTCATCGCCAACAAGTTTGCTGATGCCACTAGCCTCTTTGGTTTGACCATCAGCCTAGGAAAGACCGAGGTACTGTTTCAACCTGCTCCAGGATCTGCTGCTCTCTCCACTTCGATCTTTATTGAAGGAACAGATTTAAAAACAGTAGAGGAATTCAAGTACCTTGGCAGTGTGATAGGCAATGATGGCTCCCTTGACAAAGCAATCAATGCCAGAATCTGCCAGGCCAGCCGGGCACTAGGACATCTGAGAGCATGAGTATTGAATCAGCACAATATCCGACAGTCTACTAAACAGAAAATATACTAGGCTGTAGTCCTGACCAGTCTCCTGTATGGATGTGAAACCTGGACCTTGTACAGAAAACATATAAAACTGCTGGAGCGCTTCCACACATGCAGCCTGAGGTCAATACTGCACATTCGATGGGAGGACAGAGTTATGAAGCTGGAAGTCCTGGACAGAGCAGGAACCACAAGCATTGAAGCCATGATTCTGAAAGCCCAGCTTTGCTGGACAGGGCACTTCATACGAATGGAGGAGTCAAGAATCCCTAAGCAACTCCTCTACAGTGAACTCTCCCAGGGCAAAAGGATTCAAGGTAGGCCTCACAAGTGGTATAAAGACTGCATGAAGGCCAACATTGCTCATGCTGGTTTAAAACCAGATCAGCTACAGCAGCATGCAAAAGACCGAACAGACTGGCATGTTCTCGTACGACATGCATATGACAACTTTGAAGAGCAGCAACGCGTATGCCTCATTGATGCTCGTGAGAGGAAGAAAGCAACTGCAGCATCCGCACCAACAGATCCAGGAAAATTCCCTTGCCCCCACTGTGAATGCCCATGATGTTCAAAGCTTGGTCTTCTCAGCCACGTGCAAGTCCACAACCAATGAGCCTGTGCAAGCTCAAGATGTCATCGTCGGACACGACGGACTACCTCCATTCATAAATTTAATTTCATCTCATAGTGTAGATGCAGCCTGAGACTTAGATACCTATTTGCCTATACAAGTACCAGCTAGGGAGCCTACATGAGATTCTTGTGTGGTATTCGGGGGAAGGGTGTTCAAATAGAGACGAGAGGCCCTCAGATAGCCCTCAGATTGATAAATGCCAGGTTACCCTGCTTCCACTTCAGTCAGTGCTCACCTCCTGTCTTTCACCCTTTCCATTCAATCAGCATAACTGCCTCCTGGGGTCCTCTATACCTGTTGTCTTCTGGCCCCAGAAAGCCCTTAGCTGCTGATCCATCAGTGTCACTTCTGTAACCAATCCTGCCAGGGAAAGAGTCCTACAAGGGAAGAGTTAGATGGCAATGATAATGTTTGGAGAAGGGAAGAAGTCAGAAACAAGCAAGCTGGGCCCATACTCTAAGGGCTATGATGGAGGAGGAAGAAGCAGATGGAGCTCACAGCTGACTTGAGCCCCTCATCCTTCTGTGAGAAATGATGGCTGCTTAGCTTGCTCCCTCTGTCGTCCTGCCATGCTTCTCTGTCCAAATCCTGTTTTCTACTCCTAGTCAGCAATATAACAGGATAGGCAAAGCGAATGGACTCCAGCACATTATGCTCCAGATCACTGATTTGGTTTTTCTCCTGAACATGCCAGCTTTCTATGCCCACTAGCAGACATCCATTCCCGCTTGGGCTAATGTTTCTGACGGACAACATTCAAAATCATGGGAAACTGTACTGATAATTTAGCACGTGAAGCTTTTGAAGCTAGACGTGCTTCTGTTGCTTTCAGAACAGAGGGAAGGGGATACCAGGTGCACATGGGGAGTCTCTGGTCCCCTTACACTTGACTCAATAAAGCAGAAATGCCCTTTTCTCTTTTTCCACTTACCCAATGTTCATCAAAAGTCCCTATCATTTCCCCACATGCTTGGCCCTGTGATATCCCCTGTCCCATTGAACAGATTTGTCTTTCAAGGTCAATTTTCCTGTCACCTTCTATCTCCATACTTGCAGGTCTCAGAAAGGTACTGCTTCTCTAACAGATGGAAGTCACAATCAACAGTTACTCTCTGCCCCTCATTTTAGAATTATACCGCTTGTTTTAAGTATCCCTTTGAGCAAAGCACAAGATGTACTGTTGTTAGGCACCAGACACAGCTGCAACCACATTTCCATAGCAGGGAGAACAATGCCATAGTAAAAATATGAGAGAGTCCAATGATATTTCTGGAGGACCCTCGAGGGGAAAAATGCTGGTAGGCATAGGTTTCTAGAAGGCTGATGGCTAACTTCAAAGCTGTGCATTTCTCTCATCTGCATATGGTGTAGTAATCTATCATTGGGTGAAGTGGAAGAGGACAGTTTAGTGTGAGCTAATTAATAATCCTACAGGGTTTTTTTGTTTTGTTTTGTTTTTTGTCTTTTTTGTCATTTTCAGTCTTGCCTGTTCAGCTGAAGATTCTGTTCACTTTTTCATTGTCTCACTGTAGGATTTTCCATCACAGCAGTTTTGTGCATTTTCTACTAGAGGTGAGGCAGTCCCTCCAGATGAGTACATTATTTCCTAGTGTCTTTTATAGCCTCATGGAGGCTCTTTAATTAATCTCTTAAATTTTCCTGTTTCTTTCCTCGTCCCAGCTATGTTTGTCGACCTTGAGCCCTATATTGATATGAGTCCCTTGGCTGGTTGTGATTCAACTACCTGTCTGATTAATGTCCTATTCTATTCAGTTCTGATATGTAGTTCAATTTCTTTTTCTCTGGTTTTATATATGGAATTGCAGTTAGTGAGGTGACTCCAGCAAACAGAAAGCATAAAAGGGATGGGGGAAATCATGGAAATGAATAATTGCATGGGTGAAAGGAAGCTCACTTTTAATGTCTAGGGCTATGTTTAGATAGTGGATACTATTTCATGATACAGCGGTATCCTGAAACAGCAATGCCATGTCTTTTTCCGGAGCTCAAAATAGAGCTGCCATTTGAGCGTGGTATGCCAGTTCTGCTACACCTCTTCACGAGAAGTGTAACAGAACTTTTGGAATAGATGCCCACTCCGCTCTTCAGTGCTGTTTGGGTGGTACCAAGTTCAGAATAAGATATTTTAAGATAATTTATTCACTTTGCATTGTGCAAATCGTGTAAATTATTTTAAAACACAGATATAGTCTAAAAGTAGCCTAGTAAAAATGTATAGGAAGAATGGGTCATGGGGACTATTCAATTCATTTTGTTGTGGGGAGGTGAAGGATTTTACTTGCCACAAAATGAGTATTGAAAAGGTTAATTCAAACTCAGGTTTAAAGGCTACATATTCCTACTTCATGGTTAGTTTTTTTGGAGGGAGAATATCTGTCCCATCCTTAATCCACGTTCCTGTCTCATGTAGGCATCCCCAGGCCTGCAGATAATTCTCCATATTATACAGTGTTTGACAGAGCTGATTTATGTAACTGATCCCGTCTTTCATTTGTAATGTCAATGGACCTATATGATCAGTCGGTGGGACTGAACCTGGGATCGTTAGGGGCTAAAGCCATGAGCCCCTGAGGCATAAACTAAAAGCTCTTAGTTGTGCTATAGAGCAGACATCACTTTCCCTCTCAATGGTCTCAGTGCTTCTGGATTACACATGCAAAAAAGAGGGGTCCAGGTACAGAGGGATGTCTTTCATTTGTCTCTACACTGGGAACCATCCTTCTCCACACTGCTTTAACCATACAGACAGCCCTTCAAAGGTATTTGAAAAATGACAGAAGTTGATTGCTGTTTGTAAAATTCTTAGATTCTGAATCTTGGCTTGGCAATTTAACAAGAAACAATGCCAAAAAGTTCAGAGAAAGAAAATCATAGAACTTGGCATTGATGCCAGACTATTTAAAGCCATGATTCAGGGAGAAAATAGGTGGAAAAATAGACATTTGTGAAAGGTACCATACAGGTAAAACTGAAATGATTGTAATTGTTGTGTTTCCCAGCTTTAATAAGTTCCTTCAAGAAGATTTCTCACACTCTATAACATTCAACATAACAGTGTAATAAGGTTTATCATGTGAAGCCTGATGAAAAATAAGGAGCAATGCATTTTGTAATAAAAAATCACTTCAGTCTTTGCATATAGCTAACCTGACATCTAGAACTCTTGGCTATGTCAACAAAACCCACAGAGTGCCCAGATTCCCAAGGGCATTCTGTTGACAGTAAGCTGACAGAATGCAGCACTTTTGTTGACAGCTGTATCCTGCTCACCACAAGGAAGAACACTGTTGACAGAGATCTGTTGACAAAAAACAGTCTTGATGTTCCAGGGGCCCTTCTGCAGACAGAAAGGGCTTCCATGACACCGGGCAACCCTGTCTGCTATGCTTCTGGTTGTTTGGTTTTTTTTTTTGCTGATAGAGTGGCCATGCAGTCCTGTTGCTTTCTATCAAAAGAGCAGGTCACTCTTTTGATCCATGTTGGTGGTCTAGCCGTGATCTGTCAACAGAAGATCTGTTGGAAGGTATCTTCCAACAAAATTTTCTGCTGACAAATCCCTCGAGTTTAGACATAGTCTTGGTCTTAGCTTTGGATATTCTTTGCTCAAGTTTGTATGTAACAGTGACATTGCTCAGTTATCTGCAAATAGAATTGAACCTAGGACCACCGGAGCTTAGTTCATTAACCTCTACTGGACCAGCTAAAAGATACATAGTAACAAGGTAAGGCTGAAGAGTATGCTCATTATTCTCTTTGTAAGTGGTCTTGGTGCCACTAGATAGGACAACATACCACCACTCGAAGGTGTGTAGGTTACATATACTCCATTACTAGCAAACCTTCAACATTTGATATTATCTTAAATAACATGAGACAAAGGTATAAAGCAAAAGCATGACAGAAAATAAACATAGGCAAGTATGCTGGACTAGATGACCCTTTCCTCTTTAAAAAAATTATTGCTACTTACAATTTAAACCCTTAAAAGCACAGCAAAAATGCTTCAGTTCTAAGATCTAGCCCAAACTGAATTACTTAGGCAAATTAATAAAAGCTTGCAGCAGTGTATTACATCAGTGGATAATCATAAGCTTGTCAGCACCCACGCTGCCTTGTATCATGATGCTGTAGGTTTCACAGGGCTAAAGATTGAACAAATTCAGAGGAAGACTAGGGGAGAAATGCCACCAATCTCTAGCATTTGAAAGTTCTGAGTCAGCCAAACTCCCCACATGCATGGCTTCAAAAAATAATCTTTAAAATCTTTTTCTCAGAATACTAGAACTGGAAGGGACCTCAGGAAGACATCAAGTCCAGACCTCTCTCCTCACAGCAGGACCAAGCACCATCTTTATCATCCCAGCTAGGTATTTATCTAACCTGTTATTAAATATCTCCAGTGATGGAGATTCTACAACCACCCTAAGCAATTTATTCTGGTATTTAACCACCCTGACAGAATTTTTTTTTCCTATTGTCCAACCTTAACCTCCCTTGCTACAATTTAAGCCCATTGCTCCTTGTCTTATCATCCTTTTATTTTCCTTCTGGCTTCCAGGCTTTTAGTGTGGAGAGGTAACACTTCAAACATGGTTTCAACAATGAGGGATAGGAAATTGCTGTTTAAAAATGTAACACTGAGATTCTCATACCGTCATTCAACTCCAGTGTCAGGGACTTTAAAAACAATTCTGAACAGGAGATGGCAACAGGGAGAAGCTCTAAGAAGTACTCTGAGAGGTGATACAGACCTTGCCCTAGAACTAAAGCCAGGACCTGGTCACCTAAGTCTAATATTTAGACAACACTGAGATTCTCAGCCACTCCTAAACCTCACCCAATGGGGGAACATCAGAGACATTTATAGCAAAAATGTTAGTGTCTAAAACAGGCATGTGCACAATTCCTCAATGTAGACATGAAGACACCTATCTGACACCTAAGCCCCTGTGCAAGCCCCAAATCAGCTGAAATGGTGTTCCCCTACCTATCTGCTGAGTCTGATCTAGCAGACATTCTCAAAGGATACATACCTTCACACAAATTGACTGAGGGGGTGGAGGGGAGAAAGGCCTGTCTTCTTTCTAACCTTTAGCCTAATGATTAAGGGATTCACCTGGGATATGGCAGAAGGAATTATAACGTGGCTCTCCTGCCTCACTGACTATTGGACTATGGGTTAATCTGAATGTGGAACTCTTGCCAGAGAAAAACTGTATCACAATATAAATAGTTAAATATGCATTTGGCCAGAGAGAAAGAGACTCCAAAGACTGTTGCAGTAATTAGGCCTACAAATTTACCCTGATTGTAAGTTTTAGTTGACAAAAAGTGAGCATAAGTTAATCAAATGTCACAATCTGTAATAAATGTTGATGAGAACAGGTGCAAGAAAAACAGGCAGGGAAACTGGATGCATCTTAACCAAAGGCCATATAGATTTAATCCAGGGAATATAAAAAAGAAGCTTCTTAAAAATAAATGCTATGAAGCTGGAAATTAATGACCAGGAATGGTGTGAGACAGTTGGCTTAACTGGTGAACAAAATAATGATGGGATGGGCTACCCATACTCCCACTTCACTGTGATTTTTGGGGGCTGGTGGGACAGGTAGAACAGAGGAGAGAATAGATGAAGGCTGCTAAAGCAAGTTTCTTCATCATGTTCATCACCTCCACCATCTCCTGGGACCTCACACCTCTTAGCCAAGATTATGAGGGATGTCCTGATTGCTTAGAGCAGAGAGAGGGATCCAGATGACACTGCCATCCCTACCAGCTCCACCCATATCCCAAACTCATCTGAGATGAAAAGGGATCAGGCTTTAAAAGAAACAGCAACAGCTCCAGCCTGTCTCAGCAAAACATCTCTTGTTTTGATTTTAAGAGCAGCAGCTATAATAGCTCCAGCTTATACCTCCCAACCTCTTCTTTTTTACCAAAAAGCAGTTATTACCACCCTCAATGCCATCAAAGACACTGTCAAACTAAAGGTAAGGGCACAAAAAATGATAAAAAGAAAGCCTCACTTAAAGGATCTGAAATATAAAGTATAAACTGTTTTTATTCTTTTTCTTTGTCTTTTAAGAAAAAGTTAAAAGGCTGTTTAATGGCATATTCTCTAGGGTAATAAGCAAACTATTGTCTCTCTATAACAACCCCACCCTTTGTTTAAAAATATTTAATGTTCAATACTGTTGGTAGCATATTAACACTATCTAAATTAATAAAACAAAGCCCAGAGCTATACCACCTCCATTCCACCCAAACATTCTCATTTTTGTACCCTCCTTCCTCATAGACTAGTGTATATTAGTAACCATGCAACAGCTACAGCTGATTTGGTCAACAGTGTAACTTGTGTGGGAACCTTGGACAAAGCAGCTGATAGAAATTTTAATGGTTGTCTTGTTGCTTACAACAGCCAAGAACTAAGAGCTCCAAATAGGAAGATTTAAATAATCCTCTGAGAAGCAATCAACAGAGGGGAATGATAGGGACTGGATTTCAATCACCTTTGGTATTCCAGTGATGAGGATGAAGATGTTGCTGTTAGAGACTAAGAAACACCTCCTCTACACATACTAACAGTGGACTCGAGTTTGTGCTCCATCATAGAGAAATACACTTAAAAACACAACACAACAAATTCTAATTAGGTCAAAGCCATGAAGAATGTTAGGTAATGATGCTCTGAAGTGTATACAGTCCAGTTTTAGATGTGGTACAGAGACAATAGTGCTTCAGAAATATAATTATTTTCAAGAAAACTGTGTGCAGAAAGCGGGGGGAAGGGAGGCACACACTCTGAACGTGCTAAACAACTAAATGACAAAACTCCATACTTTAGAGCAGTGAAGATCTTCACTGCTGTGTAACTCTTATTCACGCTGAGAAGGTTCGTGAGCACAGCTCAGCCAAGAGAAGGACTTACTAAACCTGATCTTCCTAGGAAAATAAAATGTTCAGAGTATAGGAAATTGATGGCGAAGCAAAGATAAGTCAGCAGCAGGTATCTGCAAATTTAGAGTGGTCAGAATGATTGCTTTGGTATATAGGTGCAGGAATGAGGTATGTATCATATGGGCTGCTATCCCTCATGACACAGGGTCTGCTGCCATCCCCATGTGCCAGGGTCCCAGATGAAACTCCAGTTCCAGCTCATGACCCATGCCATCTGGCTTTGTTGCTGATTCTGTGAACCCAGAAGTTTTTCTGCTGGCCCTGCACCCATGGTCCAGGTTGATGGCCCGGCATGCCAGGGCTTTGTTTCTCACCTCAGTGGGGGAAGGGTGGGTGGCATGGGTAAGCAGCTTGGATTTCAGCACCCTGCTCTTAAAAATGTTGGGATATAATTAGAGATACACTTCTCCTAGAGCTGGAAGGGACCTTGTGAGGTCCTCTAGTCCAGTCCCCTGCCCTCTTGGCAGGACAAAGCAACATCCCTGTATCTATTTGCCCCAACCACTAAATAGCCTCCTCAAGGATTAAACTCACAGCTCTTGGTTTAGCAGGGCACTGCTCAAGGCACTGAGCTATCCCTCCTCCTATTTCACTACCTTTTAAAACCACCAAGATATGTTCAACATGAAACTGAGAAACCACATGAGCTTATTTGTGTATCCCTTGCCCTTTCTCAATCCCCTTCCAACCCTTCGTTACCCATGCTCCTTGCACTGCATGCTAAGTTTGATAGTAATCTCTTCGGGGCAGGGAACTTTGTCTATTGATTTGTTCTACACAACATTCAGCATTCAACATTTTTTCCCTTTGTTTCCTGAAGACAAAATTAGGTGTAAGTGCTCTTCTAAATGAACATCAGAAATACCAACCACACATTCATGCACAAATCCTGATAGGCTACCTGCTTCCATTGTTCTAAAATTACCTTTCGATCTGAGCAACAGAGAATGATGAAGGAAGTGAGTCAGGAAAGAATATTCTGCAACAGAACTGTATTTAGGCAATTCAGCAATTTACACACAAGTGGGTTTTTATTTAGATATGGCAGTCTCAATTAGCATCTCATTAGCAATAAGCTGTATAAATAGACAAGTTCTGTGAAAGAGGGAAAAATGGCAAAAGGCTTCTGGCAGGCTTTCAGTATCGTAACACCAAGCTTTCAACACGTATAGCAGCTCTAATTAGAAGCTTGTCCATGTGCATGCATCACTCATTAGTGCCTCTTTACTGAAATGGAATAACGAACTGAGCCCTTTAATCTGACATTAATAAATTGCCATCATTTTGGGAGGTATTTAAATAGAAAATAGTGATATTCATTATCAAAATTATATTTGATGAGCTGGGCTTGTTCTGGCTCATTTAGAAGGAGAACTTTCATATAATTAAAGTTCCATTCCAAAAAGAGGGTTGATTGTTCATGGTTTTCCCACAAAGTTAAATGAGTGTATGGATGTGTGAAGAGTAAAAAATAAAGATCTAAAATGCAGAGGTGTGTACTCAGCTGTAATACCATATCCCAATGAGAGCAACAAGAGAAATCAAACATAGCTTCAGAAGTGTTTCAGGGAAAAGTAAAAGCACCCATCTTACTATTGCATTTCAGGAGGATTACTGTAGCTCATCAGAATGGAGTTAATTCACTATACATGGTAAAAGCTTTGGACCTATGTGAAATATCCTGCATTAGCTCTGAATGGGCACCTTGTTATTCAGGTTTTTAATCAATCCTTACCTAATCTTTGTATAAATCGAAAAGTGATAGGATGTGACTCACACACATTTTTGCTCAAATACAGACTAGAAATCTCTAGACAGGTAGTGATAAAGATTATACTTATTGAGAATATGTTATCACAATGTCAACTGTGCCCTTCAGTTAGAATTTATACATCCAATAACTAAATCACAGATGGATTAAAGGGAAAATCTTAATACTGTGTTCATTGATTATGAACTAAAGCAATATTTTCAATAAATTATGTGCAATAGGCTTAATGCAACTCAAACCAGGAAGGTGAAGTACTAACTCTTATTGGACCAACATCTGTTGGTGAGAGCCGGGCTTCAGGCTTTGGAAATGTACTCAGTGTCATAGCTAAAGCAAGTTGGAACAGATTGTTTAATATAATTTCAAGAGATTATTCAAGATGAGGTGGCCTATTAAAAATTCTGTAGTCATAAAGGAGAAAGGAAAGAATAGATGCGGCTTGTTCTATGGGTATGTTAGCAACAAGAAGAAGGTCAGGGAAAGCGTTGGACCCTTACTGAATGGGGAAAGCAAACTATTGACAGAAGACATGCAAAAAGCTAAAGTACTGTTTGTCCGTTTGTTTTTTTGTCTCGGTGTTCACAGACAACATCAGCTCCAACACTGCTGCACTACGCAGCACAAGTTAGGGAGGAAGTGAGCATCCCCCAGTGGAGAAAGAACAGGACAAGGACTGTTTAGAAAAGCTGACCATGCACAAGTCCCTGGGGCCAGATCCAATGCATCCAAGGATGCTGAATACACTGGATGGTGCAATTGCAGAGCCACTGGTCATTATTTGAAAATCCATGACAATCGGGAGAGTTCCTGGATGATTGGAAGGAGGCAAATATGGTGCCAATTTTTAAAAAAGGGAAGAAGGGGGATCCAGGGAACTACACACTACTCAGCCTCGCCTCAGTCCCTATAGAAATCATTAAGCAGGTCCCCAAGAAATCCATTCTGAAGCACTTGGAAGAGAAAAAGGGACAGTTAACATGAATCCATGAAGAGTAAGTCATGCCTGACCAACCTAATTGCCTTGTATGATGAGCTAGCTGGATTTGTGGATAAAGGGAAATTGGTGAATGTGATATGCCTGGACTTTAGCAAAGCTTTCAATATAATTTTCCCCCTCCTCTCCCCCAGTATTCTTGACGGTGAAATAAATCAGAATGGATTGTATTGATGGATAGATAGAAAGTTGGCTAAATCGTCAGGCTGAACAGGTAATGATCAATGGCTCAATGTCTAGTTTGCAGCTGGTAGCCAGGGGAGTTTCCCAGAGGTCAGTCGTGGGCCCAGTTTTGTTCAACATCTTCATTAATTATCTGGGTGATAGGATGGATTGTACCCACAGCAAGTTTGCAGATGTAACTAAGATGAGGGGGAAGAAGTAGATATGCTGGAGGGTAGGGCTAGGGTCCACAGTGACCTAGACAAATGAGATGAGGTTCAGCAAGGACCGGTACAAAGTCCTACTTATAGGGCAGAAGAAATCTAAGCACTGCTACAGGCTGTGGACCGACTGGCTAAGGAGCAGTTCTGCAGAAAGGGATCTGGGGATTATAGCGGATGAGAAGCTGAATATGAGTCAACAGTGTGTCCTCATTGCCACAAAGGTTAATGTCATATTGGGCTTTATTTGTAGGGGCACTGCCAGCAGGTCAAGGTAAATTTATTATTCCACTCTATTTGGCACTGGTGAGGCCACAGCTGGAATACTCTTTCCAGTTCTGGGCTCCACTCCCCATCACAGAAGAGATGTGGACAAATTGGAGTGAGCACAACAGAGGAAAATGAAAATGGCTGGGGTTTGAGGCACAGGATGTGTGAGAAGAGAATGAAGGAATTAGGCTTATGTAGTCTGAGTGAGGGGGCAGTTGACAGCAGCATTCTAGTACCTGAAAGGGGGTTTCAAGGTTGATGAAGCTAAGTTGTTCTCAGTGGTGGCAGATGACAGAAGGAGGATCAATTGTCTCAAGTCCAGGATGCAGTGGGAGAAGTCTAGTTTGGAAACTATTTCATTAGGATGGTGGTAAAGCACTAGAAAGGGGGTTACCTGGGGAGATGGTGGAATCTCCATCTTTTGAGATTTTTAAAGTCAGACTTGATAAAACCTTGGCTAGAAGGATTTTGTTGGTGTTGGTCTGAACTTGAGCTGTGGGTTGGACTGGGTGACCTCCTGAAGTCTCTCCTAACCCTAATCTTGTATCATTCTCTCAGGTGGATGGTTTAATGGGTCCTGAATTGTTGAAACAAACCATAAATCCAGTGTCTCAAATCAATCAATGTTTAGTATGTAGCAAAGTTTTGACTGCAAGCCCCAAGATACATTTTTGAAGGTGTTTTGCAAGTTTCCCTTGAGGATGAGATTTGGAATCAGATAAGAACTACTATTTTGAAAATATGTTTGCCCCCAGGTGCAATTGCGTTTTGGCTTTTGTTATGTGAGCTTTTAAAGGGAATAACGATTGTCTGGTTGCACTCATTTACTTACTGGGTATTTAGTGCAGTGCATGAGGCTCACCACACGTGGTAACTGACACGGACAGGATCCGTGGAACACGAAAGGTGTGTTGTGGGGCATGTTGTTTATTCTGCTGGTGGACATGGAGCTACAGGTTTTGAATCTATTGTTCTGACAGGCTCTGGGGCTATTTTCAGTTTTTGTCCATGGAGAGTTTATTTCTGATGAGTTCGCACAGGTTGTTAACGGCTTAGTGGAGAGGGTCCAGAAAAGATATTGTTTGGATATAGTCTCCATCGTTCATGGGTGATAATTGTTTGATACCCCTTATTCCAGTACAGGGTTGTAAGTGGCAAGTAGGGGTTTGTAGTAAGAGGAACTTTTATTTCTGTATTGATGTAGGTTGTTTCATGATATTTGGGTTGGTCCATTCCATGATTCAATCTACTTCTCTGATAGAATGTCATTGTTTGGTGAAGGCAGTTTTAAGCATGTTAAAGTGTATATCCTGTAATTTCTCTTTGGAATGTATTGTGTTGTATCTGCATACCTAGCAGTAGATAGCAGAACTTTTTTGTGTGTTTGAGATGCTTGCTGGATCTGTGAAGGTAAATGTGGGTGTCTTGTATGAGGTTGTCTGTAGGGTCTTTTAATTTAGCCTAACTCTTATTAGATAACAGGTTGAAAGACCTGGTATTAGCTAACACAGAGATGTCCTGGAACAATCAATCATTCGGGCTAAGTCTACACTATCCCAAAACTTCAAAATGGCCATGCAAATGGCCATTTAGAAGTTTACTAGTGAAGTGCTGAAATACATGTTCAGTGCCTAATTAGAACGCCGGAGGCCATGGCACTTCGAAATTGATGCAGCTCGCTGCCGCGCAGCTCATCCAGACGGGCTTCCTTTTCGAAAGGACCCTAGAAACTTCGAAATTTCCTTATTCCTATCAGCAACCTCCTGTCTGGAGATCTGCCTGTGCTTCTAGTGCTTGTGTGTTTCCCTTTACTCTCCTCCTGGGAGAAGAGAGGAAACTGAGCTCAGTCTTCTTGGACGCACCAAACATGGAAAATCTACATCACCCCCAATAGTGCATGAAGCAGCAGATAGGAATACGGGGATTTTGAAGTTGCCGGGGTCCTTTTGAAAAGGAGCCCCATCTGGATGAGCCACGTGGCAGCAAGCCGCAGCAATTTCGAAGTGCCGCGGCGGCTGCCGGCATTCTAATTAGGCACTGAATATGTATTTCAGTGCTTCATTAGTAAACTTCAAAATGGCCATTTGCATGGCCATTTCAAAATTTTGGGATAGTGCAGATACCGCCTTAATGTTAACATAATCAAAAGTTAAAGATAATCAAAGGTCTGCCCCACCCCAGTCACATACACACAAACATAAAATACCTTCCTGTGCACACCCTGGCACACACAATGTAAGTGTCTCAATGGAATGCAGAATATCAGATTCTGGAGAGGGGACGTGGTGCCTCTTCCCACCTCCCATAGCACAGTTATGCCGTTCCTCTGAATAATGAAGCTGCCAGATGAGATAGGGTCAAAAATTGGCCCTAAGATACAAATTCCCTCCCCTCTCCCTGCATCAGTAATAACTCCAATGACATTTTTGAAGTAACATGATAGTAGAATTTGGAGGGGGAGATAGCTCAGTGATATGAGTGCTGGACTGCTAAACGCAGGCCTGTGAGTTCAAAATTCTTGATGGGGCCATTTTGGGATCTGGGGCAAATACATTAAAAACAAAAATCTATCAAGAATGGTGATAGGACCTGCTGTGAGTGCAGGGAAGTGGACTTGATGACCTCTGGAGGTCCCTTCCAGTTCTAAGAGATAGGCCTATCTACTGTGCTTAAAATCTATAGTAGCGCATACCCATGCAAACTCCACTGCTATCACTAGAGTTACACAGATGTAAGAGAAGGCAGCATCTGACAAAAGTCTCTGATAGGCATTAGCTTTTTTCATTAAAAATGCTTAAAGATTTTCAGTGTGAAAGATGATTGGTTTATTTTTATTTATTTGTATTACAATAGTGCTTAGAGGCTAAGACTCCCTTGTGTTAGACTCTGTAGAAACAAAATAAAGAGTGTATGTCTGCCCCTGCACACCAGCAGTGTAAGCTAGAATAATATAAAGATAATGACTGAAATCTGCTCTTGGATGTATTAATCAAAATCTGGAGTAAGTAGCTAGGTTCAACTGATGTTACTGGTGTAAATTCACCTCTCATTTACATCAGGTTAAGTCAGGAGTAATTTTGTTGAAATCAATGCAGTTGCACTAGTGGACAGGGAAAGAGAATCTGATCCAACCCTTTTCTGACATGGAATATTTTTTTTAAAGAGTAGTGTGGTAAAGCTCAAACAATTTGAGGCATAGTACCAAAGGTATCTTTAATACATTATTACAGTAGTAGCTAAGCAACAATCCTTTTACTAGATTTTCAGTTAAAATAAATTTAATTTGAGGTATGCTTGTTCTTTAGGAAAACTTTCCTACACGCTGCTCTAAAATGTGAAATAAAAGCAACTCAACACAAGGTCACTGTAGTGTCATATAACTTAGCATATTGTCTATTTCTAAAGAGACAGTTCTTTGTCAAATGGTGTCGTTTGTCTGATAGGTTCAGCTCTTAAAAATATTGTTGCTGAGCTATGACAAATTGGAGAAGTTTTGCACAGTAAGGCTGTGGCTATACTAGCATTCCTCATTGCATTGAAAAAGGCATGCAAATAAGGGAAGCTGAAAATGCAAATGAACCACAGATTTACTTATCTGACACATCATTTGCATAATCTTTTTTTGAAAAAGCTTCTTTCAAAAGAAGAAAAGCAGTGTAGATGAGGCTCTTTCGAAAGTAAACTCTATCTTCAAAAGACCCCTTCTTCCTAAAAAAAAATAGGAAGAAGGATTCTTTCAAAGATGGCAATTACTTTTGAAAGAGCTGTGTCTGTGCTGCTTTTCTTATTGACTGGGTCTACACATGCCCCTTCCTTTCAAAAGGGGCATGTTAATGAGTGGGTTCGAAAGATGCTAATGAGGCACTGCAATGAATATGCAGCGCCTCATAAGCATAATGGCGGTCGCGACGATTCAGAAGTGCGGCTTTTCAAATCGCGCACCGCCCATGGAGACGTGACCTTCCGAAAGGACCCCTCCCAGTTTGTGAAAGCCCTTCTTCCGATCACCAGATAGAGCTTTTGAAAACTGGGGGGGTCCTTTCGGAAGGTCACGTCTCCATGTGCGATTTGAAAAGCCACGCTTTCGAATTGCTGTGGCCGCCACCTTTCGAACCCTCTCATTAACATGCCCCTTTCGAAAGGAAGGGGCATGTGTAGACACAGGGATTTTGAAAGATGTTCTTTTGTAAGAAGAAAATGTAAATAATATGCCAGATATGTAAATCTGTGCCTAATTTGCATTGTCATTTCCCTTTCAAAAGAGGAATGCTAGTGTAGACATAGCTTAAAAGTGGGACTGGCATGGCTACTCAGAGGCTGTGTCTACACTTGCAGTCCTCTTTCAAAAGAGGAATTCAAATGAGGGAAATTGAAAATGCATATCTGGTGCCTCATTTGCCTTCAAAAGAAGAAAAGCAGTGTAGATGGGGCTCTTTCAAAAGTAAACCCCATCTTCGAAAGAAAGCTTCTTCCCATTTTTATTGTTTTTTTAGGAATAAGTGTTCTTTTGAAAATGGAGGTCATTTTTGAAAGAACTGCATCTACACTGCTTTTCGTCTTTCGAAAGAAGCTCATTCAAAACAAGAATATGCAAATGAGACACAAGATATGTAAGTATGTACCTCATTTGCATTTTCAATTTCCCTCATTTCCAGGCCTCTTTTGAAAAAAGAATGTTAGTGTTGATATATCCAGATAGTTGCAAATGCAAACCATTTTTTTTTCTTAAGCTTCCCCCTTGATCGTTAGTTTAGAAAGTTCACAGAATGAAGAAAGCAGATACCTATCATTTCAATAAGCATCTTTTTTTGACTTAGGATGATTAGCGATGGTTCCCATTAAATGCAGTCTGCTACACATCAGCCTGTAGCTTTTTCTATATTAAAAGAGTTAATGTGGCCTGGAAACTCAGAATAAGATCATAAGCATTTTAAATGATGTAGAGGCTTAACCACAAACCACCACTCACTTTGGGAGTCCTACTCAGAGAATTACACATATGAATTACAATTTGATGGATTGGGTCTGGTTATAAATAAGTGGAGTGTGGTACCACACAATGTAGAGTAATGGTGGATGGCAAAGAAAGTATACATAATTAAACTTTTCCTGGGCCACATACAACTTGGTTGTTTAAAAATTGCAAGGATGTTATTGGAAGTGGATCCCTAAAGTGGCAAGCAAGCTTTTGCAATAACTTATTTGTTTGCTCTTCTGAATTTATATACACAAATAGGTTATGGCAATAATTTTTCATGGGAGGGCACTCCAAAAATTTGGTAATGGTCAAGGGCCACACTCTTCCATGATATTAATGGATGATGTGTGGGGTCTGAGATGGAGGCTGACTGCAAAATGAAGCTTGAGGTAAGGGATTGGGGTCTAGAAGGGGCTTTAGGAGGGAGTTTGGTGAAGGACAGGGTGCAGGGTGTTGCAAGGGGTATGGCTGCTGGAGCAAGGGTACAGAGACTATGGATTACATGGGGTATAAGTACTCAAAGGGGAGTAGAGGACTGGGGGGCTAAAGGCTGGGGAAGAGGGGCTGGGGTGCCAGAGTCAGATTCTGGCAGGAAGGTGCTTACCTGGTGGCCCCCAGCCAGCATCCCATCGGGTACCTTAGTCAGGGTCCCTGCCTTCCATGCCCCTTGCATGTGCTTAGATCGGCTGCAGGGGCCATGTCTACTGCTCTGAATTGAACGCTGGGAGCCCAGGGGAGGAGTATTTCACACACTGCCTGTCCTGCAAACAGGACAGTCCTATTGACCAAAAGTTGACTAACAGTAGCTGCTGGGGGCAGAGTCAGTGTGAGATGCCTCTCCACCCTTCATGCTTCCTCCCATAGGGCCTAGCGTTCACAAGTACATGTACAGCTCTACATCCATTGTTTTAATCGCCAGCGTGGGGCAGGGCAGACAGGGAGACCGGAGAGTATCCAACAGCTTGGCAGTCTGGTTTCAGCCCACAGGCCATACTCTGCTAGTCACTGGCTTCACTGACATTAAGAGGATCACTTACTGAAGGTCTATTTCTGTGACTAAGGATTTGCAGGATATGTCTAGAGTACTTGTGTTTTAATTGATTGTAAATTTTATGGTAAAAGGAAAAACAGTTATAATTGAAACATCCCATATATTTTTTCTCTCCTACAATTCTCATAAAATTATCGAATCCTAGGGCTGGAAGGGACCTCAGGAGGCCATCGAGTCCAACCCCCTGCCCACAGAAGGCTCAACCCCAACTAAATCATCCCAGCCAGGACTCTGTCCAGCTGGGACTTAAAAACCTCTAGGGATGGAGATTCTACCACCTCTCTAGGTAACACATTCCAGTGCTTCACCACTTTCCTGGTGAAATAGTTTTTCCTAATATCCAGCCTATGCCTCCGTCTCTGTAACTTGAAATGATTGCTCCTTGTTCTACCATCTGTCACTATGGAGAACAGCTTCTGTTTAGAGCCCCCCTTCACGAAGTTGAAGGCTGCTATCAAATCGTCCCTCACTCTTCTCTTCTGCAGATTAAATAAACCCAAATCCCTCAGACTCTCCTCATAGGGCATGTGCTCCAGCCTCCTAATCATTTTCATGCTGGACCCTATCCAATGCATCCACAAACTGGGTATGATGGTATTCAGAATATCATTATGTTATGTAACCACTAATTTCAGTTTCTCCATCACATAGATTAATAAGTAATAGCATAATAACCTTAAAGTCATCTTGTGCAATGTCAAGAGGCTTTAACAATCCCCTATAAAAAGGAAGCTCCTGTGATTCATGGAAAGAAAATCGACTACCAATGCAGAAATTTTTATCTCTGCAGACAGTAATTACAAGGAGCAATTTTCCACAGCATAGGTTATTTCAAAACACCCTCCAAACCCCAAGGTGCAGCAAATAACCTTTCTATGGCAAAGCAGCTGCTGCTTTGTGGCTTATCTACCTTCTGTGCAGTCCTTTGTAAAAAGATTTTTGTCCATTTTACAGTAGTATGGATGTGCTTTTCCCAACAGGCTCTTAAAAATAAATGTTCACATACTGTACACAGTTGAACTTCACCCTCCCTTTGGGATTTCTTTCCTAAAGAGATGAAGATTAGTATAGTATCAGAGTCCTTCAGAATCTCCTCAAAGCCCTGCTGTGAGGCAGGGAAGTATTGATACTCCCATTTTGCAGAAGGGAAAACTAAGCACAGAGAGACTACAGCCCAGACCCTAAAATGCATTAGGTGTACTTCCACAACTTTAGGCCCTTCAATCCAGCATTTAGGCACCAGACATTTTTAAAGTTGCCACTTAGCTACTGCTAAACCCATAGACACTAGCTGGTATTTGTTCTGATGCTACCCTATATCAAACAAGCTTCTGCAAGCCCTAGCACCAGCTGAAGCTCTGAAAGCTAGAGTTTCAAACTAGGCATGGAAATGCTGTTGCGTTAATATAGATGAAACATATATATATATAGTTTATAGCTGGACTCTCTCTTTCTCTTTACATACGTACATACATATGCCACAGAACTTGTTGTTGTTGTTTTTATCAGCTGGAATTCCTCCTCAGAACAATGTGGGGAGAGGGACAAATCATGGTAGTGTAGTAAAATGAACTAAAAGTTCAGGTACCTTTTTGTGTTATTTTTTCTTCCAAAACTGATCATACTTGCTAATAATAATGATAATAATAATAATAATAATAATAATAATAATGAGAAGTCCCATGGCACCTTATAGACTAACAGATATTTTGGAGCATAAGAGTTCATGGGCAAAGACCCGCTTCATCCAATGCATGTGTGGGGGGTTTCCAGAGGAGGGTTTAAATATAAGCTTATGAGATGGATGGAGTCCTCGTCAAGGGCAGAGCCAGCGTAAACAAGGTCTGTTCAGTCATGGAGGATGTGTCCTATTATCAGTAGCTAATGTGGAGGTGTGAACATCAATAGCAGAGAAACTGCTTTTGTAATGGGCCAACCACTCCCAGTCTCAGTTCAATCCTTGGTTGATGGTGTCTAATTTGCAAATAAATTGCAAATAAATTGCAGCTCTGCAGTTTCTCTTCGGAGTCTGTTTTTGAAGGTTTTTTGTTGTAGGGCTGCTACTCTTAAATCTGTTGCTGGGTGTCCAGGGAGACTGAAGTGTTTTCCTACAGGTTTTTATATGTTACCATTCCTGATGGCTGATTTGTGTCCATTTAGTCTTTTACAAAGAGACTGTCCAGTTTGGCCAATGTATATTGCAGTGGGGCATTGCTGGCACATGAGGGCATATATTATATTAGTAGATGTGCAGGTGACAAAGCCCCTGATACTATGGTTGATGTGGTTAGGTCCTGTAACAATGCTGCTGGTGTAGATATGTGAGCAGAGTTGGCACCAACGTTTGTTGCAGGGATTGGTTCCATGTGTAAAGTTACTGTAATGTAGTCTACAGCTGCTGGTGAGAATGTGTTTGACATTGGCAGGCTGTCTGTAGGTGAGGATTGGCGTGCCTCCTAAGCACTGTGAGAGTGAAGGATTGTTGTCCAGGATGGGTTGTAGATCACTGATTATGCACTGGGGAGGTTTTAGCTGGGGGCTATATGTGATGGCCAGTGGTGTTCTGTTGTTTTCCTTTTTGGGCTTGTCTTGTAGCAGGTGGCTTTTGGGTACACGCCTGGCTCTGTCAATCTGTTTCTTCATTTCCTTAGGTGGGTATTGTAGTTTAAGGAAAGCTTGGTTAAGGTCTTGTAGGTGTTTGTCTCTGTCTGAGGGACTGAAGCAAATGAAGTTGTACTCTAGTGCTTGGTTGTATTCAATGAAACATGTGGTGTGCCCTGGATGGAAGTTGGAAGCATGTAGATAAGCATAGTGGTCTGTGGGTTTCCAGTATAGGGTGATGTTTATGTGACCATCACTTCTTTGCACAGTAGTGTCCAGGAGTGGATCTCTTGTGTGGACTGGTCCGGGCCAAGTTTGATGGTGGGGTGGAAACTGTTGAAATCACTGTGGAACTCTGCAAGACTCTGTCTCCAATGGGTTCAGATGATGAAGATGTCATTAATATAGCACAAGTAGAGGAGGGACACTAGGGGACGAGAACTGAGGAAGCATTGGTCCAGGTCAGCCATAAAAATGTTGGCATGACGTGGGGCCATGTGGGTGCCCGTAGCAGTGCCACTGGTTTGAAAGTATAAATTGTCTTCAAATCTGAAATAGTTGTGGGTGAGGATAAAGTCACAAAGCTCCACCACCATTTGTGCTTCAGCCTCATCAGGGATAATGTTCCTAACAGCTTGAAGTCCATATTCTGTGGGATATTGGTGTAAAGGGCCTCTACATCCATGGTGGACGGGATGTTATTTTTCAGGATGGTCACCAATGAACTGCAGTTTCCTAAGGAAGTCAGTGGTATCTCAAAGAAAGCTGGGAGCACTGGGAGCATAGAGTCTGAGTAGATAGTCCGCATATCCAGACAATCCTGTAGTGAGGGTGTCAATGCCTGAGAGGATGGGGCATCTGGGATTCCCAGGTTTATGTATCTTGGGTAGTAGATAGAATAAGTCTGGTTGAGGTTCTAGGGGTGTGTCTGTGTAGATTTGGTCTTGTGTTTTTGTAGGGAAGGTCTTGAGCAAATGCTGTATTTCTTTGTGTACACCTCAGTGGGATCCTGAGGCAGCGGCTTGTAGAAATGGGATATTGGAGAGTTGTCTGGCAGCCTCCTTTTGATATTCTGTTCTATTCATGAGTACAACAGCACCTCCTTTGTCAGTTTCTTGGCTAATGATGTCAGACTTGTTTCTGAGGCAGTGGATAGTGTTGCATTCTGTGAGGCTGTGCCACTTTTTCACAGTTTCTGCCTGTGCTAGATACTAAAGCTGTCATGCGGGGAGGTTGCTTCAGGTGGGGTTATTTTGTTTAGATTTTTCTGTGTCTCACTGTAGGGACACTGGCTAGGTGAAGGATGCCGGGGAATCTGCTACTCTGAATGAAGAGAGAGATTGTAGAGGACCCCGGTATGTGTGTAAGATGTGTATTGAAAGTTGGGCAGAACACAACATGGAGTATTGATAGCCCAGAAAACATGTGCCTTTAAATCACCTACTCAGAGGATTAAGTCACAAGGAGAAATAGACCATCACAGGGCTGAAGTTGTTTGGTGATGTCAGGTGAGAAGAGCTTACTATGCCACACCCAGCAATGAGGGAAATGCATTTGACAGATAAAGACTCCTCTGTAATACCGCATGGTTCTGAATTTTCATGAAGGCAGTAGCTAAACTTCTATAGCCATACTTAAATGTATTTTAAGTGATATAGCTCTTTTCTCATCATAGTTACTCCTTCTTTCTCTGAGGTGGACCTATCAGAGTGGCTATTTTCACTGTCAAATACTACAGCTAATGAAGAAAAGAGACATCTTAGCCCAAGTTGGGCTATATTGCTCTCAAAGATGTAACTTTAGCCTCAGGTCTCTTACCTCATCTGCTGTACAGCATTTGGGTGCTATTTTTTTTCTCTCTGTCTTATACAGTATAAGAAAAAAATAAGCTGGATATCTGAACCTGATCCAAATGTCTCCAATGTCCAGGCACTTTTATTCCTGTGTCCTGTTTAGGACCAGTTCTTTTATTGAGCTTTATTAGGAAAATATTTTTAAAAAAATAAATGAAAAAAAATAGCTCAGTTGATGATGAAACACCATCCTAAATGATTAAACAAACAACAAGGTGGTTTTGATGTCTTGCTCAGCAGTGATGTGAAATCCTTGCCCAAAGGGCCTACAGAACATCAATGGGGGGCCAATGTCCCATATTAGAGGAAAATCATTGTGGGACCTACAGAAAGTGTTAGGGCTTCACAATGAGGATACTGCAACAGATCATATATGCACCCAGTTACCCCCCTGCCCCAATGTATTTGGGTCTTTTATGGTGCATACCCAGTGTGCAGATTTCTAACAAAGTAGTTAGTGGTCATATCTTACACTACAAACTGGGCTCCCTACCCAGTAATAGGGTAGGGGGAAGAACATTCATGGTCCAATCAGGAATCTTTTGTATTCTGGAAGCTTGTTTCTCCACTGTCTTGCAACTTGTGGTAGCCAGACTCACTCTGCACAAACACAAATAATAGGCTACCAAATCCAAATGACAACAGAAAGTTTGAGGCAGTGAAGAATTGGATCTGCATCTGTAACTGGATTGTGCTTATTGGGCCCATTTCTCTGACATGAGTATAAATCTGTCCATTGAAGATAGTAACCTAATTTACATTGGTTTAAGTTCAGTCAACAGCCTTGGTAAACTCTCACAGGTCAGTTCAACAGAAAAGTGTGACCCACAGAGCAGATATAATTTTTCAGCATATGACCCTGTAGTTTAAATCTCTTGATATAATAGTATCAGAGTTTAAAGCTTAATTCCTTATGCATAACACTGAGCTGTAATCCTTAGATTATTAAACCTCTTTGTGTGTCTGACTAAACAGGATTTGCTTGGCATTTTTGCACTTCAAGGCATATTAGAAATGCAGTTTTGATCCACAGACATTAGCTATGTAAATCTGAAGATGAAGTGCTAAGATACAACTGATTTTTAAAAGGAGCCCCGGTTGGAATTTGTATTCAACAGATTCATACAGCAGTTGTAAGACTGGATTTAACTATGATTATTAAAATCATAGTATCTCAATGTAAGTGATGTTAAGAATTGCTTTGGTTATTTATTTTTTCAGAAAACAAATTAGCCATATATGCTTGGGTATAACACGCTCTTTTCATTGTTCTTCCTTTGACTGTTTCAGTAAGGAGGAATACTTATGAAACAATGTACTGCAACATAAAAGTAACGCTTTAGAGCCGTGTCCACACGTGCACACTACTTCGAAGTAGCGGCACTAACTTCGAAATAGCGCCCGTCACGGCTACACATGTTGGGCGCTATTTCGATGTTAACATCGACTTTAGGCGGCGAGATGTCGAAGCCGCTAACCCCATGAGGGAATGGGAATAGCGCCCTACTTCGAAGTTGAACATCGAGGTAGGGCACGTGTAGACGATCCGCATCCCGCAACATCGAAATAGCGGGGTCCGCAATGGCAGCCGTCAGCTGAGGGGTTGAGAGACGCTCTCTCTCCAGCCCCTGCGGGGCTCTATGGTCACCATGTGCAGCAGCCCTTAGCCCAGGGCTTCTGGCTGCTGCTGCTGCAGCTGGGGATCCATGCTGCATGCACAGGGTCTGCAACCAGTTGTCGGCTCTGTGTATCTTGTGTTGTTTAGTGCAACTGTGTCTGGGAGGGGCCCTTTAAGGGAGCGGCTTGCTGTTGAGTCCGCCCTGTGACCCTGTCTGCAGCTGTGCCTGGCACCCTTATTTCGATGTGTGCTACTTTGGCTTGTAGACGTTCCCTCGCAGCGCCTATTTCGATGTGCTGCTGTGCAACGTCGATGTTGAACATCGACGTTGCCAGCCCTGGAGGACGTGTAGACGTTATTCATTGAAATAGCCTATTTTGATGTCGTTAGATCGAAATAAGCTACTTCGATGTAGGCTTCACGTGTAGACGTAGCTTAGAGCACCCTCAGAATAACTGAATTCCTCTTGGAATTAAAGCACTGGACTTAGCAAATGCTGGTTCACTTCCTGTCTCTGCAACAAACTATCTCTATGGCCTCAGATGAAGCACTTACTCATCTTGTAACTCCTTTCCCCAGTCATCTATAAAATAGGAAATAACGTTATTTCTTTTGTCTTGTCTACTTAGTTTATATTTGAAGTGAGAAATGTCCTACTATGTGTAAAGACAATTCCTAACATGATGGGGCCCTGTTTCTCCTGGAGACGGTAGGTGCTAATCTAATACAAATCATTTTTATGGATCAACATTGTGAGTTTTAATGAATATATACAAAAAATATCACCCACTTTTCCTCAGAAATAGCCTAAAACTGGTACACGAACAGAGGCTAGATAACAAATGCATAGGTAACATACTAAGTTAATGTGGATATATCTTCTACTAACTGGTGGCTCCTATGACAATAGTACCTTGTTATGTACTTACAGATTGGGATTTTTCCATATAATTCACAACATCTTTTTCAGTGTTAGGGCCACATTCCTTCACAGATATCCAACCTTCAGTAAAGCCTCTGAACTAGATGGAAGTGTGTTATGGGCCAGTTAGGTCCAGGTGATGTGGGATGTGCTGAAGATGCAGCAGTGTTCCCAGAGTTGCACAGAGGAGCTGGAGCATACAGGTCAGTCTGGCCCATGGGTATTTAAGGCAAGTTATTGTGTCACTTAGCTGTGAAGTGAGAGTCAAACCCTAAGGCTACAGATACACTAGAAAGTTACAGTGACAAAAGCCCTGCTGACAAAACTCCTGGAGCATTTATACACAAAATGTGTTTTGTCGACAGTGTGTCAACAAAACCCAGCACTTTCACCGGCAGTGTTCTGCCTCAAAACTTTGAGACATAACACTGCTGTTGACAGATTTCTGACAACAAAACAGCTGTGTAAATGACCTTATGAGGCTTTTCTTAACAGACAGGGTATCCACAACAATGGGAAGCCTTGTCTGCTGTGCTTCCGAGTGTATTATTTTGTCAAGAGAGCAAGCAGACAGTCCGGCTGCTCGTCCGACAAAGTGGAGTGCTCTCCCGATCTGATTTTGTGTGTACACACGATCTGTCAACAGAAGTTTTGTTAAAAAATCTCTCCTGCCAGTGACTCCTGTCCACAGATAGCAGTAGTGTAACCATAGCCTAAGAGTCATGTGTTTGCTAGACCCAATACAGAAATGTGAGTTGTTCACTCTTACTTACATTGGTGGGATCAAACGACTACAGAACTGAGAACTTGGGTCAGAAGAGGTAAAATGCTTTTGGTTTAATACTGTGGCTATGATATAGTGTGAAACTCATGGAGCTGTAAAATACACTTGGACTGGACAGGTCTGACAAGTTACTCTTGCATCAGGATTATCAGTAAAAAACAAATAATTGTTTCTGTTTTTTTGTTTCTTTTAAATAATGGAAAGTATCAATAACCATGGCAGATTTTCAAAGACCAGTAGCATTAACAGTTACTTAAGAGAACAGCTTAGAAAACCAATAATCCATTGTCTTGTGATATAGCAACCCCACAGCAACAATTGTCTCAAACTGGAATTCTTTTAAAATCTGAAGAATTAAGAGGCACACAACATATGCATTTGAACTACGCACACTGGCAAAAAGCTCCCTTTTACAGAGCTGGTGCAAAGGAGATCTCTGTGCCACTTCAGGAGGTTTCTTTGGCCCAATCACTGCCCTCAGGATATTGTAGAAATATGATTTAGAATTATTTAAATATGATTGTTGTCAAATCAAGTTGTAACACGGCATGTCCAGACAAATCTAGATTGTGAGAAACAGTTAAAAATGAGTAACAAAATTGTCCTGGATTTTGTAGCTTTTATTTTTAAAGATGATATTTGTCATTCAGGGAATGGAATAGAGAATATTTAAAACAAATAAATGGTCTACAGAAGATACATCTTTGTTCCTATTTATCCTTTTTTATTATGAGAACAGAGAGGTGTTCAATAAAATTGAAAAAGAACAAATAAAAGGCAGGACCTTAAATAAAATCTACAACTGAGCTGTGGAAAACGATGCCACAAGATACTATTAAGGACAAGGGTTTAACAGACCTTTAAAACAAAAAAGACTAAGCACTTACTTATATGGATAATAAAAATATCCTGTTATATGAGATAGTGTTAAAAAATAAAGGTGATAAACTCTAATGCACCGGCATGTAAGTCAGCCATTTTAGAAATGGCAAAAGCCAATGGCAAAAACGAAACAAAACAAAACACGCCTCTGGGAGCACAACGTATAGAAAGGAGAAATAGATGACCACTGCTCAGATTAGAGCATTCGTTAGTCACATAAGGGAAAGAGACAGAAACAGAAGGGAACATTGACCTGTGGTGCACCCCAGGAACTTGGAACATGTTATGTGGGGTACTCTCAGGTACTCCAGCATCCTGCCCAGTACAAGTGGAAGGTTCAGGACTCCCAACAGTGGCCTGGGTCCAGAGGGTGGGGATTCAGGGGAACATGTGGGGTGGGGAAGGGGGTAAAGCCACAGAGGGCATAGAGGTTCCCCCATGTGTCCTACTTTTCCTTTTGGTCACCCAAGCAGGACCATGTCTGAAAGTCTGTCTCTTCAGACTCATGGCATTCACAGTAGCGTGGTAAAAATAGCTTTGTAGTCTTGTTGGCTCTGCCGTTGAGGCCTGTCTCTCTCCCTGGGCTGCAGCAGCATGTGTACTTGGCTATTTTTAGCCCAGTAGTGGGAGCCCAACCACCTGGAGTCTGTGGACATGTGCTCTTATACTTGTTACTGTGGGTTGTGTGTATTGATTTGTTTAGTTCACTGAAAAGTAAATATGGCTTTGGTCAGAAGAACATGGTGAATAATTGCAAGACAGCAGCAGGAGAGACATTGAGATGAAGTTCTACACATTATCTTCTACCAAGCTAGATTCCATTCAATTCACTTGTTTAAAATGTCCTTCAAATTTACACCTACATGGTCCCCAGGGGTTAATTTCTGGCCATTCATCTGGGACTTAAAGTGAGAGAAGTCTGAAGTAGATCACAGATTATAGAAAGAGAAAAGGCACTGTTTAGCACTGGATAGTACTGTTGCATACAAAATAACAACCATCTAATTCTTCTGGAATTCTGTTCTTCTACTGTGGATTACTGATACAGTATATTCTTGCCATGGTATAGAAATCAACTGAAGCAGACATAGGATAGTGGAAGACAGGGGAAGACACACCTAAACCCCTATTGACAAGGGTGGAGGGATTAAGGAAACACATCTAGTCTTATTTGTATGGGAGGTGGGACAGAAAGACATCTCCTTTAGAATACAGAATGAAAAACAGAGATTCCAAAGCAAGTATCCAACTGAACTGTGCTATGCAAAACACAGGAAAGCACTGCCTGGTGGGAAATCTCTCTTCTAGCTGCTAATGAACCCACACCTGCACGCACCCAGATCAGTAATTATCAGACCAATTTTAGTAATAAATCCTCTGTTGGTATCCAAAATAGCGAAACTACCTAATTGCATTATGAGCTTCCTTCGCGGAACATCACCCAGACACTGGAATGATCACTTTCTATTATCCAGTCTAAACAGAACAACTTTAGAATACTTCCTCGAACCATAAAAAAAAATCTAGTGTTCCTTCTCGAATCATTGTTTTTCCTATAAATCTCCCTATTCATGCTCAGATAAATGTTTTGAGGCTTAGAGCTAAACTCTGCATCCGTTCCACTGGGACTTCATCTTCTCCATACTGATCATTCTGGGAGCTCTTTGCTGCCTGTCCCCTACACTGTGGACTGCCAGCTATTATCACGACTGGGAACCAAGAACTGTTCAAGCTTCACAGAGTGGTGAGATCTCATTCTCTGTCTCTGTCTCTGTCTCTCTCTCTGTCATTATAGCCTCCTGACCATGCCTTATGTGATCAGTTATGGTTAGCTAGCCCTGATGTTATAATCAGATATAAGCTAGATTTAATATTTTAAACGTTCTGTTTGTCTGGCTCCCCTTGTATGGTCACTACCTAGACATATAGTTAAGTTGGCTGTTTTTCTCTCTTTTTTCTCTCCTTTCCCCTCTCCCCCGCCCTTGGAGGTGTTGTTTCGCCTTCCCCATTCAGTCTGCAGCAATGCTCCTTGTATCTAAGTTAAAAATTATAGTGGCTCCCAGAAAACTTGTAGAGTTTGCTCATCAAGTGGGTTACTAGTAGAATGGCTGTGGTATGAAAGTGGGGATAGAGTGGTGATGAATCTGGGGCATATGAGGGTGGCAGGTTAAAGTACAGTTTAAACCCACTCACAGACTCCAAGTGCACATAGGAGTCAAAGCTTGGAATTGCTGTGCAACTCAGCCTGCTCAGTCCAGGGACATACATATAAGGAGTCAGTTTGTGAGTGCTGATTCACTTGGTCCTCTCAGACATGCTCTGGCAGGGGGTGTTAGTGTGTGTGTGTGTATTCATCTTACTCTAGGGTGGGAAAAACCCAGTCCTGGGGAAGAGATAAAATGTGGCCCCAGTTCAGAGTGAGCACTAGTAATGCTCAGAGGTAGATATACATATGAGAATAATATTTATATTTGGAGTCCCCTAACATTTGCACAAACATTTATCAACGATATTCAAATATTTTCCCAAATGCTTCCTTCCCATAACACCTCTAAAACTTTTCCTTCAGCACTTTGAACTCTGCTACCAAAACAGGCTACAGGTTCTTCATAACTATGCTCCTCAGTGGTACAGTAACTTTCTGTCTTCTCCATCATCACCCAGACAGAAGGGGAAACTAGCTCTGACCCCTTGCCTTCTTGAATTTCCAGGGAACCGCTGACTATCCTATCCTTCTCCCCACACTGTTGCCCTGTAAGTTAGCTTTGTTTTATTAAGGACTGATGACATGCCATTTTTTCTTGTGTGTCTCTTCTTGTCCTAGAGCAGAAGGTTTGTGTCAGTAACTGAAGGTTTTTTTTTATTTCCCTATTCAAGCTGTTTGTTCTTTACTTTTCAACCTAAATAATATTATTTTACAGTATTTATTTTGTATTGAACATCCTAGATTTTTAAATGGAAGTGGTACAAACAAATTCTACTAGAGTAAAAGCTCTGTTATTGGACACTCAGTTAACTGGAAAGCTCAATTGCACAGTATTTGTGATATCTTCCAATACAAATCTTTAGACTAATAAGTGTGGCTGGAATACTGCCCAGTATGTTATGCAATCACATATTCTGCACTCTACTTTTATGCACAAGAGGCAGAAGACAGGGAAACAAGGTGAAATCAGGGAGTTGTTCAAAAAAGCAGCTTCCAGGATATGTCTTAAGGTAATTACAAAGTCAGCCCACTGTCCCACCACGTTCATAATGGTGACCCTGAGGCACTTCAAGATCCTGATGTACCTTCTGAATCATCAAATAAAAATTAAATTGTGTTCAGCACACTTTTAGGGTTAAGTACATTTTTACTGATCTGGGTTTACACCCTACACGGCCCATAGTGATGTGTAGTGTCAGAAGATAACCTATTGCATAGAAAATGTTGTCTATATACAGTTAAATGATTAACAAAAAAAAATACCCCAACGATACTGCAGTGAGTATTACTACTGGATTGGTGAGTACTGGTATGCTATTTTATACTTTGTACATTTTATTGAATTCTTACTTTTAGAAAACTGGAATTCCATTGGTAAAGTATATTTCTTAGCTAACCAGAATATTTGATTAACTGGAACCTCCCATTTCCCCAACATGACAGATAGCAGAGATTTCACCACATATGCAATTGCAGTAACGTATTGTTTATCATGATCAGAGCAAGGGTGTAGCTGCAGGTGGACATGAGGGGCCCATGGCCAGGCCGACCCAAATCAGAGCTGGAATTCCTTGACTGCACAGGCTATGACTCCCAACCTCGAGTCTGGGTCCGTGAGCCTGGCTGCACCCCACCCCTGACTTCTAGTGTTTCATGCTGCTGTCTCAGTCTGTGCTAGAGTGCTAGCCCTGTTGTGGATGGGGAGCTCCTTGGGACAGGTCTAAGCAAGGCTAGGACTGGGTTGTAGCGAGGGAAGCAGGTATGCTGTCAGCAGGAAAGGGATTTGTTCCGGCTGGGTGTGATGGTGTCTGCTGAGTGGTAAGTGGTTGAGGGGAGGCATGCCCCCCATCCCTCATGCCCCCCTCCTCAGGGCACTGGATCCCTCCTTCCTCCCTTCCTAGCACCCTACCTAGGTTTCCCCTCCCTCCAGACCAGTCCTACCACCTGTCCTCATTTGCCTACCCAATTGAAAGCCAGTTTTTCTGTCCTAGCTCTGCCACAGGAGCAGGCCTCTGCTACACAGACCTCTGCCACTTGAGCTACAGGACTAACTACATTAGATGGCAACAGGAGGAAGATATTCTCATAGAATGAAAGCATGAGTTCTGGCACCATGTGCCGGGTCCAAGGTGTAGTTAGGGGAACACAAACCAGGTTTCTTTCTTCCCCAGGTGGAGGGGTTGAGAAGTTCTGCCCATCAGGTGCCACTAGAAGGAATGATGCGTTGTTTTGTACTGGATGCTGGGTTGGAAGGAGGAGGAGAAGGTGAAATTAGGAGTTCAGATCAGCTATTTTTCTTCCTTCCCAGGAGTTGTGCGAGCTCTGGCCCAATTGGTGCCCAAGAGGATGGACTTCCTAGGAGTTGGGGGACCTCCTGTTCCATATGCTACCCCTGGTGAGAGGCTATGGCATTGGGGTCATGTGTTACATCTCAGAGAAAGCTTAAGAAAGGTGTTTCCTCAGCCTGCCACAGATTCTCTCTCATCTCCCAGGTGTTCTCACCACTGTTTGTGGCTTTCTTTGGAACTAGCAGGAACTGATCTATTTATATTGTTCACTGCTTTTGTAGGACTGACAGTATTTTCCTGAGGAACACAAGTGAAAGAAAGGGAAATAGTGTTTTTTAACCCTTTCTAATTCAGCTAGGTCTGAATGGGATTTTATTCCATAAAGAAAAGGCACTTCTTTAGCATGAGGGGGTTTCTCCACAATGAATATCAAAGGTCTGCTGCAAACAATTGCTTTTCTGAAAGGAAAAGCTGTAGAAATGCCATATAACAGAATGTGATAAGCAATCTGTATATACACATAGATTGATATCACCTTCTTGTGTAATGTCCCTGCTCCCAAGGCTCAAGACTACCATTAATTTGACTGAGGACTGGACTATGCCCTGCATTAACAACCAGATGGAATCATCTGTGATGCAGACATAATAATCTGGGAATCAATAAGAAATCCCAAGGATCTTTCTCCAAAATATAATGACCACAACATGTACTGGTGTGCAGCTGAGTTATTTGATTGACCCCGAGAACTGGTTTTAGTTCTATCAAACTTATTATTTAATTCAGCATAGCAAAATTGATATGAAAATTTACCAGTCCAAAATGCTGTTCAGCTATCCTTAGAGAAATGTTGAGAAAACAAATGCTCTGTTATTGTCCATTCAACCATTGACCTCCTCCTCCCTCCAAAAAAACAAAACAAAACACCTCACTCTGAGTGAGTGGTCAGTTTGAATTTTGCTACAGTGCTTTCACTATTGGGCATATTTACTTATTGTGTTTTCTTCTATCTCAAGAAATAGTCATAGGTCTGATTCCCTTGAATTATTAAATGCCATTGTTAGCAGTTTCTTTCCAACTATATTTCTCCCACCCTTTCAATTCTAAAAGCTTTTTTCTAGATTTACTTGTCATCAGCATGTGATTCCAGAGGGCTATTTTAATTTTATATTCTTTTTTTTTAATTCAACCTTTCAGGATGTCTATAGTATACATAATATGACACCTTGCTAGGTATGAGGTTATATATATAATTCTAAGGAGGCAGTTCTATTATCTTTCTTTCTTTGTGCTTATGTTTTGTTTTCTTTTCTTTTAGTGTCTGAAAACTAATGAACCCAAGGGAAGAATTTTATTGTTTCCACATGTTGATGCTTAATTTAAATGTGATGTATAAAGTCATTCAAAATAACAGCCTGCATTAATACTTACTATATCAGCCATTACTTTCATCGTGGCTATATAGGATATCTTTCTGAAATTCTAATATTTTGTAAACTATGCTGCAGTAAACAATATGACATTTCAGTAAGTCATCTCTAATATATCAGCTCTTTATTAAGATGTTGTGCCTTTTTGCCTTATGTATTATTTATTGTAGCTTTACAAACAAAAGGAAAATTCTGACCTTGGTTGTGAAAATGAGTGGTTCCTATGAATGCGGCCCAGCTAGACCATTTTGGGCTGAAACTATTTTTTGTTTGTTTGGTATAGGGTTTTAAGACTAGGTTATGCCTTTTAAGGCACTCCCTACTGCAACAGGTGGTGTGCAAACTGAACCATCACAGGAATAGCCCTGGAAAGCATTATGTCTTTGAGGTTCAGCTCCCATCCTGCTTCTCCATTACATTAGAGAGGTAGAATTTCTTGCTGTCCTACATTAGCAGCAAAGTACATCAACTATGCTGGCTCAGTTGTCCTGTTTAATATATTGCTGGGGCAGCATGAGTATTCCATCTATTTCTTACTCACCTGCTTCAGAAAGGGGGAGTAAGCAGGTGCACATTCACCCTCATGTGCATGGATCCATGACATGATTAGCTCAAGCAGGGGTATAACAGAAGTTCTTGTTTCTCTTTACTTCCTTGGTTAGCTAGGGAGCCTTCCCCTTTATTTTGGACCTTCTTTCATATAACTGTGTATGTATTCTACACTACTAAATATTTAAATGAGGCCCTTAGGGTTATAACATGACATGAAAATAAGATTTACAAGTCATGGATTTTTTGAACAAATATTAATTCCAAAAATGATTAATAATGTATGATTAACTACAGTGCGACTTTAATAATGAGACCCAGACTAGACATTATGAAAGTCATATAGGATGGTTTCTAATGCCCTGCTGTATTAAAAATGTACTATACTGTCATAATTTAATATGGATTCATTTTGATTCAGACTGGGGAGTCATGGCAGAGTTCTGATAAGTGTCTGGGAATCTCTTTGGAAATAAACAGTGGAGATAATTACTGGAAAAATAAATTAAGACCTATTATTTGAATTTAAAAAAATACTCATGTGCCCAAATTTCAGGAGATGAATTTTGTGGAGAAAAATTCAAATACACTTTGCACATTATACAAACAAAGAGTCAGCCCTCCTCCTTAACTATTTGGATATAATTATTGTATCCACAATTTTTTGTTTTGTTTTAAGAAATGTTCCATAACTAAAATAAATATTTAGGATGAGAGGGTTCTATTTTGGTTCCCATTTCAATCAATGGAAAGACTCCCATATATTTTAAATACTGATTGAAACAGGCTGTTGGTAAGCACTTTGGATAGAAAGTTACTCAGAAGAAATGGAACTACAAGTTTGAGTAAGTGATTCCCAAAGCAAATTACACTGCTCCCCTGAACTACTAATGTGGCCAAGCACACCAAGATGAAGTAATTATATTTCTGTAGTGGAAATTTCAATTTAATCACTAAATATGAATCAGACAATATAACTAGGACCTCTGGTGAAAATTAAATCAAAACAAATAAGTAATTTCAAAATCAGAGACAAATATGCTTTCAAGACATGCTTATAGCTACCACAGTGATTTTTTTCAAGGGATTCAGTCAATAATATTAAGAAACTTGGTTTGATAAGAGTTCTTTATAAAGCATCTCTAAGATATATGGCATCTTCAAGACCTACTCTTCCTCATGCCTCTGGTTGGTGATCCTCCCATGAAGAACCTGTCTACTATAGTTTCACTTGTGATGCCTGACTTGCTTTTTTACCCCAGCTCTGAAGTAATACACATATCTCCCAAAATTCAAAGCTTGTGAAAAACTGCCTTTAATAATATTGTAGAATAGAGAAAAATAATGCCATTTGCCACATGAAAGTTAAGTTTGAAGAGCCCTTTCTGATAAAAGATTTTTCATATTAGAAAATTTAATTTTAAGTTACAGCAACACCATCTATTGGGAAGTTCACAAGCTCTCTAAAATATTTTACATTAAAATTTTCTTTGAAGTGTTATTACTTTCACAAGATCTCTATCTCTGTCTTCCAGTCTCCCCTGGGCTAGCGAACTACCTCGGATAGCTGTCTGAAAAAGAGGAGTCAGTTTGCATACAAATATGTTATTTGCAGCTTTCCTTGCATTTTTATGTAATCCTTCTGCCAGGTGAACCAGCAGGAACAGGGCCAAGTTCAATGTTTCAAGGTTTCATTTCTACAATACAACAGAGAACCCCCTCTGTGGGAAATTCACACACTATCACTTGGCACTTCTGAGAAACAATACGTTTGCACTTGCAAACCAGGATACTGAAACTAAAAAAGAAATTACCCTGTGTTAACTAGGGGAAGTCCTGTAAGCAGGATTCATAAACATAAAGCTGTGATCAGGACATCTACCAAGCATCTGTGGCAGCACAGACTCATGTTCTTGAATTCTACAACCAAAAGTTCCAATACAGGTTGAATGTCTCTAATCAGGAACCCTCAAGACCTGACCAGTGCCGAATGAGAGAATTTGCCACACCATGGGAGGTCAATATTGTCTAGCTGCATTACTGACGCTTCCACTGCTTACTGGGCTCTTAGAAGACATTTAGGGGTAAATTACAGCTTAGTAACAGCACAGAACATTGAGAACCAGGACTGATATCTGTAAATAAACTTTATAAACCACATGATACTTGGCCACACCCATGATGTGGTCATTTGGCTAACTAAAATAATGCTGGATTATGAATGTTGCCAGATTAGAGAGGTTCAACCTGTACTGTGCCCCTCTTTGCTCTCTCACAATGCCCCACTCATGGTAGTTGTCCCTGGTCCTCGAAGTTTCAGGTTTAGAAGTGCATTTGTGTGAGTTCACCTCTCACCCAGGGATGAAAGCACCTTGCTCACTGTACTATCTGAACATTTTCTTTATCTGGCTTCCCCACCAGCCACAGTTCCTCTCTGCTGTCCACTCTGTCAGCTACCGTGCACACTCTGGTCATCTTGCACTGACTGCCTCATACAGTGACCTCTGCAGATCATATTGCAGCATGTCTCCTAAGCAACCAGAGCTATTTTAGAGCAGTGTTTCTTAAACTATGTTCCATGGAACACTGGTATTCTGTGAACAACTCACAGGTGTGCCATGAGAGTTTTGCAAAAATACATGTTGGTATATATTTTCTATTATTAAAACCAGATACAATGTTACTTCTTCATTGCTGTGACGCCTGATTAGATTACTTCATTTTGTTTTTGGTGTACATTTTGCTGGTTTTTTTGTCTGCTTTTTTAAAGAAAATGTTCATAGATGTTCCACATTAAAAAAAATGTTGTTTGGTGTTCTGTGGTCTCAAAAAATTAAGAAACATTGATTTATAGAACCTCAGCAATTCCCATATCTGCCACAAACTTCCTTTGTGTTCTTGAACAAGTAACCTAAGCAGAAATGCTCCTCAACTAACTAATGAGGTAATATTTCCATACATCATAGAATTCTTGAGTGAATAACTGTCATGCAACTACTGTGATGGCAACCAAAAATAATAGTATCTGTGTGGCATCCTATTGCATTGCAGTCTGTGTCTGAGTTCCTTCTGGCACCAGGACAGCAGTGCTCCTGTAGGAACTCAATTTTCAGATGAGCTGAGACATTCAATAGCAGAAGTTACTTTCCATTGCAGCCTTTGGAGGAGTAAGAATCCATAGGAAATTCCCTTCCCTCCCCTGTCAAGAGTCGGTGACCCATTGCAAAGAGGCTTTCAGGACTCTGTCTACACGGATAATTGAGCCAGTTGTACTGAACTGACACATTGACCCATTCTGTAGGCACTAGACATTCTGAACAGATTTAGAGATTTACTTTCCTGATCTCCACTCTAGCACTATGCTTACCCATTTCGGTTGCCATGCTTGCTGGATATTGCATCAAACAAATCCTTGCTCACAATGTAGTGAATCCTGGTTGATTTTGTTACCCCATGCTCAGTGGGCCAGTAAAGGGAGGGCTAGTTGAACAAATTTTTTTTAATGTGGAAATTGCTGCAACATCATGGCATCCCATGCAAAACTATTAATGCGATCCATCCAGAATCCTTCAATATACTGTCAGAAATGACTATCGTCACCTTTCCCGTTCTTGAACACAATGGACTGGATTATGAGCAGGACAACAGATGGCCATCAATGGGGCATTCAGAGGACACTTTTCAAACAACTAGAGGACATTGATTTTGCTGACAATCTTGCCCTCCTTTCACACAAACATGAAGTATGGAAAAAAAAAGTCTCAATGCTAAACAAAATTGCGTCAGTGACTGGACTGAGAGTTAACAAGGTAAAGACCAAGACAGTGAGGATCAGCCTTTCCAGCAACCCCATCACACTGGGGGGTGGGGGGCAACCTGAAAGGAGTAGAGCAGTTCACCTACTTGGGGAGTATTATGGGCAGATATGGAGGAACAGACACGGATATCAATGTCAGGATAGGGAAAGCAAATTTTTCATTCAAGACTCTTCATCCCATATGGAATTCACAAATAATATTTGTGCAGACAAAACTGCAGATCTTCAACACAAATGTCAAGAGTGCACTCTTGTATAAATACAAGACTTGGCATACTAAAAAGTCTTCAAATCACAAGCTATAGACATTCATAAACAGATCTCTGAGGTACATCTTTCTCATCAAATGGCAAGACTTCATCACAAATGAGGAGCTTTGAAACAGAGCAGGACGAGAATCACTTGACGTTCAAATCAACAGAAGAAAGTGGGGATGGCTAGACCACACTCTCAGAAAACCATCACCCAGCATAGTCTGCCAGGCTGTAACATAGAACCCACAAGAAAAATGCCAAAGAGGAAGACCTCAGACAATGTGGAGAAAGCTACTGAGACTGAAAGACAACAAATGGGATACTCGTGGAGTCAGCTAGAAGTTTTTTCTTGAGACAGAGTAAAGTGGAGGAGACTTGTAGATGACCTATGATCCACTCGGAGGACAAGGGTTTATGTCAAGTAAGCCAAGATAAACCACTTCAAAACCTCAATGTCCACACACTGGCTCTCTGCCAGGTGAGACTAAACCTACAAGGACATAAGCAGTACCTAAACCTGCTGGATAGATGTCAGCTCCATCCAGTTGTGAAGCTATTGGTAGTTTATCAGCCCAAAGGCTAAGACTCCCCTACATTTTTAGAAGCAGAGGAGAGCACAGGAGGGAGGTTATAGGCTTCAGACGTGGGTCTGCAGTTTTAAAATCATAAGTAATGTCACCTTTTGAATAATACATTTTCAGTGTACAAAGTTCCTAAAATGAGAAAGGCAGCTGTGACTATGTTCTCAAGTAGTATAGTTTTAGGGGTCGCCTTCCAATATAGTACTGATCATTTTCATATCACTACTTCCAGATACAGCCTATAAATCACTACAGATAATGTAATTCAAAACCTGGTTCTTCTCCAAGTAGGGTAATAACAGCTCACTGCAGAAGAAGGACATAGGATATAAATTCACCAGGAGATCCTGTTTTGTGGAACTCATTTGAAAATCCTTGTAGATTGTAGTCACACATTCTAAGTGACTGTTAGCCGGTGGCCGGGTAATGTATGGTGAGGTATTCCCCTGGGTCCTAAACAACCCAGTTTTTTACTGTTAGAGCAGGGAGCTCCTACCACTCTCACCTATGGCCACACTGTGGTAACCAAACGGTTAAAGTTCTTTTTATTGTGCCGGCTGTGTTGCAGTGACAAAGAGTAACAGCAGTCATACTTAGATCTTAACTAGTTACAAGTTTATTAAGCTACAGTTATAAGCGTGTGGTTACAAAAGGCTATTGTCTACTTCTAATATGCTACCAAAGTACAAGTGTTAACAGGTTACGTTACAATCCAATACAAAGATATCTGTTACCATCTAACACAATGATATCTTGATACAACGACATCTAGTTACAGAGCTCTAAATGTGCGCACCAAAAAAAGGAGACCTTGCAGGGGTATATCTTACCCTCCTTGCATCTCTCGATACCAGCGTAGCCAAGCTGGATCAGTCACTCAATTCCGTGGAAAGACGAATGCGAGGTTGGGCGTCCCCAGTTGCGGACCTCGGGAGGCAATCACCTGACCCAACCAGCAGGTAGTTGGTGGAGATGCAGTCAGAGTTAGAGTTCTTCTGGGCCCACCTTTATACCCCCTTAGGTTACGTATTCTCTTTCTTATCTATGGTGCCAGATCGTACTGGTCTGTCTTATGTGACGCCAGTTTTTACAAGGGCAATTCTCAATTTGCACTTGTAAGACAGGAGATAAGAAATTTGGGAGTACAGGATATTCTTTTGCAGGGCAGAGATTTCCTCTTCTGGGATGGTATGTGTGTGTGCATCAAATCCATCAATGCCAGCTGGGGTGATTTCCTGAGGTTCCCCCCCTCTCTTGTTGACAGTTTGGCCTGTTAGCCTTTTATCTGTACTTTCTGTTTCTCAGGGTCACGATGAGCTAGCACATCTGGGCCTCAATGAGAGACGTCAAAGACTGTGCTGTCAGCAGCTGTTTCCGTGCCCTGTGTGCTTGTGAGGCACCTCAGGTGGGGGTGGGGCAGCGAGCAAGCTGGCTTGTAAGTGGGAGACTTTGTCTGGCTATAGTGACCTTTATTAATATTAGCAGTAGGGAGGGGGTCTGCATTGGAACTTGCCACTCTGTCTGTTCCTTAGGTCTCCCCCAACACAATTTTATGCAGCTGAAAAAAAACCCCTGGAGTCCAGATCTGGATTAGAATCCTAATCCGAAATTCCCTAACATTTGGCAGTGTTCGCGTGTGTGTTTTCTGATTTGGCCTAATTTTAGTTTGGGTCTGAATGGAACCATAACTTGGCCTAGTATCAGAAAGGTAGCCATGTTAGTCTGTAGTTTTGAGAACAAGAAGTCTTGTGGCACCTTATAGACTAACAGATATTTTGGAGCATAAGCTTTCATCGGCAAAGACCTGCTTCATCAGATGCATGAGTGGGGGTTGGTTTTAGAGGGGTATTTAAAGAATGGGGTCCCAGAAAAAGGGACGGCCAGAGCTGACAAGGTCTATTCAGCAAGGTGGAAATGGCCCATTATCAATAGTGGGTATCAAAAAAGGAAAAAACAAGTCACATCACATAGGGGGATATGAGCCATTGTCAGAGTCTAATGGGGATATCTTAACACCCAGGGCAGACAAGATGCCTTTGTAAGCCACTATGCTTATCTATATGCCTCCAGCTTCCATCCAGGGCATATTACACAATCTATTGTTTACAGCCAGGCACTAAGGTACAACCTTATTTGCTCTGATCCAAGAGATAGAGACAAACATCTGCAAGACCTTTACCAAGCTTTCCTCAAACTACAATAACCGCCTAAGGCAGTAAGGAAACAGATTGACAGAACCAGACGGGTACCCAGAAACCACCTGCTACAAGACAGACCTTGCAAGGAAAACAAGAGAACACCACTGACCATCACGTACAGCTCCCACCTAAGGCCTCTCCAACGTATCATCAGTGATCTGCAACCCATCCTGAACAATGATCTTTCACTCTCACAGACCTTGGGAGGCAGGCCTGTCCTCTCCTACAGACAGCCTGCCAACCTGAAACAAATCCTCACCAGCCACTACAAATCACAAACCAGTGTCTCTGGGCCTGGAACCAGCCCCTGCAACCGTCCTCACTGCCAACTCTGCTCACATATCTACACCAGTGACATCATCACAGGACCTAACACCAACTATACCATCAGGGGCTCCTTTATCTGAACATCTACAAATATAATATATGCCATCATGTGCCAGCAATGGCCCACTGCAATTTACATTAGCCAAAATGGACAGTCTCTATGTAAAAGAATAAATGGACGTAAATAAGACATCAGGAATGATAATGTATAGAAGCCCTTGGGCAACACTTCAATCTCCCAGGACACTCAGTAGCAGATGTAAGGGTGACAGTCCTGAAACAAAGAAATTTCAGAAATCAAAGGGTGAGAGAAATCTCTGAGCTGCAATTTATTTGCAAATTTGACTCCATTAACCAAGGATTAAACAGAGACTGGGAGTGGCTCCCAGCTTACAAAGGCAGCTTCTCTGCCCTGGGTGTTAAGATCTCCACATTAGACTCTGACAATGACTCATATCCCCCTGTCTGATCTGACTTGTTTTTTCCTCTTTTGATACCTACTATCGATAATGGGCCATTTCCACCTTGCTGAATAGACCTTGTCAGCTCTGTCCCTACCTTCTTCTGAGACACCATTCTTTAAATACTCCTCTGCCCCCACCCCCAGGCATCTGATGAAGCGGGTCTTTGCTCACGAAAGCTTATGCTCCAAAATATCTGTTAGTCTATAAGGTGCCACAAGACTTCTTGTTGCTCTCACAACTCAGCCTAGCTATGCTTGAAAGTTTGGTCCCAGCTTTGTTTTCAGGATCTGGGAAGTTTCAAGCTTTTAACAAAGTTCAAAATGCAGCAAGTCTAAATGGCTCTGGGGTTCATAACAAATGTGTCACCCTCCTGTGCCAATGATGCAAAAATTATGATGTTTACATGAAGATGTAATAACTTTAAACAGTTGCATACAGAGGGTGCATGGTATTGAAAGAAAACTGATAAAATGATTTTTTAACACAATAGAACTTTCAAATTTATTCCACCAAAGAAAACCATCTCAAAGAGGCAGGAGACAGTAACTGACTTTTTATGTTCCTGCATTCCCAGAAGCACTTAATTAAATACATATTTATTTACAAAGACAGTGGTCAATGGGGATAATTCTTTTATGAATAAAGTGTCCTGTAGTTTATTAAAGGCTGTTAGTCAGAAGAAGGTTCTGAAAGAAATGTTATAACCAACACTATTATATCATCATCATTGTCATTGACTCCTGATGGCTGGAGGCTTAGCATATGAGCCAGTGTGCTGCAACCCCTTTGTATTTATTATGATCATTGTTTCTCTAATAAGAAATACATTTTACCTGCTGTGTGCAAAAAGATTCTTTGATAGAATTTATTGCCCACTTTCCTACTAGTCCCCTGGTTTTTGGCTTTTGCAAAAAATCTTACTACAAAGTGCCATCCTTTTCTGAATGATTAATGTAGAGCAGTGGTTCTCAACCAGGGGTACACGCACCCCTGGGGTATTCAGAGCTCCTCCAGAGGGTGCATTAACTCTGTGTTTTTCAGCCTTTTTAATTAATTAAAAATGGACTTATTTTATGTTCATCTCAATTTTGTATGCCTGAGGTACTTTTTTTGCCTGAGCTTGAGAAATACTGATATAGAACATCTTACCCCCCCGCCCTCCTGCCCCGTCCCTCTTCTATCTGAAGAGTTGCCATGCAATTTAACACTGGAGCCACCTTGCCTCCCTTGCCATGAACGGTTAACCCAGAACTCAGGGGTTTAGTGGCTGCAGCTCAGAACTCAAGTTTACAGGGCTCAGGCTGCAGTCCTTGAAGCCCCTTTCTTAACCCATGGGTGTTTGTACCTTGAGCTCAGTGGTTAGTGGGCTCACCTGAGATGATGGAAACCACAATTCAATTGCCCCTCTGTCTGATGAGGAGGAGAAGGAATTTGAATAGATGTTCCTAACCCCTCAGGTGATTGTGTTTCTCCCTCAGTTATTATTGAATTACTGTATTAAATTGAAATGGCTTCAAAAAGAGAAACAGAGATACCTATATTAGAATATCCTATAGCCCACACAAAATTCATTTGTTTTCAGGTATCATTAAAATTTCAAAACTCATAACGGGTTCCTTGAAAGATTTGCAATCCATCTAAGCCCAATTTCATGAGAACCAAGGGTGATTAATATTAGCATCATATGAATGCTATATGTTAGCATCATGTAAATTTTGTATGATTGCAGTGAAGCTTGCTGCTGTCACAGACATGTTTGACATTTGTTAGCACCTGCATCTTTACAGGAGTAAGAATTTTCCTGGAGCAAAACCAAAAAAGGTTCAAAGTGGACTTAAACCCCATAGCTTTAGTTCATAACAATTTCATGTTAACATGAGTTTATGGCTGTTATCCCACTGCTATCACCATGTTACGGCTTTTTCCCCACTTTAGCAAGATAAATGCAGAAGTGGGGGCCAGCAAAAGTATTTTTAAAACCTTATTTACCAGGTTTTGGTACAAACTTCCTCCCAAAAATTTTAAAAACCTTAGATTTTGGGGATAAAATTTGCTGCCACCACCTAAGTAATAATAAGGAAATCAGGGAGAGACTACTTGGGAAATCTTAGCCCCAAAAGTAAAAACTAGGACACAAACATTAACCAATAGCAAGTTAATAAAAAGAAAGAAAGAACTTATATTATTACAGCAATATTTGTGTTGAAAACCTTATGACTAGATGGAAGAATTACAAAGTAAAACACATGGGGAGTTTTCACCATAGACCTAGAACTTACTTACAAGGAGAGTAAAAGAACATTTTTAAAAAGTGCACAGATATTAGATTCCACTTTCCAAACCATAAAACAATAAAGCCTAATGGATTTATTTAAACTTTACCTTACTTACAGAAGATTGGAGGGCCTGTTTTTGGAGGGAGATGTTTTGTGTCTCTCTCCCTCATGGCTGGAAAGAAGAAGAAAGACCAGAGGACAGAAAAAGGGAGAAGCCAAAATTTAATTCTTACCTACATTTCTATAGGCCAACCCCACCTGGCTAAGGAGGTGAACCCTTTTACTTCCAGGCTGCTGGCTAACCCTCATAATCATGACAATGGCACTTGTCATAGAATTCTGATATCAATATAATTACATTCAAAGGTCCTTCATGTGATTTAAGAAATTGAGTTAATGTTTTATTTTAGAATCACTTTAATACTAAACTCTTCTATGCCCAGTGAAGGGCTAAGAAATTTGCACAGACAGCATATAATTTGGAGAGAATGAGGGGCAAGTAAAGTGGTAAAATACATCTCAACTCAGCTGGAGGTGTCTGTGATGTAACAGTATATGGGCAAGCTTTGTTAGCTCTGAACTTTAAAAGAAACCATAGATTGTTGCTAGCTAAACAAACTCCTTAGCTGCAGGAGAGGAGAGAATGCAGCAGGGAAAGCACATAATGCACAACCAACAGAGAAAGCTGTTAAATGCCTGTCCTCTCTGCAAAAAGGCATCCATTGCTGTCAGGAGCAGAGGAAGAGGGACCTAAGTTACCTACTCAATTGGCTTCCAGTTATGTCTCTCAACTCCAACTGAAGCCCAACCAGCAAGTGGCCATGGGGACAGACAAGCATGGGAATTTCAGACTTTTCTGCCAGATACCAATGGTATAATGATAGGTGGACATGTCTAATTTGCTATGGAGGAAGGGGTTGGGTAGGATGATGATTTTGGATGAATGGCCATGGAAAAAGGTACTTAAAGCTTGTTTACTGGGGTCACATTTGCAGTTTGTAATGTGGAAGGGTGGGTCCAATATCATTTCATACCTAAGTGGTCCCAGAATTTTATTTTACCTAGTTTTTCAACCCTGTACTCATAGTCATAACTGGTATTCAGATTTTTTTCAGATCAGGCCATGGATTTGCAGGTATTGTAAGTGCTCTCTGCACACAAGTGACAATCTTAACACTTAGTGAATGCTTTTTAAATAAAGCAGATTTCAAAGAATTACAAAAAATGCTTATGATGCTTTACGTGTATTTATTTTGAAAACCTCTGACTTGTCATTTGGATTGAATGCAATGCTTTAAATGGTGCAATTAAACCTCATTATGTGTGACATATGATATCATTATTAATGAGTTATTTAAAAGAAAAAGTTATTTGGCTGAATCCAAATCCAAATCACCTCAGATGGAACAGAAAAAACCTACACAACTATACACACTAAATTCAATTATGCCTGAGGCCGTAGGAGTTTGTAAAATAGGGGTGTTGGGAATGCTGGGAGCTTTTCAACCCTGAAATTTTTCATCTTGTTGCAGAGTACATGCTTAGCCTCCCCTGGGCACAATGATTCCATGAAGTCAGCACCAAGGGTTGATAGTGCCCCACAGTGGCTATGCACCCCATCAATTACAAGTGCCTCTGGCCCTAGTAGGGAGATGGAAAATTATGCTTTCGCTCTGCTAAAGGGTGGCACAATGACTGCACTTATTTTTCATCTACCCCAGTGCTTTGCTTAGTATTGTGTCTGAGTAAGTCAGAATTCTTCCTGAGGCACCCAGAGCAACTTCCCTATTGTACCTTAAGACACAATAGTCCCTTAAATGTGTTCTTTTCCCAGAAACCTGTGGAACTCATCACTGTCTTCATATTCATTCAAAGAGAGTGTGGAGCTCCCTAGAGACCACTGTTTTACTTTGTAGGCAAAGGAGGTGAGTTTTATGGATTATAAAGTTTACCAGGTTCATTTTCAAGAGGCTCAGTAATATGGGAAAGAAAAGTCATGGGGCAAGTGAAAGAGCTACCAGAAATCTGATGAGGTTAAACCCTGAAAAGGAGGAAGACATATTAATTCAACATATGATGCAGATTCTTCCACTTTACCAAGTTCAATTTTCTCCTGATGCCACCATGTGCTTCTTAGCGTGTCATTAAGTAAAGAAATTTCTCCAGTTATTATTACTGAAAGGCTTAGTGCAAAATTAGAGATGCTCAATTATGGAGCGCATTGAAGGCATAGTACGGGGAGCCTTGTCCACCCTTTCCTCCTCAGCAGGTAGTGTTCATAATTGGACTGGCTGTGCTGGGAGTGCCAGGTGGAACAAAGGCTGGTGCAAAAGAGCCAGACGGTTGGAGGTTCCGAATGTACCTTTCCAGAGATTAAGCAAGCTCCCTCTCCAAGGTCCCCCCACTACTAGTGGAAGAATTGCACTTTTCAAGGCATAATGCCACCAAGAACTAGTGCTGAGACAGTGCTCAGACTCAGCTGACCCAGCAAGTTTCAGGTACTTCCAAGCTCTAATTAGACCATTAAAGCACTACACTCTGCATTTTCAGATTCTCTCCTTCTTTCTGTCCTTTATAAACCAAGAAATGTGGACATCTGGAGCTGCTTTTTGATTTCATTTATCTAATATTACTCTCTCACTCTTTCATTCACTCTCTGGCTACGTCTACACGTGCAGCCAACATCGAAATAGCTTATTTCGATGTTGCGACATCGAAACGAATATCGTCTACACGTCCTCCAGGGCCGGCAACGTCGATGTTCAACTTCGACGTTGCTCAGCCCAACATCGAAATAGGCACAGCGAGGGAACGTCTACACGGCAAAGTAGCACACATCGAAATAAGGGAGCCAGGCACAGCTGCAGACAGGGTCACGGGGCGGACTCAACAGCAAGTCGCTCCCTTAAAGGGCCCCTCCCAGACACACTTTCATTAAACAGTGCAAGATACACAGAGCCAACAACTAGTTGCAGACCCTGTATATGCAGCACGGACCCCCAGCTGCAGCAGCAGCAGCCAGAAGCCCTGGGCTAAGGGCTGCTGCCCACGGTGACCACAGAGCCCCGCAAGGGCTGGAGAGAGAGTATCTCTCAACCCCCCAGCTGATGGCCACCATGGAGGACCCCGCTATTTCGATGTTGCGGGACGCGGATCGTCTACACGTCCCTACTTCGATGTTGAACGTCGAAGTAGGGCGCTATTCCCATCCGCTCATGGGGTTAGCGACTTCGACGTCTCGCCGCCTAACGTCGATTTCAACTTCGAAATAGCGCCCAACACGTGTAGACGTGACGGGCGCTATTTCGAAGTTGGTGCCGCTACTTCGAAGTAGCGTGCACGTGTAGACGCAGCCGAGGGGATCAGAATAGCGCCCTACTTCGACGTTCAACGTCGAAGTAGGGAACGTGTAGACGATCCGTGTCCCGCAACGTCGAAATTCTGGAACTCGGGCCTATGCCGCCGGCTGGAGGCGGGGACCTACATTCCCCAGCAGGAGATCCCTGTGGGGGACACCACCATGCCCCTCTGCATCATCGCAGATGCGGCATACCCCCTCCGGCGCTGGCTCATGCACCCGTACACGGGCCATCTGTCTGCCAGCCAGGAGCACTTCAACCAGTGCCTGAACCATGCACGCCAGGTGGTGGAACGCTCATTTGGCCACCTCAAAGGGCGCTGGAGATATCTCCTCACCCGCCTGGATGCGGGCCCCACCAACATCCCCCAGATTGTGGGTGCATGCAGTGCCCTACACAATCCGGTGGAGAGAAAGGGGGAGGCCTTCTTTCAGGGCTGGGCTGTGGAGGCCGGCAGGGCCGATGTTCAGCCACCCACTGCCCCCAGTCGCCAGGTGGACCCCAAAGGGACCTGGGTCCGGGAGGCCCTGCGGGCCCACTTCGATGAGGCCGCGGGGTGAACTCTGCCAGGCTCCCCAGTGCCCCCCCATCCTCCACAACACTCCCTGTCCCTGTGTCCACACCACGGAGCACCCAACAGCACATCCCCCCAACTTTTCCTGGACAAATCAAAGCAGACACTTGTTTGTGAAATCAAACTTGTTTACTTTGAACTCTGTTCTAACTAATACTAACTATATATAGGAACTTCTAACTAACTTAAATATGAAATGTGTATGTATATATTAACAAAAATAAAACAGGGATAACAAGGACGGGGAGAACTATTTACATTGGCGGGGGAAGGTTCAGACTGTGCAAACGGTGGTCACAAATAAATAAATACAAACTATATACAAGGCCGAACAACAAAACAGTGGGGGGAATATATACAAGGGGGGGGGGCACGTCCTGGGCCCCACGCCCCTATAGTCCAGCACTGGGGGTGGGCGGCCGGAAGGCCCGCCTCGGCCACAGCCCTGTCCGGGGCTGGCTGGGGGCCGGGCGGACCGGTAGATATGGCCGGTGAGTGTCAGCTGGCCCCAGGTCTCCCTCAGCGGAGCAGCCCTCGGTGGCGGGTGGCGGGGTGATGGCGGACGGCGCGGTGACGACAGGAGCAGCGGGTGGCTCAGAGGGTGGAGCATGCAGGGCGGGCGCAGCGGCGGCTGGTGCAGCATGGGGGGCCAGGTAATCCGCTATGTGGTTAAAGGTCTCCATGTAGGCCCCCCATGCCTCTTAGCGCCAGGCCAGCACCCACTCCTGGAGGTGGAGGAGGTGTTGCTCCACCCGCAGCCGCTGCTCCGCGACCTCCACCTGCCGGCGGTGGAGGGCCAGCAGCTGTGGGTCTGTCGCCGGTGGCTGCTGCTGGGTCCGCCGTCTTGCCCGCTGTGGGGCCAGTCAGTCCTCTGTCGAGGGGCTGGCCTGGAGCGATGGCCCCGGAGGGGATTCCGGGACCACTGAAGCCTCGCCGGCACTCTCCAGTCCTTCCGATGGTGCAGCTGCAGAGGACAGGACGGGGGGAAGAAGAGTGGAGACAGGCGTTAGTGTGGGCCCCGAGCAGTGGCCCTTGTCCCCCCACCCCTGTGCTGAGGTTCCCCATCCCTGTCCCCGGGAGATGCTGCTGTGATGGGGTTCAAGGGTCAAGTGACTCTCACTTCACTCAGCAGGGTCTGACAGGAGAGGTTTCTTAGGCCACAGATGCCCAGTTTCTCCCAGAAGTGACAGTACAGCAGTCAGAGACAGTCCTTCCAACCCGTCCTAGGGAGAAGACCCTGAGGGGTGCCCCTCTGGGGTGTACCTTTCCCCCTCCTCAGGCTGGCTGCCTTCCAGCTCTCCCTTCCCCTAGCCTCTAATTGCTGCCCCCGATTCAAACCCAGCTCTGCTCTTCCCTCCTCTTTGTTCAGGGCAGAGGTGTAACCTGCCAGTTGTAGCCCCAGGATCATCCCTTGCCCCTGGGAGCTATTCAGCTTGTTGCTCATATCTAGCCTGAGTCTCGCATTTGCACTCCCCCCACTCCATCACATGCTGCTGCTGCTGGGTGTCCCACCCCCTCCTCCCGGGGGACCCTAGAGGTTCCGCTCCCCCTTGCCCCGGGGATGGGGCATGGCACTGTCGTGCTGGGGGGGGGGCAGGGGCTGATGCACTCCTGTGAGGTACATGGCACTGGTGTCCTTGGGGCCATGGCCATCTGGGCATGTGGAGGGCCCTGGCCACATATCTATTACCCCCGCCCCTCAACCCCGGGGGTGTACACCGGGGGGGTACATACTTGTAGGTCCACTCCCACGGTCGGGGGACACCCGGGGGGCGGACGCCCGGGTGCTTCTCCTCGATGGCAGGAGGAGGATCTGGAGCCCCGTCTCTGTGGAGGAGGAGTTCCCCTCCTCCTCCTCCTCCTGCTCAGGTGCCCCAGGGGTGGGCTCCAGGGGTGGCCTCCGGGGTGCGGGGCTTGCCTCCGGGGCGGACGCCAGCTCCGGGGCCTGCTGGGGCTCCTCAGCTGAGGTGTCAAGCATGGCTGGAGGGGAGGAGGTGTGCCGGGGGCCCAGGATGTCCCTGAGCTCCCTGAAAAAGGGGCAAGTGACGGAGGCGGCCCCAGATCGGTCGGCCACATCCCAGGCCCGGGCATAACCCTGCTGCAGCTCCTTGACTTTACTCCGGACATGGTCCGGAGTGCGGGCAGGGTGACCCCAGGCGGCCAGGCCCTCGGCCAGCCAAGCGAACGCATCCACGTTCCACCTCTTGCTCCCCATTACCTGGAGCACCTCCTCCTCACTCCAGAGCCCCAGCAGGTCACGAAGCTCGGCCTCCATCCAGGAGGGGCCCCGCTGCTGCTTCCTGGCCTGGCTCCTGCCCTGGCTGCCCTGGCTCCCCTGGCTCCCCTTTGGGGGGGTTCCCTCAGGGCGCTGGGGGGGCTGACGGGCGGCCATGAGGTCCTTTGGTGGTCTCGGTGGCTGAAGATGAGCGTGCAGTCTAGCCGCGTGTTATTGCTGCTGCCTGCACGCTCTCTCAGCTTCCTGCACAGAAGGGGAGGGGGTGGGGACCTTTAAGGGGCCGCTCCACGTGGCCACCATTGAGCTGAGGGGCTGGAGAGAGCGTCTCTCAACCCCTCAGCTGATGGCCGCCATGGAGGACCCCGCAATTTCGAAGTTGTGGGACGCGCAACGACTACACGGTCCCTACTTCGACGTTGAACGTCGAAATAGGGCGCTATTCCCATCCCTTCACGGGGTTAGCAGCTTTGACGTCTCGCCGCCTAACGTCGATGTTAACATCGAAATAGCGCCCAACACGTGTAGCCGTGACAGGCGCTATTTCGAAGTTAGTCCCTCTACTTCGAAGTAGCGTGCACATGTAGACATGGCTAGGGAGTGACATTATCATTTGGCCTTCCTCTCTCCTATCTCAAAACCTGGAGGACAGAGAATTTGAAATGGGGTCAGGGAAGGATGCTCCTAGACTGGAAAAAGGAGTTCAGTCTCTGTATTGAAGACCTATAACCTCCTTCTACAATCTGTCAGCATGAGACTGCTCAATTCAAATCCTGTTTAGTTGGTAGACCTTTGACCATGAATATGTGTGTGTGTGTATATATATTTATTGACCAACTCTGAGTTCTGTTTTGGCAACTTATATCACTTAGCATCTTTCGTTAATTACCAAGCCTGTTTTATCTGTTACCTCTGTGTTTCATCTGAAGTGCTTGGTGAAATCCTAGCTTAGTTTACATGTCGCTAGATCCCTAAATGACCCTCTTGAAGACTGAGCTCACAACCCTGGGTTTAGCAGGCTAATGATCAAACCACTGAGCTATCCCTCCCCCACTTGCCTTTAAAAAAGTGGTGAGGTAGGTAATGAATTTATACTGGTCAAGCTTCTGACCCCGTACAGGCTGAAACAATTCTGGAGTTCAGAGCTGGGAAGCTCGGCCTGAAATGACTGGAGATTCCCCATTGATGATTCATGAATCACTGAGACACGATTCATGCAACAAAGCTGAGTGTGTCTCTGCCTTTAGAGATCTGTGTAAGTGCAGTGCCCATGAGAGGTTTATCACTTAACATCACCATGCATGCAAAAGACAGCCCAGGTTGGTGAGTTTCGGAGGGCTCAGTGGTCTCAGGCTATGACTACACTGAAGCCCTATTTCTAAGTTAGCTATTCCAAAACAGCTATTTTGAAATATCTAATTTTGAAATAACACAGCTACACACAAAATGCATTTGCAAAGAGCACTGAGCTATTTCAAAATAGTACTTCTGGACACATAGGCTATGTCTACACTATCTCCCCCTCCCTTTCAAAAGGGAGATACTAATGAGACACTTTGGGATACGCTAATGAGGCTCTTGTCTACATGGGGTCCTTTTCAAAAGGACCCCACACACTTTTAAATCCCCTTATTCCTATAACCAAAGAGGAATGAGGGGGTTTCAAAGTGTGTGGTGTACTTTTGCATCATCCTTTCAAAAAGGGGGGCTAGTGTAGACATAGCCATAGCATTATTTTGAAATATTGCCATTGGAGCCCATTATGGCTTTTTGCAAAATAGAGCTAGTTTGTGTGGCTACTTCTACACTGGACCCTCCCTTTTGAAAGTGGCATGCAAAAACAGCCAATCAAAAGTACAAATGAGGTACTGATTTGCATAGTCTGTGTCTCATTTGCATAATGGCTGCCACTTGCCGTTCCAGAAGTGCTGTTTTTGAACACCAGAGCAGCTGTGTAGATGGGGTTCCTTCTAAAGGAAGCCCCGCTTTAGAAACTACCCTTCTTCCTATTTTTTTTCAGTTTGTGCAAATGAAGCACTGAATATGCAAATCAGTGCCTAGTTTGCATTTTCAATTGGCCATTTTTGCATACCTGTTTCTAAAGGGAGGGGCCAGTGTAGATGTAGCCTGTATTACTAACACCTACTTTGAAATAACAGTTTTGAAACAGGCATGATTCCTTTTTCAAAGAGGGTTACTGATTTCAAAATCACATACACACTATCTCAAATTCCTTTCAAAATATCATGTGCATAGTGCAGATGCTAGCAAAGTTATTTCAACATAATGGCTGTTATTTTGAAATAACTGTGTAGTGTAAATGTAGCCTCACAGTCCAAGCCGCATCTTAGGGACCATGTCATGTATTCCTCCACAGATTGGGCTTAATAACTCATTGCGTAAAGCAAATGAGTACAAAATTTAGACAATAATTGTCACACTCTCTAACCTACTTTCCCAAAAACAGGTGTTCTTTTGAAAAGTAATTAGCAAGCAGGTGTGCTTCTTTGTTAGCAAAGCCATCTCGTGACCACAGTGGCCAGCATTCTCGGTGGCATGCATTTGCTCAACATCCAGATGCACAGGCCTATGAATTAAGGGGACAGCATTTTTTTACATCACCAGCCAAGTAGAGGTCCAAAGAGCACTTTTGCTGTGTTTGGACTAGGATTAAACCAGAGCTACAGCAGCTGGAACTGCTGTGCCTGTGATATGCAGCCGAAAGGTTAGCAGTTTGGCTGGAGATTGTAAAGACATATATGCATCACTGGATACTTTAGTGGATCCCTACATGCCCATTACCCATTCTTGTTAGTGATAATAACAGGAATTCTGTACATATTGTAAATACAAAGGGACAAGGAAAGAATACTCAGTCTATGCCTACACATGTCTCTTCCCACCAGGGAATAAAGTGCTTCAGAAGACCAAATCTTTATTGATCACTCTGAGAGAGTAATACTTTCTTATTGTTATAATTTGTATGTTGGGAAGTATAAATTATGTATGGAATGTATAAATTATCTCTTCCCCACATTATCACCAATTCACTTCTCATCTCTCTTGCAAATGCATGTGAGCCCCAGCACTTGTTTAGTTTTAAGTTTAAACTAATGCACTACCACCTAAGGTATTTTAGAAGATAATTAGAGATAAGTAAGTGTTCCCAAGGTAAATATGCTATTACTGTTTCAAATTATCCTATGCATGTATTTTATTTTAAGGCACCTTGTTTTAGTTGCTGTATAGATAAAGGCATTTCTGAATGATTACCAATGCTATCTTCATGTTGCACTATAATTTGCTTCAAGAGTCTTAAGTATTTATTTATAGTGCATGTCTGATCTTCCATAGGAATTATTATGAAAGTGTGATAATCAGTCTTGCTGTTGACAGAGAAGTGCTCTAAGCATTGCATTATTTAGGAAATAAAGAGCCTGCATTAACCCCAGAGGAAACCAATTTTACAGTTTGGATCAAGCCTAAGAAACCTGTAATATGTGAAAGCATACATAAGAGAGAAATTCAGTCACTTTTAATACAAGTCATGTTTATGTACATTATGGTAAATCATAAAATGTCAACAATCTTTATTTGTGGTCAGTGCACTGAGGTGACAACTGTACAAAATCTCCACTTTTTGTTCAAAACAATTTTCAGAGCAAAAATTGAATGAATTGGAAGAACCCGAATGCATGTAAAAAACAAAACAGCAGTCATGTAGCACTTTAAAAACTAAGAAAATGATTTATTAGGAGATGAGCTTTCATGGGACAGACCCACTTCTTCAGATTTATAGAATTTACAGTCCAGACAAATTTGCATAGTAAAGAGGTCAAAAAATTGCAATAAAAACTGACAAATCAAATACATGAACTGAAGGACGGAGTGACAGGTGGAGGATGTTAAGTGTCTGGCCTGAGACAATTATGAATATCAAAGGAAGGCAAGCAGTCCTTGTAATGTGTGAGATAATTGCTGTCTTTGTTCATGCCAAGTGTTAATGTGCTGAATTTGAATATGAACCCCCCAGTTCACAAATCTCCCTATGCATGGTGACAAGTGTCAGAGTTACTCTGTATTTTTGAGAACAGCAAGAAGTCCTGTGGCACCTTATAGACTAAATGATATTTTGCAGCATCTTCATCTTCAACTGAGCAAGTGGGTCTTTACCCACAAAAGCTTATGCTCCAAAATACCTGTTAGTTTATCAGGTGCCACAGGACTTCTTGTAACTCTCCCTATGTAATCTGTTTTTAAAGTCTCTTTGTTGTAAGATACATGTTCTTGTGATTTTACTGATTTGCTGGAAGAAGAAAGAGGCACATCATTTGCATGCTATAAAGTATTGTTTCACATCACAAACTTCTACTGATTGAATAATATAATTTGACAAAGTAGGAAAGGGTGGGGGAATATGTCGGTCAAACCTAAGGAGGGAAGCTGAAAAGGGAGAATAGTGGCACAAGAAGAAAATGAGGAAACAGGGGCATATCCCTTGCCCCTCACTGAACCCAATCTTTACAAACTGATCTCCTACCCTGGACAAATGTCCCCCATCCCCTTTTTTTATTTGTCTTGAAGCTGTGCTCACTGTATGAGCTTTATGGATTTTTTTTTTGTTTGTTTTTTTTATACATTTCAATATAAAAGCTATCTTCAGCTACCCTAGAATTTTCAGTATTTCCAGCAGCACAAATGCTATTTATCAAGCCGTCAAACTATTTTTTGACAGTCGGCTACATCTACAGCCACTACAAAATATTGACTGCTTAAGATTCTATCTTCCAGGGTGCCGTTCCATGAACATGAAAAACGATGTGTTCTGAGGTCAACATCCACCCTGGAACTCCTCACAAGCTGCAAGGATTAAGGAAGGTCAATGAGAGGAGCGCTCCTGTTGACCTTCTGCCATGAAGATAGCCACAGAGGTCGACAGCTACAAAGTCAATTTTTGGTATGCTATTGGGGTCCCAAAAATCGCATAAAAGCCATCCACCTTCCTGCTTAAGTGTAGACATAGCTTTTAAGTCTCAGAAAGCTATATTAGCCAAAGCTACAGAAATGGGTATAGTTAAGAAAAAATGCAAAGAATATCAGATACCTGGTAAATCAAGGGCTGGTATTTTTTTACAATGAAATTAAGATTTCCCAGCAGTGAAGGTTCGGTCTGTATCATTTCAGAATGACTTTGTAGCTCATTTCGTCCATCAGAAAGATCACAGCTTGTGTCTCTTACTATTTCTTGTGACTCTGTTCTGAACTCCACCATATGCGTGCCAGAACTGGACACAATTTTCCAGTAAAGGTCCCCCCCTGTGTTGTACACAAATGTAATTCTGTCACACTACTTCATGTTCTACTGTTCATATGTTTAAGAATTTCACTACCTTCTTATCCACAACATTGCCCTGAGAGATTGTGGTCCATTGTCTGACTCCCATGCCTCCCTCAAGTTCTTTCTAGTGTCACTGCTTTCTGAAATACATTCCACATCCTATCAATGTGACCTATAGTTTTAATTCCTAGCCCATGTCCTTGCATTTCTCGCCATTAAAACAAATAACAAAAGAGCAGTCATCTAGCATTTAAACACTAACAAAATAATTTATTGGGTGATGAGCTTTCTTAGGACAGATCCACTTCTTCAGATCGGGAAATTCTGAAGCATATGTTATGATTCCAACTAACCATATAATACAGATATCCTTGAGAAATAACTTGTTATTATTTATGACTCCATCAATATCTGTGTTATCTGCAAACTTTACCAGCAATGACCCTCGACCATCTTGCACCAATTGATTTTGTTGAGGACTAGACAAACAGATACTGAGACAGTAGGTGTAGCTGCTGCCACTTATTTAGAATGACTGTAGGAAATAACAGGGATGGTTTATACAAACCCACACTTACAAAAAGGGATACGCAAATGTAATCTATGGGACTAACAGGGAGATATTGCCGAAAGAGGAGTGAGTTGTGCTGGGGTTACTGTTGCTAGGCAGATGTGCAATTAGCGTAACAGGCCCTTATGTTTCAGGACATGAATGTTGTAGTTTTGGGCATGCTCAGTAGGTTGCTTGGCTCAGAGACTCCTTTTTGGACAGCAGCACCTGCTATCATTTTGGGAATTAGCTCTTTCAGTGGCTCACTGATGCTGTGGTGGTGTTGCCCTTTCCTAGGGGTTTCTTGATTTCTTGGTCTCCTTTGTCCTCGCAGTCAGGCACACGCTATTGCCACTCTACTGTATCTGCTTGTGGAACTGCCCTTCAACTGCACCCACTCCACTGGCCTCCCTTACCCTTCTGGAGCAACAGCAGCTTCTGGTTTTATCACTCACCTCAGTGGCTCGCTGCAGTCCTAGGTCTAACCCCTTCCTCCAGGGGCAAACTTCAGTCTGGCTTAGCCACTCATCACTGGCAAGCAGGGAGGAAAAAGGGAGGATCCAAGCCCACCCACTGCTCTGGGCTCCAACCCAGGGACCCCATAGCAGCAGCCACTTACCTCCTTTCTCCCTCTCTCGTCTATAGCATTCTTCCCCGGGCTATTCCCCACAGCCCATCACCTTCTCTGGCAGGGCAGGGCATGGGAGGGGAGGGGGGCCTGGGCACGGCAGGGCAGGGCAGGGGAGGGGAGGGGGGCCTGGGCAGGGCAGGGCCACGCACACCCTGCTCACCCCTCATTGGTGCTCTGCCATGTGCTTCCCCTGCAGGTCGTCCGCGCCATCAATGCCATGCTCCTCCACAGGCTCGTGAGGCTGGGGGACCCAGATGCCACCATCGCGGGCTTTGCCACGCTGGACTTCCCCAATTGCTTCAGGGCTCTGGATGGGACTCACATCCCCATCCACTCCCCGCAACACAGTGGAGGGTGCTATGTAAACCGCAAGGGCTACCACTCAGTGGTCCTCCAGGCCTTGGTGGACAGCCGGGGTCGTTTCCAGGACATTTATGTGGGCTGGCCTGGCAGCACCCACAATGCCCGGGTTTTCCGGAACTCGGGCCTGTGCCGCCGGCTGGAGGCGGGGACCTACATCCCCCAGTGGGAGATCCCTGTGGGGGACACCACCATGCCCTTCTGCATCATCGCAGATGCGGCATACCCGCTCCGGCCCTGACTCATGCACCCGTACTCGGGCCATCTCTCTGCCAGCCAGGAGCGCTTCAACCAGCGCCTGAACCATGCGCGCCAGGTGGTGGAGCGCTCATTTGGCCGCCTCAAAGGGCGCTGGAGATGTCTCCTGACCCGCTTGGATGCAGGCCTCAACAGTATCCCCCAGATTGTGGGTGCCTGCTGCGCCCTACCCAATCTGGTGGAGAGCAAGGGGGAGGCCTTTTTTCAGGGCTGGACTGTGGAGGCCGGCAGGGCCCATGTCCAGCCACCCACTGCCCCCAGTCGCCAGGTGGACCCTGAAGGGACCCGGGTCTGGAAGGCCCTGTGGGCCCACTTCGATGAGGCCGCGGGGTAAACTCTGCCAGGCACCCCACTGCCCCCCCTCCTCCACAACACTCCCTGCCCCTACACCCACACCACAGAGCACCCAACAGCACACCCCCCTAAACTTTTCCTGGACAAATAAAAGCACGCACTTGTTGGTGAAATGAAACTGGTTTTCTTTGAACTGTTTTTTTAACTAATAACAACAAACTATATACAAGACCTTCTAACTAAACTATTATATAAGTGAATAATAAAAAAGTTTGCATATATTATATGTACAAAAAACAGAAAACCAGGGATTACAAGGAAGGGGGGAACTATTTACATGGGGGGGACGGGGCAAACAGGGGGTACAAATAAATAAGTCCCAAAACTATTTACAAGGAGGAGGCCACGTCCTGGGCCCCACGCCCCTGTAGTCTGGCACTGGGGGTGGGCAGCCGGGAGTCCCGCCTCGGCCGCAGACCTGTCCGGGGCTGGCTGGGGGCCGGGCGGACCGGAAGATATGTCCGGTGAGTCTCAGCTGGCCCCAGGTGTCCCTCGGCAGTCTGGCCCTCGGTGGCGGGTGGCGGGGAGGCGGCGGACAGCGTGGCGACGAGCGGAGCAGCGGGTGGCGCAGCCGGTGGAGCACTCAAGGCGGGCGCAGCAGCTGCCGGCACGGCATGGGGGGCCAGGTAGTCCATGAGGCGGTTGAAGGTCTGCATGTAGGCCCCCCATGCCTCTTGGCACCATGCCAGCGCCTGCTCCTGGAGGTGGAGGTGGCGTTGCTCCACCCGCAGACGCTGCTCCGTGACCTCCAGCTGCCGACGATGGATGGCCAGCAGCTGGGGGTCCGTCGCCGGCGTGTGGTGTTGCTGGGTCCTCCGTCTTGCCCACTGTGGGGCTGGTTGGTCCTCCGCCGAGGGGCTTGCCTGGAACGATGGCCCCAGAGGGGTTTCCAGGACCACTGAAGCCTCACCGGCGCTCTTCGGTCCTTCCGATGGTGCAGCTGCGGAACACAGGAGGGGGGGAAGAAGAGTGGAACAGGCATTAGTGTGGGCCCTGAGCTGTGGCCCTTGTCCCCCCACCCCTGTGCTGCAGGTTCCCCATCCCCGTCCCCGGGAGATGCTGCTATGATGGGGTTCACCGGCCCCCCTGCACTGCACCCCATCCCCTGGCAGGAGTGAATCTCACTTCACTCAGCAGGGTCTGACAGGAGAGGTTTCTTAGGCCACAGATGCCCAGTTTTTCCCAGGAGTGACAGTACAGCAGTCAGAGACGGTCCTTCCAACCCGTCCTGGGGAGAAGACCTCAAGGGGTGCCCCTCTGGGGTGTAGCTCTCCCCCTCCTCAGGCTGGCTGCCTTCCAGCTCTCCCTTCCCCTAGCCTCTACCTGCGCCCCGCCCCCCCGATTCAAAGCCAGTTTGACTCCTCCCTCCTCTTTGTTCAGGGCACAGGTGTCACCTGCCATTTTTAGCCCCAGGATTATCCTTTGCCCCTGGGAGCTATTCAGCTTGTTGCTCATATCTAGCCTGAGTCTCGCATTTGCACTCCCCCCACTCCATCACATGCTGCTGCGGCTGCTGCTGCTGCTGCTGCTGCTGCTGCTGCTGCTGTGGGGTGTCCCACCCCCTCCTCCCAGGGGACCCGAGTGGTTCCGTTCCCCCCTGCCCCGGGGATGGGGCATGGCACTGTCGTGCTGGGGTGGGGGCAGGGGCTGATGCACTCCTGTGAAGGACATGCCACTGCTGTCCTTGGGGCCATGGTCATCTGGGCATGTGGAGGGACCTGGCCACATATCTATTACCCCCACCCCTCAACCCCGGGGGTGCACACCAGGGGGGGTACATACCTGTAGGTCCACTCCCACAGTCTGGGGACACCCGGGGCGGGGCGGACGCCCAGCTGCTGCTCTGGGATGGGAGGAGGATGTGCAGCCCCGTCTCAGCGGAGAAGGAGTCCCCCTCCTCCTCCTCCTCCTCCTCCTCCTCCTCCTGCTGCGATGCCCCAGGGGTGGGCTCCAGGGGGGACCCCTGGCGTGCGGGGCTTACCTCTAGGGCAGACTCTGGCTCCGGGGCCTGCTGGGGCTCCTCAGCCAAGGTGTCAAGAGTGGCCGGAGGGGAGGAGGTGTGCTGGGGGCCCAGGATGTCCCTGAGCTCCCTGTAAAAGGGGCAAGTGACGGGGGCAGCCCCAGATCGGCCGGCCGCATTCCGGGCCCGGGCATAACCCTGCCGCAGCTCTTTGACTTTACTCCGGACATGGTCCCGAGTGCGGGCAGGATGACCCCGGGCGGCCAGGCCCTCGGCCAGCCGAGCGAACGCATCCATGTTCCGCCTCTTGCTCCCCATTACCCAGAGCACCTCCTCCTCGCTCCAGAGCCCCAGCAGGTCCTGAAGCTTGGCCTCTGTCCAGGAGGGGCTCCGCTGCCGCTTGCCGGCTTGGCTGCCAGTCTGGCGGTCCTGGCTGCCTTGGCTCCCCTTGGGGAGGGGTCCCCTGGGGGCGCTGGGGGGGCTGACGGGCGGCCATGGGTGCGCTGGGGGGTTCTTGGGGCTGCTGAAGAGCGTGCAGGCTGTCCACGTGTTATTGCTGCTGCCTGCATGCTCTCTCAGCTTCCTGCACAGAAAGGGAGGGGGCAGGTACCTTTAAGGGGCCACTCCACGCAGCCACCATTGAGCTCAAGGGCTGGAGAGAGCATCTCTCAACCCCTCAGCTGATGGCCGCCATGGAGGACCCCGCAATTTCGATGTTGCGGGACGCGCAACGACTACACGGTCCCTACTTCGATGTTCAACGTCGAAGTAGGGCGCTATTCCTATCCCCTCATGGGGTTAGCGGCTTCGACGTCTTGCCACTTAACGTCGATGTTAACATCGAAATAGCGCCCTACACGTGTAGCCGTGATGGGTGCTATTTCGAAGTTAGTGTCGCTACTTCGAAGTAGCTTGCACGTGTAGACACGGCTTCTGTGTTATAACTTACACTCTTCCCCAAAACTCTGAAAATAGAGGCTATTCTTGGCATGGTTCATGTTTTCCTTACCCTCTCAGTGCAGGCTGGTTCAGTATTCCCATGGCAAGCTTATTCCATGAGCATCTGGGATCAAAACAATTGAATTTATAGTTACCTCCACACTCTGCTGTGTCCTAGTCCCTGACTGTAACCCCCTACAGTCTCCAAAGGCTCCAAGATTATTTTCCCTGGTAAACAATCAGAACATTGTGGCCACAGTTCAGCCATTAGTGAGTTCTGGAATTGGCTCATGCCCTATCTGTGATTTTACCAAAAGCTAGTGGCTTCAGCCTTGCAGCTCAGTTCTGTTCTACCTGTGGTTTGGCTGATGTCTGCCTACAACTGAATAAGGAGACAAACATCCACAAGCAGTGGAACCAGCTCATGTCCTGTGCACCATAGTAGAGCTGATCTGACCGCGTACCTCTCCTGCTGAATCACTGCATGCATACAGGACAAACTCTGTCTTTGGCACTGTCAGTTGACAATATCCTGGGCTAGATGGATCTTGGCCTTATCCAGTATGGTTGTTCTTATGTTTTTATGGCTTCTGTTACAGGAACCAAACCTTCTCACCTTCTTTCAGTGAGATCTATTTCTGGCAAGACCTTTCTTTATACTTGTGGGTCTTTCAGTCTGGCTTTTTTCTTTCACTTGAAATGCAGAGTCCTTTGAGACCCTGCAATATTCTTCATTATCTGTAATACTTCAGCACTTACTCCCCTCTTCCCCACTCCCACACCCTCCAATGAAAAACTGTTTTGGAGGCTGTCTAGGAGGTGACTGAAAGTCACTGGCTCTGATGAACTAAAATTTCACTGACATTGCACTCAGAATTGGAAATTGTTTGCATCCATCAAATGACAGAATATAGCCCCTAAAACTTTGTTCTATGCTTATTTCTAAAGTATTCTATTCTACACATTTGAATTCTTGAAACATTTAACATTTTGGAATGAAATCCTGGACATTTAAAAGTTGACATAAGATTATAAGATTGCTACTGAATTCTGAGATGCTAGGATGTTTGCAGTGCACATAATAATTTATCATTCTCCAAATATTAATATGACATAAAAATAATCTCCTACTTCACTCAAAATATGCCTTTGTAATTTAAAGCTCTCCTGTTAGATGAGCAATTATTGTACTAACATAAGTTCACACTGCTTCACATATACAGTTGTTGATTTGTTTGATTTTCACAGATTCTGAACACTATCAACCCCAAAGCAACTCTGGGCTTTGTGTCAGCATGTGCTACAAAAATCCAGACTGCAGTCTCAAAGTGGTGTTGCATTAGAGTGAAAGTAGGAGAGGGAAAATGGAACCTAACAAAATAACTTAATATTAAAATCCCTGCTGAACGATTTGAAAGTCCTACAGAGATACTCTTTCCAGTGCATATGGAAATAGACCACTCTAATACAGTCTACCTAGTAATACACAAATTTAATGCTTTTAATAACTGAATGAAAGGTAACCTCAGCAGTTACCCTGATTCCAAGTAACAGTAATTGTATGAAAATAGTTGTGAAGACTTTAGATTGCATTATGAACTTTGCATTTAGACACATTTCAATTAACCTGTTCACTTCTTGCCCAGCAGCGTCAAAAATATGATGGAGTTGTCAGTTAAGGTTCCACAATTATGAAGAATAATGAATAGAAAACAATAAAAGTTAACTGTGCTTTACATATCAATAATGAAATTCTAATTTTTACTGAAGTCAATAAGAGTTTTCCTATTGATATTAGTGGGAAAAGAATTTTACCCATTAAATAAAAGCACTGAAGTCAATGCAGCTGCTGATTATACAGAACAAGCTTATGTACTTTGCTTTATCAGAGTCTGTTTGCTCAGCATCTTGCAAGATGAAGCTTTAATGTTCACAATAATGTTATTTTTGAATTTTTCAACAATATTCATAGATTGTAACATACAAATACAGTTTGAACCTCTCTTGGCTGGCACCCTTGGGACCTGACCGGTGGTGGACAAGAGAATTTGCTGGATCATGGAAGGTCAGTATTGCCTAGCATCATTACCAACACTTCCACTACTTACTGAGCTTTTAGTTGCAAACATGAAGACTGAGTGTAGAAATAAAAATTTTAAAGAAAGAAGGGAGGTCACCTTAGCTGTGTCTACACGTGCACGCTACTTCGAAGTAGCGGCACTAACTTTGAAATAGCGCCCGTCGCGGCTACACGCGTCGGGCGCTATTTCGAAGTTAACTTCGACGTTAGGCGGCGAGACGTCGAAGTCGCTAACCTCATGAGGGGATCGGAATTGCGCCCTACTTCGACGTTCAACGTCGAAGTAGGGACCGTGTAGACGATCCGCATCCCGCAACGTCGAAATTGCCGGGTCCTCCATGGCGGCCATCAGCTGGGGGGGTTGAGAGATGCTCTCTCTCCAGCCCCTGCAGGGCTCTATGGTCAGCGTGGGCAGCAGCCCTTAGCCCAGGGATTCTGGCTGCTTCTGCGGCAGCTGGGGATCCATGCTGCAGGCACAGGGTCTGCAACCAGTTGTCAGCTCTGTGGATCTTGTGTTGTTTAGTGCAACTGTGTCTGGGAGGGGCCCTTTAAGGGAGCGTCTTGCTGTTGAGTCCGCCCTGTGACTCTGTCTGCAGCTGTGCCTGGCACCCTTATTTCGATGTGTGCTACTGTGGCGTGTAGACGTACCCTCGCAGCGCCTATTTCGATGTGGTGCCGCGCAACGTCGAAGTTGAACATCGACGTTGCCAGCCCTGGAGGACGTGTAGACGTTATTCATCGAAATAGCCTATTTCGATGTTGCTACATCGAAATAAGCTATTTCGATGTTGGCTTCACGTGTAGACGTAGCCCTTGTGTTAGTTAGGGAAATTGCTGTAAGCAGGATTCATAAACATAAAGCTGTGGTCAGGACATCCATCCAGCGTCTGTGGTAGCACAGTCCTCTTCCTTGTGTTCTTGAATTCTACAACCAAAATATCCAACACAGGTTTAACGTCTCTAATCTGGCACCCTTGAGATCTGACCAGTGCCAGACGAGAGAATTTTCCTGACCATGGGAGGTCAATAGTGCCTAGAAGCACTACTGACACTTCCACTGCTTACTGGGCTCTTAGAAGACATTTGCGGGTAAATTATGGCTAAATAACAGCTCAAAACACTGAGAGCCAGGACTGGTGGCTATAAAGAAACTTAATGGGACAATTGGAAACTTGATCACACTCATGATAAGTGGTTGTTTAGCGCGCTAAAATCATGCCAAACTGTGGATGTTGCCAGATGAGAGCGTTCCAGATTAGAGACGTTCAGTCTGTATTGTAAAAAAAGAGAAAAAAAAACGAAACAATGTGAAACTCTACATATTTGAATAACCTCAGCTATAATCTCCGTGTTTTCTTATCTTGTGTTCGTTTTAATTACCATAGGAATTCTTTTAGCATCAGACTGCTTTTGCTTACTGGAATATATTTATACATGGAATCTCATTATGGAAATGAAATCACTGGGGAAAAAAGGGCTTTATTAATATTCATTCATACAATACATTCATCTATATCCACAGCTGAGATCAATATTGGTACTACAGCGTGTGCTGGTTCCTACATCTGTTTGTGTCTAATTTACCTTTAAGGATCTATAAAACTGGCTTCCCTGGTAAAGCATCAGATACCTCCACTGTTCCAGTTCATCCTCTCTATTGAACAGGGTAGCTTAGCCCAGTATCTAAAGCTTTCCAGGGAAATGAACATACAAGGGAAGTTCAAACCTTTTCCCCTCTGTCCACTGCTTATCCAAACAAGCACACCTTGACCCTTCTGTGCTCAACCTCTTTGGTCCATGTGTTCACATTCAGCCATTTTTATTTCTTAAAACCTTTTGATCAAGACTTATGAGCAGTTCCTGCTCTCCTCAGATCTCCCTCCAACTTTGCCCCACCCTCCAGCACAAAATATCACCCCATCTTCAGGTGCCATCCTTCTGGGCCTTATACCATCCCTCTGGTTAAGTTTCCCACATGGCCTTGGTACCCAACCAATACCCTCCTGCATGCTGAGAACTACAAGTCCCAGAAAGTGTGAACTTTTAATAGGACCGGTTTAGAACATGAATAACTTTTTAAAGGGCTAGCTCCCTGGTGCTCGTCATTATAGTATGTGAGTGCCTTTAGCTCCAATTTAAATTAATGTGAAGACATGTACTCACACAAAAAGGTAGAATTTGACTTAAGAGCTTTTTATAAAAGTTCGTGTGTGTAGCGTTCCAATATAGAACATCCTACTCTGATCATGGTGACAAGTATCAGAGAGATGGTCACGTTAGTCTGTATCTTCATGAACAAAAAGAAGTCCTGTGGCACCTTATAGACGAACAGCTATTTTGGAGCATAAGCTTTCGTGGGCAAAGACCTTTGCCCACAAAAGCTTATGCTCCAAAATATATGTTCATCTGTAGGGTGCCACAGGACTTCTTGTTATCTTACTCTGATGTGACTTGTTTACAAATGGCTACAAACATTTGCCTCTCCATCCCTTGACTGTAAGCTTAACTTATAGGCAAAATGACTAATGATATTCAGTTAGAGTCAGGAACAATTTGTTATGTGTTCTTTATTACCCTATTGCTACTTCACAACACACCATTAACTCACAAATGGAAAGGTAACATGTTAACACACTCAAGATGGTCAGAATTTGAAGTAAGCCTCAACAGGAGTATAAATATCTGTTATAAATAGTTGGTATAGTATACTATAGTATAAATAGCTCTTTTCTAGGCCCATTTTCCCTTTTCTCCTAGACTCTGCAGTTTCTCCTCATCTTTCAGTCTAGGCAGAGGGGTTTTTTTTCAGCCTCTGAAGTTTCTTTACATAAATTCTATACATTTGCATATTCACTCTCCATATGCAATCATCTCTGTGACGAGTTTCCCTGCTATAGGTTTTATGATTCATGTTAGAGCCTGTAGTGGGTAATGGCCAATCAGTAGTAACCAAGTCAAGAACATGGCTAAGCATTAAACTAGGAGCTGATTCAGTGTCATGAGCATGGAGCAAGGTAATCAACGTGCCCAGAGTGAATTTTCCATCAGTAAGCATTGCAAATGTTATTCCTGCGTAACCCCAGAGGCACTGGGACCATGGGTAAGGGAGAATGAAGTCTCTGCTTTTCAGCTTTGGCTCAGAGGCAGATGGCTTTTATTTCCTGTAGTAGAACACATGGCTTGAGCCCCTAAGATGGCAGGTTCATTTTCTCCTGCCACAACCCAAGTCTGTCAGCCTTACACATGCAATCAATCAATCCCTGTATTATGTATTTCTATGGAAGTCAACAGGACTGCTTCTATGAATAATCTTTGTCCAGCTGAGCAGCCATTTTCCTTTTCTGCAGGCCAAAATGTCTGCTAACTTTTTAATTTGTGTTCATTATGCCATCCTTAAGGGAAGGATTGGTAAGCCCTTTACATGCTGAATATTCTGCAACTTCATAGACAGTTGAGGGATTTTTCATCTCCTATAGATAAACGAGTTGCTATCATCCACTTCATATTCCAGCATTGCAAATATATCGTGTTATGCAACCTCCCAAAAACCTCTGTTTGAGAAAGACATCCATCCCTAGGATCAAATGTCAATATGCATTACCTAGGTGATGTGTCTCCATGGTTTAGAGTGGAGCCGGTTTCCTATTACAAGCCCTATGCTTGTATATGCCCACATGCCATCCTCTCACCTTCATCAACTGACCTCATCTTTCACATATCACATGGCATATTTTTGAAAGTAAATGGTATAAGTCATACAAGGTATTTTGGGTTTGAAATTTGAAGAGTTTATTGATCTATCTATTGTGACAGGGTAATGCTGGAGGATCGAGTACAAGAGGGAAAGGCAGGGCTGTGTTGAGCTGGTAAACAAATGGAGTGGGAGCAGCTGGGGAGGAGGCTGCCCTGGGCAACTGGGGCCAGCAGGATCCACTTAAGACTGCCTTTAAAAACACCCTATGCCCAGTTGGAGGCCAAGGTGATTGAGGAGTGTATAGGAGGTGAGTGGAGAGAAGCAAGGGGAGTTTTCTAGGAACAACAGAGGAGGAGAGGAGTTCTCAGCAGCATGGGGCTGGGGCTGCTGTCCGGGTGGCCTGAGATTCGACGGGAGACAGGAAGGGGCTGATCGCACGGGGAGAGCTGATCCAGGAGTGGGAACATGCTGTTGTTGCCACTACCTGGAGGAGGTATGGGGGGATCGTCTGGGGCAGTGGCCCAGGGAGAAGAACTGGGGCATCCAGCATGAGGGGAGCCCTTCCCCACCAGTGGCAACCACACAGGGTTGCTGGGCCAGAACCTGGAATGAGCAGGCCAGGCCCGGGTTCCCCGCAGGACACCATTCCCCACCATCCCAAGAAAGGCAATGGCATCCTGGCCGTGGGGCCAGTGGACTGAACAGAGGCCCAGAGTCCATGAGCAAGGTTAGCCTTACCACACTATACTATATCTCAGTGTGCTTTCTCTCAGGTTTTCAACTAAAAAAAACCCAACTCACACAAAATTTTTTCATGTTCATGCAGAGAGAAGAACAAATTCTGGTCTCTGTTAGAGTCTATCCATGAACTCCTGCTGAGTTGCAATTGCAATGGGCATTACAGGAGAATTTTGCCCCTAAGTCTGTGTCTTAGAATAGTGGTACCTGCTGCTTTTAGAAAACAGAATATCTACACATTTTATACAAAGTGCTGCAGCAAAACTAGTGTGTAGTAGTTTACTAATGCCTTTGTTTTTTTACACCACTTCAGTGAAATAAAAAGTTAGATAAATAAAAGCCTGTGGGGAAGTTTCACTTTGGAAGCTCATTTCAAACCTAAATTGGTTCCATTTTTACTTTAAGTGTAATGAATGTGAACTCCCTAGGTCTGCATGCTATTGCTTTAAGCCTTTTTCAAATACGTTTTTTCCATAAGTAAAGAATGATGATGCTCTATAAACCAAAATCCTTAATGCAACATATTTTCTCATGCCAAGGTGCCAGATGTTGCAGATGTTAATACTTGCTGGTATTAGCCAGCAATGAAGATTGGGTGGTGCTAGTTTATGGATTGTTGGTAAACATAACTCTAATTCAGCTTATCTCTACTTCCCATTGATCTCTCCTAGAAACTTCCCTCTATATCTCTTCAAATTTTATCCTGCTCCTTCAAGCAATATATTTTTCCTCTGCAGACTTGTTAATCACTTTCTTTAGCTCATTCTCACACAGATATGTGGTTCAAAATAGGAATTAGTATCTAGTCACCACACAATTGTTTTTTTTTTCTTTTCTGTCTTCCCTTTGATATCATAACGAGATAGGAAATTGTGCTAGTATGTCCCCCCAAGCACAGGTAAACCAACAAAGTATTCAGGAAGACACAGAAAGATTATGTATGCAAATTAGGCACAGCTTGTGATGGAAGAGTTGGACAGAACTGTTAGAATAACACAATTTTGGTAATTTATGTTGTAGATACTGCAAAATAGTTTCTGTGGCAAGATGAAAATGTATAGCAAAAACTGAATGACTATTAATTACATTACATTTAAGGTAGAATTTATTTTGATAAAAATCTTATGGTGTCCAAAGTATATCACTATCTAACCTTCATGAAATAAAACATTGTATTATGGCTCAAGTACTTCCATAGAGAGGAGGGGAAATACACTGTTAATGACTATTTGATTAACTGAAATGACATGTAAGATAGGTTGTTGAGACTTCCAGAAATAATAAGTTTTTGAAGGTAAGTGTGAAATGCTGGTAATTAATAATTCATATTTTTTTCTATTTTGCTGACTTATATGTTCACACTGCAGAATACTTGCATTATATTTGTTAAAAGCCTATACTAAGGCTACATTGGTTAAAATGTAGCTGGTGGTAAGGTGAGCAGCCCAATCAGAACCCTCATACCTGCCTATACATATATAGGAGCTAAAGAATATTAACAGTAGTCTTGAGAAATATCTGTTTAATTAGCGTAGCATTACGCATGCAGATGGTTCTGACATTCTTGGACACAATATATAATGTACATGCAAACAGAAATCAATCAGATTCTCTGTGATAAGCTTTCACCAGATTTACAGACTAAAATTTTTAAAAGATTGTATTAATATGTTTAATACACATAACAAATAAAATGACAATTTTCCTTTCCACTGTGGATATGTACAGTAGAAGCTTAAATATCTGGCAACCCTGGGGAACAGGGTTGCTGGACAATCAAACTTTCTACATAGCCACATAGCCAAGCTGGGCCACTGGTCTCACTTTGCCATCCACCGACATAGGTGGCTGGCCCCACTACCACCAGCTCTGGCTGCGGGGTGGGCATCCCCATTACTGCTGGACCAAGACAGACCACCACACCTACTCTGCTGGCCCCATGGGAGCAAGCCCTGGATGGACTGCTGGCCTCATGTCAGCTGGCCCCAGCCAGGTGGCCCAGAACTGCTGCTTTCAGAAATGCCAGTTTAAAAAGTTTACCGGTTATCTGACTGCCAGATAACACAGCTTCTTCTGTATTCATTTTGTGTGGTGTTTATTATACTCATTTCTATCCCTTCAGGTAATCAAGTTGAAACATTTTTGCACTACTTGATTTTGAAATAGCTTATGCTAGTGTTTTTTTCAGGCTCTACTGAATGACTCACAAATGCACAATCAAATTGTTGGATTTTCTGAGACTTCTAATAACTCTTATGTAAAAGGACTGTGACCCAATGTAATGGAAGAACAAAGAGATTGTTCTTTTGGGGTGTATTTATGAATATCTTTTTACATACTTTTAGAAATAAAACTTGAGGTCAAAAGTGACTTCAGGTTTTTGACACATAACCAGAGATAAATTTAATCAAGCTGATTTTTCAGAGGGCAGATTTATTGAGTCAGGTTCCTTTAACTTAGTGAGATGGAGGCTGGCCCAGTGAACTGTGGTACAAGCCTCAGGCTGGAGACCTGTATTCACATCCCCCTGTGGCACAATGGAATATAGTAGGTGCTAGTTTGAGAGAGGGATGGGATAATGGGATTAGAGAACCAGAAGAGTGTTATCCTGCAGTACTTGTTGAGAATAATAATAATAATAATAATAATAATAATTTATTCCATGCTAGGCAAATGGGCATCTAGGCAATATGCACCCATCATCTGTTATAAGTTACATTCCCAGCACAGCACCAATCAGTGGGTTATGCACCAGAATAAGACAGTGTAGCCAGTGCAGTGGGAATACTACATTGGTTACTACGGCCCCAGTTCTTACCGCTGCTAAAGATCACCATCTGGCATGGGACATCTGAGGTTTAGCCTGTGAATTGAACCAGAATTTGTGTCAACTATATAGCTGGCCCCTACAAGGATGTGACTAAGGGCAGCATACAATGTCCCAAAACTGAAGTAGTTCCCAGGAACCAGGCTGAAACCAAAATGATGCTGTTATGAATTAAGGCACAACACAGAGAAGACCACCTTGAGAACATATTCTACAACAGCAGTAGGAAACCAAGCTACAGATATACAGTAATATCGTAAATGGCCCTCAAGGGAATAAAAAATGCAGAGATACTTCCCAGAGGTACCTGTGGAATGTCCATTGGTGTATCAGTGTCCACCATGACCTGAGCATGGTTGTGATTGAATAGACTCTTTCCCCACTTTCAAAACCTCACTATGAAAATCCGAATGGGAAACCATTCCCAGAAAAGCAGCCAAGTAGCGCTTTAAAGACTAACAAAATAATTTATTAGGTGAACTTTCATGGGACAGACCCACTTCTTCAGACCATAGCCAGACCAGAACAGACTCAATATTTAAGGTACAAAGAACCAAAAATAGTAATCAAGGTAGACAAATCAGAAAAAAAAATATCCAGGTGAGCAAATCAGAGAGTAGATGGGCAGAAGGGGGGAGGAGAGTCAAGAATTAGATTAAGCCAAGAATGCAAATGAGCCCCTATAATGACCTACAAAATTCCCATGCTGATTAAAACCATGTGTTAATGTGTCAAATTTGAATGTAAAAGAGAGTTCAGCAGCCTCTCTTTCAAGAGTGTTGTGAAAATTCCTCTTCAGTAAGATACAGACTTTAAAGTTATTAACAGAATGGCCCACTCTATTAAAATGCTAGCTGACTGGTTTGTGGATCATGAGTGTTTTTATGTCTGTTTTGTGCCCATTAACTCTTTGCCTAAGAGAGTTTGAAGTCTGTCCAATATACAAAGCATCTGGTCATTGTTGGCACATGATGCCATACATGATGTTAGTTGAGGAACATGAGAATGTGCCCATGATTCTGTGAATAACCTAGTTAGGTCCAGTGATGGTATCTCCAGAATAGATATGTGGACAAAGCTGGCAGTGGGCTTTGTTGCAAGGAAAATTTCCAGGACTGCTGTTTCTGTGGTATAGACTGTGGTTCTGGGTGAGAAGCCTCCCAGAAAGTAGTTGTTAATGGTTTACACTGAAGTTGGAAGGACATATTTACTGGGACTTGTTGCAAAGATGTTTCTGTTCAGTATCTTCATAAATGATTTAGAAATAATGGTAGAAAGAATACTTTAATATAGCTTGTGGATAGTTACAGAAAGATAGCTGTGTTAGTCTGTATCTTCACAAAACAAAAAAGCAGTCCTGTAGCACTTTAAAAACAAACAAAATAATTTATTATCTGTTGAGCTTTCATGGAGCAGACCCACTTCTTCAGAGCCCTACAAAAACCTGATCACCTAATAAATTATTTTGCTCATCTTTAAAGTGCTACAAGACTGCTTTAGAGTTTGTAGAGTATTCCAATCTGAGGGTTAGGAGGGCAGTGGATTGCCAGTTCTTAAGAAAATAGGATTATAATTCAAAATGACCTGAAGAAATGGTCTGAAAGCATAATCACACCATTGGGAAGTGACTGTGTGTGATGGAGTATTACAGAAAGTGATCAGAGGGTTATAGTGGATGACACATTAAATACAAGTCAATGATGTCACAGTTCCACAAAAAAAATATCATTCTGGGACATATCAGCAGGAGTGTTGTAAGCCAGATGTGAGAAGTAATGGTTCTGCTGTACTCTATGCTGCTAAGGTCTCAATTGGAATATTGTGTCCAGTTCTAGTCACCACATTTCAAGAACAATATGAAATCATTGGAGGAAGTCCTCAGAGCAGCAACAAAAATGGGTAAAGTTCTAGAAAACATGACCCATGAGGGAAAATTAAAAAAAAAAAAAAGGTTTGTTTAGTCTGTAGAAGACAAGACGAAGTGGGGAACATAAATGTTTCCAAGTTTTAAAAAGGTTGTTACAATGAGAAGGATGAAAATTTGTTGTCTTTAATCTCTGAGGATAGGACAAGATCTAATGATCTTAAATTGCAGCAAGGGTGGTTTAGGTTGGACATTAGGAAAATCTTCCTGTCAGGATAGTAAAACACTGGAAAAAATTGTCTAGTAAGTTTGTGAAACCTCTGTTATTAGAGATTTTTAAGAACATTAGACAAACATTTGTTAGGAATGGTCTGTTTATTACTTTGTGCTTCTTTGAGCATAAGGATGTGATGTGGACTCTAGATGATCTCTTGACATTCCTTCCAGTCCTACATTTCTATGATTTGATCATTGTGGACACCTCCTTCTCCTGGTTAAGGACGAAGTAATGAAATCATGTACTGAATGACAGTTGTTGTACTCTGTTAAATCAGGTATTCACCGATATGTTCAACAGAAACGTCAAACCTGTATCTAATTGTTCCTGGGTTTTGACATCCCAAAGGATATAACAGTCAACATTATGTTTCACTGCAGTGAGTTCCAGCACAGTGCTTTCTACAAGTTTGAAACCACAAAGATCCTGCCCTGAAAAATAAGGACAGGTTAGCATGAGAAAGTTGTACTTGATTAGTTTAGGGTGTGTGTTAAACCAAAACAGATAAATCAGTTCAGAATACTATGTGGATACATATTTTAGTTTGAATGGTTTATTTCATTTTAGCTTAAGTTGATTATGAACAGGGGAGCTGACAGGCTTGCTGGACTCCTGGGTGGGTGGGGGGTGTGACTCCATGTACCCAGAAGGGGTGGGGCCTCGGGTTTAAGGGGAGGGCTGGGGCAGCCAGCCCCCCAGTTCTGCCCTGATGGTGCAGCACCACTTCCCCCTCCCCAGTCCTCAGAGCCATCCAGACCATGCAACATAGCACTCCTGTGGCAATTCTGAAAGGGCCAGTTGCCCCCTTTGCCCTGCCATCAGTGGGCCAGAGTATGAAAAAGTTTAAATTAATAAGAAATGTGTGCACATAACCATGTAGCCTGATGAATCTATACATGGCCTGAAAACTTGTCTTTCTCAACAATGGAAGTTGGTCTATTAAAAGGCACCTTGTCTCTCTCTAATATCCTGAGACCGAAACATTTACAACACCATTGTATTAAAAAAAACAACATAATTTCTACTGGAACACCTTCATTATGTAGACAAGCGCCAAGACAGACATCAGTCATAGTAATGATGAAGTGCTTCAGGGAATACAATTTGCCCACAAATTTCCTTGTACTTTTTTTTCATGCTTCTGACTTCATTGGTATTTATCTCCAGCTCAGTTTCTGCAGATTCTTCTAAAAGGTGCTAACCCCACTGAGGGTATTTTTAAGCAAGACCTAAAACTTTATGTCAGTGAAATTCCAACACAGGTGAGTGAAAGATAACCATATTTTACTTGAATTAATTTCAATGAAATAATTGTTGTTTGAAAAGTTAACAATAGAAGAGAGAGGTTAAATGATAGGGTAACATCGAACAGAGTTAGCAAAAACCCTTAAATAAGACAAATTGTTTTTCATTAAATTAATAGTTTAAATGAATGCGCAATACTGGAGTATGCAGTAAGTGAATCTATATGGAAAAACTAAAATACACAACTAAGAATGATGAAACTAAAGTGAATTAAAAAATCTAGACAAAATTTATTTCAGTTTTACAAAAGTAAAACAGAGAGTAAGGTAGAGAAGATATGATACAAAAAACCCACAAAACAAGAAGAAATTATGAAAATAATTAAGAATTTTAACAGTTTCTCTTCTAATGGAAAAAGATTAAAGGCATTGTTTTAATTTCACAAAGGAGATGTAAAAAGATGCTAGAATGATGATAAGAATATAAGCTTAGTTTAAGAGCTAGAGAATCAGTTTTGGTCTTGAGAATTTTAATTGGTGCAAGACAGAATGGAACACAGAGAAAATACTCGATGAATGCAGTGGAGAAATTAGCAGGCCTTGGAACAAGATGAGTTGATTGAAAAATAAATCAGAAGTAACAACACAGAGCTATTACACCACTATGTTTCTAAAGACACTGAAGAACTGTCAGCTTAATGAATGTGGACTTTAAAACGTCCAGGATTCCAAGTGGAAACTTTGTATTATATAGAGAGATCCAGTAATGGGATGATCAGTATTAAATCACTTTGAACTGTAGTTCAGAGACACACAAAAAAGGAAAGGGTATGTTGAATACAAATTATAGTATTAATAAAATTATTTTGAAAAGTTGCAAATTGTAAAGACATTGATGAAAAAAATAAAACATGACAACTAAAGCTGATCAGAATAATCTGTCCAAATGTGTCTTTGTTTTCTGGGGGGTTTTGTTTGTTTGTTTGTTTTTGCTTTTTTTTTTTTACCAAAAGTGCGTTTTTTCCAAAATTCTTCATTCAATCCTATGTGGACAGACACGCACCTTTTCTGAGATGTACAGTATATCAATGTTTCTCGAGCAGGAGTTTGCGGGGAGGCCCAAAGAGCACCATGAAAAAGTTTCAGATAGTGTGCCAAGCAGAGCCAGCACTAGACTTTCTGGGACTCGGGGCAGAAAACTGAACACTCACCACCTGGGGCTGAAGCCTGGGACCCTAAGCCTGGCCACTGGGGACTGAAGCCAAAGCCTAAGCAATATAGCTTTGAGGAAGCCCAAGTGACATGTGGCCCGTGCAATTGTCCTGCTTACAACTCTCTAATACTGTCCTGCAGTTTTATATGAACAAAGCCATATATTGAGACACAAGAGGACCATGGATTTTTTTACAGCATGGTGTCCAGGCCTCTGAAAAAAGGTTGAGAACACTACAGTACACTATGGCTACGTCTACACGTGAAGCCTACATCGAAGTAGCCTATTTCGATGTTGCGACATCGAAATAGCCTATTTCGATGAATAACGTCTACACGTCCTCCAGGGCCGGCAACGTCGATGTTCAACTTCGACGTTGCTCAGCCCAACATCGAAATAGGCGCAGCGAGGGAACGTCTACACGCCCAAGTAGCACACATCGAAATAGGGATGCCAGGCACAGCTGCAGACAGGGTCAACGGGCGGACTAGCGCTTCCGGGGCAACAGCTAGCCGCTCCCTTAAAGGGCCCCTCCCACATACACTCAGCCTGCACAGCACGCGGTCTGAGGAGCCATAGGCACACAGACCCCGGGCGCCGCAGTCATGGACCCCCAGCAGCAGCAGCAGCAGCAGCAGCAGCAGTAGCAGCAGCTAGAGGTCCACCCAGCCCTCCCGGCAGGAGCAGGGCTTGCCCTGACCTATGCCATGTGGGAGGCAGCTGAGCATCTCCTTGCCCCAGGGGAGAAGATGCCTCCAGGGCAGCAGGGCTCAACCCCTACCCCTGCAGCACCCCTCTCTACCCCCCGCCTCACACGCCGACGGCTGTGGAGCTACCCCACCAGCACTGACTGGTGGGAGCGGCTGGTGCTTGGGGAGTGGGACGACGACCACTGGCTCAGGAACTTCAGGATGTGGGTAAGTGTAAGGTAATGCATGTTGGAAAAAATAACCCAAATTACACGTACTACATGATGGGGTCAAATTTAGCTACGACAGATCAGGAAAGGGATCTTGGAGTTATAGTGGATAGTTCTCTGAAGACATCCATGCAGTGTGCAGCGGCAGTTAGTAAGGCAAATAGGATGTTAGGAATTATTAAAAAAGGGATCAATAATAAGACAAAAGAGATCATACTTCCCCTATATAAAACTATGGTACGCCCACATCTCGAGTACTGCGTGCAGATGTGGTCTCCTCACCTCAAAAAAGATATATTGGCATTAGAAAAGGTTCAGAAAAGGGCGACTAAGATGATTAGGGGCTTGGAAAGGGTCCCATATGGGGAGAGGCTAGAGAGACTGGGACTTTTCAGTTTGGAAAAAAGGCGATTGAGGGGCGATATGATAGAGGTATATAAAATCACGAATGGTGTGGAGAAAGTGAATATAGAAAAATTATTTACCTTTTCCCATAATACAAGAACTAGGGGACACCAAATGAAATTGATGGGTAGTAGGTTCAAAACTAATAAAAGGAAATTTTTCTTCACACAGCGCACAGTCAACCTGTGGAACTCATTGCCCGAGGAGGCTGTGAAGGCCCGGACTCTATTAGGGTTTAAAAAAGAGCTTGATAAATTTTTGCAGGTTAGGTCCATAAATGGCTATTAGCCAGGGATAAAGTATGGTGCCCCAGCCTTCATAACAAGGGCAGGAGATGGATGGCAGGAGATAAATCACTTGATCCTTGTCTTCTGTTCTCCTTCTCTGGGGCACCTGGCATTGGCCACCGTCGGCAGATGGGATGCTGGGCTCGATGGACCTTTGGTCTGACCCAGTATGGCCATTCTTATGTTCTTATGTTCTCATGTTCTTAGGATGACCCGCCAGACATTCCTGGAGCTGTACCAGTGGCTCACCCCCGCACTCAGGCACCAGGACACTGCCATGCGGCATGCCCTCACGGGGCAGAAATGGGTCGGCATCGCTGTCTGGAAGCTGGCCACTCCGGACAGCTACCGATCCGTGGGACAGCAGTTTGGTGTCAGAAAGGCCACCGTCGGGGCTGTCTTCATGGAGGTAAGCGAACCCATGGGGGGAGGCCAGGGCAGTGGGGCCAGAGCAGGGCAGGGGGGCCATGGCAGGGGGGCCAGGGCAGGGCAGGGGGGCCACGGCAGGGGGGCCAGAGCAGGGCAGGGGGGCCAGAGCACGGCAGGCCACGGCAGGGGGGCCAGGGCAGGGCAGGGCAGGGCAGGGGGCCCAGAGCAGGGCAGGGGGTGCAGGGCAGGGGGGCCAGAGCAGGGCAGGGGGGCCAGAGCAGGGCAGGCCACGGCAGGGGGGCCAGGGCAGGGCAGGGCAGGGCCACGCACACCCTGCTCACCCCTCATTGGTGCCGTCCCATGTGCTTTCTCTGCAGGTTGTGCGTGCCATCAACGCCATGCTCCTGCACAGGCTCGTGAGGCTGGGGGACCCACATGCCACCGTCGCCGCCTTTGCCACCCTGGGCTTCCCCAACTGCTACGGGGCTCTGGATGGGACTCACATCCCCATCCGCGCCCCGCATCACAGTGGCGGACGATACCTCAATCGCAAGGGCTACCATTCTGTCATCCTGCAGGCCTTGGTGGACAGCTGGGGACGTTTCCAGGACATTTACGTGGGCTGGCCTGGCAGCACCCACAACGCCCGGGTTTTCCGGAACTCGGGCCTGTGCCGCCGGCTGAAGGCGGGGACCTACATCCCCCAGCGGGAGATCCCTCTGGGGGACACCACCATGCCCTTCTGCGTCATCGCAGATGTGGCCTACCCCCTCCGGCCGTGGCTCATGCACCCCTACACAGGCCATCTCTCCGCTAGCCAGGAGCGCTTCAACGAGCGCCTGAACCGTGCTCGCCAGGTGGTGGAGCGCTCATTTGGCCACCTGAAGGGACGCTGGGGATGTCTCCTGACCCGCCTGGATGCGGGCCCCAACAACATCCCCCAGACTGTGGGTGCCTGCTGTTCCCTGCACAACCTCGTGGAGAGCAAGGGGGAGACCTTTCTGCAGGGCTGGGCTGCGGAGGCCGCCAGGGCACACGTCCAGCCACCTGCTGCCCCCAGTTGGCAGGTGGACCCCGAGGGGACCCGGGTCCGGGAGACCCTGCGGGCCCACTTCGATGACCAGGCCGCGGGGTGAACTCTGCCCAGGCCCCCTACTGCCCACCTCTTCCTCCCCCACGCTCCTGCCCCAACGCCCACACCATGGAGCACCCCAGCGCCCCCCCACCACTTGTCCTGGACAAATGACAGCACGCATTTGTGGCTGAACGTAAACTTTTTTTTGGTCTTTCTGAAACTGTTTTTTTGGGGATGTAAAAAGAAATATGTCAACCACAAACAGAAAACTAGGGACAAACGTCCAACCAAAGCAATATGTAGAACAATAAAACAATGCAAATAAACAACAGTGTGCAATAAATAATAAAAAGGAAACCAGGGAGGATAAAGGGGAGAACTATTTACATGGGGGGGACGGGGCAAACGGGGGGGCCAAACAAACAGGGTGCAACTATATACAAAGGGGGGGGCCACGTCCCAGGCCCCTCTCCCCTATAGCCCGGCACTGGGCGTCGCTGGCTGGGAGCCCTGCCGCGCCTGCAGCCTGGTCCGCAGATGGGTGGGAGAGGGCTGGACCGGAAGGTATCGGGGCCGGCGAGTGTCAGGTGGCTCCAGGGGTCCCTCGGCGCTCTGGCCCTCACGGGTGGGTGGCGGGGCAATGGCAGATGGGCTGGCGACGGGCGGAGCAGCTGGTGGTGGGGCTGCAGGAGCGGGCAGGGCAGGCAATCTTTCGGCCGGCGCAGCATGGGGGGCCAGGTAGTCCACAAGCCGGTTAAATGTCTGCATGTAGGCCCCCCATGCCTCCTGGCGCCAGGCCAGCGCCCGCTCCTGCAGGTGGAGGTGCTGCTCCGCGACCTCCAGCTGCCGACGGAGGATGGCCAGCAGCTGGGGGTCCATCGCCGGCGGTGGTTGGTGGTGCGGGGTCCGCCGTCTAGCCCTCTGCGGGGCCGGTCGGTCCTCTGCCGAGGGGCTGCCCTGGAGCAAGGGTCCCGGAGGGCTGTCCGGGACGACTGACGCCTCGCCGGCGCTCTCTTCCGGTCCTTCTGATGGTGCAGGTGCAGGACACAGGAGAGGAGGGGGGGAAGAAGAATGGAGACAGGCGTTAGTGTGGGCCCCGAGCCGTGGCCTTTGTCCCCCCAGCCCTGTGCTGCAGGTTCCCCATCCCCGTCCCCAAGAGATGCTGCTGTGATGGATGGGGTTCAGGGGTCCCCCGGCCCTGCACCCCATCCCCTGGTGAGAGCGACTCTCACTTCACCCCTCAGGGTCTGACAGCAGGAGAGGTTTCTTAGGCCACAGATGGCCAGTTTCTGCCAGGAGTGACAGCACCAGCTGTCAGAAGAGACAGTCCTTCCAACCCAACGTGGGGAGAAGACCCCAAGGGGGGCCCCTCGGGGATGCAGCTTTCCCCCTCCTCAGGCTGGCTGCCTACCAGCTCTCCCTTCCCCTGGCCTCTACCTGTGGCCCCCGCCCTCGCCCCCCAATTCCAAGCCAGCTCAGCTCCTCCCTCCTGTTGGTTCAGGGCAGAGGTGTCACCTTCCAGCTGTAGCGCCAGGATCCCCCTTTGGCCCTGGGAGGTATTCGGCTCTTGTGGCTCATATGTAGCCTGAGTCTCCCTTTTGCACTCCCCCCACTCCATCACATGCTGCTGCTGCGGGGTGTCCCACCCCCTCCTCCTGGGGGCCCCTCGAGGTTCCGCTCCCCCCTGGCCCGGGGATGGGGCATGGCACTGTCATGCGGGGTGGGGGGGAAGGGGCTGATGGCTGCAGTGCTGTGAGGGCCATGGCCCTGGTGTCCTTGGGGCCATGGCCATGTGAGCATGTGGGGGGCCCAGGACACATATCTCGTACCCCGGCCCCTCAAGCCCAGGGGTGTCCACCAGAGAGGGGTACCTACCTGTCGGTCTGCTCCCACGGTCCGGAGATCCCCGGGGGTCGGAGGCCCTGCTGCTGCTCCGGGATGGCAGGAGGAGGATCTGCAGGCTGGATTCTGCAGAGGAGGAGCCCCCCTCCTCCTCCTCCTCCTCCTCCTGCCACGATGTCCTGGGGGTGGCCTCTGGGGGGGGCCCCCGGGGTGCGGGGCTTGCCTCTGGGTCGGACTCCGGCTGCAGGGGCTGCTGGGCCTCGTCAGCCGAGGTGTCAAGGGTGGCCGGAGGGGAGGAGGTGTGCCGGGAGCCCAGGATGTCCCTGAGCTCCCTGTAAAAGGGGCAAGTGACAGGGGCGGCCCCAGATCGGCTGGCCGCATCCCGGGCCCGGGAGTAACCCTGCCGCAGCTCCTTCACCTTACTCCTGATGTGGTCAGGAGTGTGGGCAGGGTGACCCCGGGCAGCCAGGGCATCGGCCAGCCAAGCGAACGCATCCGCGTTCCGCCTCTTGCTCCCCATTACCTGGAGCACCTCCTCCTCGCTCCAGAGCCCCAGCAGGTCCCGCAGCTCGGCCTCCGTCCAGGAGGGGCCCTGCTGCCGCTTCCCAGCCTGGCTGCCCCTCTGGCTGGGCTGGCTGCCCTGGCTCCCCTTGGGGGGGGTCCCCTGGGGGCGCTGGGGGGGCTGCCGGCTAGCCATCGCCGTTCTGTGGGGCGGCTGAGGGTGCTGCAGGCTGCCCGCGTGTGCAGGCTGCAGCCTGCACGTTGCCTCAGCTTCCTGCAGAGGCAGGGAGGGGGAGGGGACCTTTAAGGGGCCGCTCCACGCGGCCACCAGTGAGCTGAGGAGCTGGAGAGAGCGTCTCTCAACCCCCCAGCTGATGGCCGCCATGGAGGACCCGGCAATTTCGACATTGCGGGACGCGGATCGTCTACACTGTCCCTACTTCGACGTTGAACGTCGAAGTAGGGCGCTATTCCGATCCCCTCATGGGGTTAGCGACTTCGACGTCTCACCGCCTAACGTCGAAGTTAACTTCGAAATAGCGCCCGACGCGTGTAGCCGCGACGAGAGCTATTTCGAAGTTAGTGCCGCTACTTCGAAGTAGCGTGCACGTGTAGACACAGCTTATGGGAGTAACATGGGAAGTGTCCAAATAGGAAGCCTGGCCCATTAGGAAGAATGAGAGCATAAGCCTTCTGAATCAGGACTCCCGTAAGGTGAAGTACCACAAAGAAAAATGCAGTTTAATATTGAAATTATGTGAAATGATATGATTATGGTCTTTAAAACATACCAAACCAAAGTATTTCAGCTGAGGGTCGTCAGAATGTTTAGTTTCAAAATGTTCAGTTTTATACAAAATGTATAGCATGATCCCTTTGATGTTTCTGAATATCAATTATTTTGAAATACTGTTCAGGAGAAAAATTCAGGTCTTTGTCCCAGGTCTTTGTCCCAGTGTGAAAACAAATGTTGAAATGTCAGTTTAGTTTCCTGTAGGAAATTCTGTCTGTTGCAGTACTGGACTTGCTTGTTGAGCAGGTGACACATTCATCAATCTCTGATAGAGGAGGGCACCTTTAGAGTCCACTTCAAGCTGCATCTACCTCCTCAACTTTGTTGGCTGAATTGGTAAAGTAGCACTGGGATTCCTATAGCAGCTGCTGCATGATACTTGTAGTGGAGGCCAAATGACAAGTACCTTCTTACACCCAACCTTCCAAGAGGATCACTGACTTCCTCCTCCTCCAAAACTCCATAATTTAGTGGTGGGAGGGATTGGATGGTTAACACAGTGTTACAAGTTACTCTTCAGTATTCGAAAAAATGCTGCATTGCAGTTTTCTTCCAGAAGTTCAGGGAGATCTTGAAAGCAGTAGGAGAGTTTGTGCTTTGACTCTGTCTCTCTACTAAATCAAATTTTGTAGAAGATTTCTTCCTAAAGAACAGGGCACGAGTGTTTGGGCTAAGATTCCCAAGAGGGGATTTACTACGTACTCCTTAATCTCTCTGGTTCAAAGACTAAAACAAGTTACACAAAGAAAATAACCAAATTCCACATCATTGAGCTCTCCTTCAATGAGAAACTGACCTGAAGCGTCCCAAGACTTGCTTCTCTTTTGCAGAGAAGTGACAAGTTTGGAGATGCATGTTAAGGAAATAAATATAAATCCCATTCCACCTTCCCACAGAAACCCAGTAATTGACAAAGTTGCTAAACAGTGCCCGCTGCTGCAATGACTCTGAAATCCTGGGTGGGTGAGGGAAAATTCTCTAAGGAGAGTTCTTTGGTTGAAAAACAATTCAGAAGCACACTGATATAAGCACACTGGGTGGTGATAATTATAAGAACTGTAGCCTATCTTTGATGTGTGAATGACTTTTACTGTGCCTAGGAAGATTTCACATAATTGTAACAACACTTTTACATCTTAAATATAGTAGATTTCCGAGTGCTTTACTGAATTAATGTAAGTAATTTATTCAGTTAACATGATACAGCCAAAATAGAATCCTTTCCATTTCTATTTCATATGACATTTATTTTGATCTTTCACACTTATATTGTATCTTTCCTCCTTGCTATTTCACCATGATACACCTTTCTTACCTGCACAAGCAATTGTTCTGCTCATTACCAGTTCAAACTAGGGACATTTTTTTTCAGGAAGTGTCTTGCAGGAGGACAATGTTAGGTCAATGATTATACTGGAATACCTATGAATTGCAAGCTGTAATGAAACCAGTACCATGCCAATTTTCACTGGTAATTTTTTGTTGTGTATAAACTTTTTAAAACAATTTGAAAAGCACTAACAATAAGAAAACTTTTCTCAGATAAGAAATTTCTTCAAAGTATTTCACAAGCATTTCTAGTTTTATGCACATTACATAATGATTTTCACTCAGTTTTATGCTTCTTCTCAAATCAATATTTTTTCTATCCAAAGTTCTCATGCCATGAAACTAAATTTTGGAATAGTGGTTTGCTTTGTACTTTGTTTTGCTTTATTATCTTTTGCAGAAAATGCATGTGTTGTTTTCAAGTATCATTGCAAGGACATGCCTCTTGAAATGCTATTTCTGTGTCAACAGAGAAAGAATTAGTTTCAGCAAGGTGGTGTTTTGCAAAATGGATATAGTTCTTGTTTTCTAAATCTGGTTCTCCTTCATTGGTCATTTATTTTACAGTCCAATGTTCACTTCCTCTTCTTTAATGTCACTATTACCCAGACTCATGACAGAAACATAATGGCCACATCTACACTACAGAGTTTGTTGACAAAACTGGGCTTTTGTCAACAAAACTCAGGGAGTGTTTACACACAAAGGCTGTGTTTACACATGCCCCTTCTTCCAGAAGTGACATGGTAATGAGCTATCCGGAAGATGCTAATAAGGCACAGATGCAAATTTTCCATGCATATTGGCACATGGTTCAGATTCTGGAAGAAGCTCTTCTGGATTCCAAAGTACGTATGCAGATGTGCAGCCCATGGGGATCTTCTTGAAGGAAATCCTCCTTGCGGAAAAATTTTGGGAAGAAGGGGCTTCTGGAAGGAGCATTTCCTTCTGGTAGATCCCCATGGACCTCACATCTGAACGTGTACTTTGGAATCTGGAAGAGCTCCTTCCGGACTCTGAACCATGTGCAGATACGCTCATGAAGTGCGGAAAATTTGCATCCATGCCTCATTAGCATTTTCTGGATAGCTCATTACCTTGCTGCTGCCAGAAGAAGAGGCACATGTAGACGCAGCCAATAAGTACTTTGTCAACAGAGTCTTGACAAAACAGAGCATTTTTCCCAACAGCATTATCCCTCTCCACATTGAGGAATAATGCTTCTGTTGGGAGAGTACTGTTGACAAAAGTGTAGTGTAGATGCTCGAGGCCCCCTCTGTCGACAGAGAGAGGTCCTCCATGGTGCCAGCAAGCCAGAACCAGGAAGCAACCTCTGCCCCAGAAACAACGCTCTGTGGTCTGTGCCTACAGTGGCCCTTAAAAGGCACAGGAAGCCCAGAAAGCTCCATTCCAGAAAATAAACAATGTGGAAGCTGCCCAGCCACCATGTCGTCTGCAGCCACACCCCAGCACCTGAGAGCAGCAGCTGGAGCAATGGCCCAAGTGCCCAGAAACCACATCCAGATCCTCCAGGAACCCTACCAAAGGGTCACAGGACCCATTCCAGGCCAAAAAAATGCAGGTGTCCACATGGTCCAGGGCAGAACTGAAGGACTTGCTGGACATTTTGGCCAGGTGGCACAATGCACCAGGCTATGCTCACATTACAGAAGCCCTGGCGTAGCGTGGCCATCTTGTCCACACTTTGAAACAAGTGCGGACAGAGGTGAAAGAGCTCCACCAGGGCTAGATGAGAACTAGGGATGTGAAGTTGGAATTGGGGACAGCCACAGCAACATGTCCCTTTTATAAGGAGCTCCACCATCTTCTGGGGTTTGATCATGGCTCCCCCTGAGAGGGCACCCTAGACACAGGCAAGGTGGACCTCCATTCCGAGAGGGAGCAGGAGCCGGACACAGGGTCCCAGTAGGTACCCACTTCTCTGGGGGATGCCAAGGACTTGAGTGAGGGTGCACTGATAATCGTCCTGGAATCCAGCCCCTCCAGCAGAGCAACTTACAGGGCATCCCCAGACCTGTTTGGGAGATGAAGTGAGTACCACACAGGAACAGACCCTGAGTGTGTGGGGGGGCACAACATGGCTGGGAGTGGGTCAGCGGCAGGGGCAGCACCTTCACAAGTGATAGCACTCCGGGGCACATCTGTGTGTGGGGTGGGGGAAGACCTCCATGTGCCCTGCTCACCCACCATCTAAGCTGGGACCCCCTCAACAATCATATACCTTCTGGGCCACTGGTCCATTGGGTGGGGTGCTAGGGAGGGTTGGTACATTCCTATGTGGCAGAGCATGCCCTATACTACATACATGTTCTGGGGGTGGGGGCCACTGCTCATGGTTGGTGATGGGGCATGCCCTTCAAGGCCATGTGGCAGGAGGGACTCACCGTATTTCCCTTTCTCCTTACAGCCATGTCATTGGAGGGACAAGCCAGCCCATCCTGCAGCCTGCCAGGCTCAGGCAGCACCATGTCCGGACCAGTGCAAGCCAGTCCTAGAATATCTCCTGAGGGGCCACCGCAAAGCCACAGGGTGGCTGCAGCAGGGATGAGGCCCTGCAGGAATATACAGCTGCCATGTGGTGGAAGAATGACTGCTGGAGTAGTGAATGTGGGGGTAGGAGGCCTGGTGGGCATACGAGTGGGAGAGAGATGCACGGGACTGAGAATGGAGGGCACACTGCTGGGCTGAGCTATTGGGCCAGCTGGCCACATTGACCAGTGGTTGGGTGCTGTGCTTGGCTCCTCATACACAGGGGCAGTGTCAGACAGCCAGCCCTGGAGACCCTCATTTTTCTCTTCACTATGTTGTGGAGAGCACAGCAAGCACCCACAACCTGTGGGACATTCTGCTCCCCTATGTCCAGCCATGTAAGGAGGCATCTCAAGCGAGCCTTTGAGCACCCAAAGGTGCACTCCACCAGCAGCCAGGCCCATCTGAGGTGGGCATTCAATAGTTCCTGCAATGGGTCATGAGCCAGTGTAAGGGCACATGAGCCAGAACAGAAAAGCATATGCTGCATCCACTAAGTTTCTTCCAAACTAAGCAGATGGAATTTCATTTCCTTTTCTTTCCTATGGAATACTTTTTTTCAGAGAGGTGCCTGGGAATTGGATGCAAAACTCTTGATACTTTTTTTATTGCCACTGGATTTCTGATTCTTATATGGTTCGACCCAGCAAAAAGTCTTTTCACAGTTTTAATGGATTTCTTAACCAGGCACAATCCTCCAAATGAGAGACTATTTGAAGAAGGACAAAGTAAAAAAACCTGAAAGTGAAATCCCATTCGTATTGAAGTCAATGGCAGAGCTCCCCCTGTCTTCACCAGCTCTAGGATTTAACCCAAAGTATGAAATTTTGGATTTATTTTCCTGAAAATAAAAATATAACCCCCTAATGTCACTCTATTATGTACAGAAACTACCTCTGGAGATTAAAGGCAAATGTTCCTTTCCTTCAAATACACGACAAAAATACATTTCAGTGGCAGAAAAGCAATTTTCCCAAATCAGTACTGTATAATATTTTAAGCTCTGCATTTAGTACTGTGGGAGATGAACTGCACAGAATTATGGTTGTATTAAAGTACAGAGTAATAAAAGTTGGAGTGTTGCCTCCAACTTCTGACAATGAATTATAAGGCTTTTTAAACATAAGATTCTGCTTTGTGGTTCTCCCATATGCTAGCTGATAAAAGACAGGCATCATATCTTTCTTTCCTATGTCATTCATAGTCTTGAACACTTACTATAGCTCAATGTTATTTCCAAGGTACTTTCTTCAATCTTTTCAATGACTTGATACAGCTAACCATCATCTGTGGAATGCATGTAAGAGTTCTTGGCCAAAAAGAAAGAAATCACAGATGGATACACAGAAGTACAATTTAGATTGCAGGCACAATGATAGGAATCACATAATAGCTTTACAAGCAAATCAATTAAAATTCAGTTGTTCCTATTTCAAACTGCATGTTTCTTTTTTGTTACACATCTGAAGTGAAATCATGAAAATACTTTTGTGGGAAGTGAGAATATTTTACCGTGTGGCTCCATTTCCGCAGTGACCAGTCCAAGTATTTGTAATCTCTCCATGCTGAGAATCATTTTTGTTGTCTTTCTCTGTGCTTTTTCTGGTCCTAATGTATCTTTTCAAAGATGAAGTGACCAGCTGCATACAATACTGATTCAGGGTGCAGAAGTATTAGCATGATATTTTCTGTCTGATTACCTACCCACCTCCAATGGTTCCCTAGTTTCCATTTTTGTTTGTTGGTTTGATTGTTGGTTTTGACTGCCACGATACATTAAGCAGATGTTTCAGCATAAGATCCAGGATGACTCCAAGATATCTTTCTTTAGAGGCAACAACTAAATGAGATGCCACCATTTTCTGTGTGTAGTGGGGATTATGATTTTTCCAATGTGCATTGCTATGCACATGCCAGCACTGAATTTCATCTGCCATTTAGTTACCTAATCACCCAATTTAGCAAGATCCCTTTGAAACATTTTGCAGTCAGCTTTCTACTCCACTATTTTGAATATTCTTTTATATGATGTACAAGCATTGTTTACCCACTTTTCTATATTATTTTTTTATGACTAGGGCAACTGGCACCAAGCTGTCATAGAGTAAGAAGGAAGGTCATTTCATGGAATGATAACTCGTTAAAAGACAGGAAACGAAGTTTGGGCATAAATGCTCATTTTCCACAATGGAGTGACATAATTGGTGGTGTCCATCAAGGGTCCATAACCTAAAACAGACAGATCACATTAGACAGAGGTTCAGCACCTACCATCTAAATTAAGGTTTCCTCTTACCTCATATTAAAATCAGTAAGGACGTGGGTCAATGTTATATAGGTTTGGATAAAAAATTCAAGTATAAGTACTGAAAGTCAGCCACAGAAATCCACATTTAGGTACTTAAATAATTTACATGATCTGTCAGAGATGATAAGCACCCAAAACTCCCATTTAAGTAAGTATACTTTTTGAAGTGTAACAGAGAGACAGCCATGCTAGTGTATATACTATCAAAACAAAAAAGGAGCCCAGTAGCACTTTAAAGACTAACAAAATAATTTTTGAAGTGGCATATCTCACAAAAGGAACCTTTTTTGATAAAATGATAAGCTCTGAAATATTTCTGCAGCTAGATGTTAACTATTTATAAGTCTAGAGGAAATAAGGAAACAACCTAGACAAGCGTCCATGACAGCTATTCTTTGATACCACCTCCTTTTGCTAACTCTGGCTCTGAGCTTTCAGTGGTCATCAAGATGTGTGAAAAACAAAACTTTTTCCCTGATCCTTGACAGCCTTTAATGAAGGCGTGTTGATTACAGGCTTTCAAGAACTTTTCTCAGCTTCTAGCATGCTGAGTAAAAGCAATGTAACTGCCTCAAACCTATCCAAGTAAAAATAAAACACCCCTATTTTGTATTAGTTCAGGGAAATTAACTATTAAATGTGCACTGCTCCCACCCCCAGCAAAATGTCTTAGCTTCTATTATTCAGAAATAGGTGAATGGGAGCTGAGAAAATGTGCTGCACTGCCTCTTTCCCCAGAAAAATTTTTCAACTCTCTTTGGCTGGTTTTCAGCCAGTAAAAGCTGAGAGCTTTTGCTGAGGTCTGGGGGGCATCATGAAAAGCTCTTGCTTCCAGCCACAGGCCTGATTAAAAGACTTGATCGACCAGATCTGTCCCATGGGTTGGATTTTGCCCACCCGTGTATTAGGATCAAGCATATGGGACATCTTTAATACACCAGAGATGATATGTTGTGCAATGTAGAAGCCCAGACAAAGCACAAGACCATTTGGTTGGGCATTTCTTGCTTACTTGCCAGCAAAACACTAGGGCTGTGTCTACACTACCACCCTTCTTTGAAGGAAGGATGGTACGTAGGGTGTTGGGAGTTTACTAATGAAGTGCTGCCCTGCATACACAGCACTTCATTAACCAAATATCGCCTCCCACGTCAATTTCGAAGTTTTAAACTTCAAAGTACCAGCTCGCGTCTAGCCGCGTCTCACCCGCCGGTAATTCAAAGTGCTGGGGCATCTTTGAAGTCCCTTTACTCTTCAAAATTTTGGGGAGTAAAGGGACTTTGAAGTTGCCCCAGCACTTCAAAGCACCAGTGGGTGAGCCGTGGCTAGACACGTGCCAGTACTTTGAAGTTTAAAACTTCGAAATTTCCACAGGGGGGAATTTGCTTAATGAAGTTCTGAGTATGCACCGCAGCACTTCATTAGTTAACTCCCAACACCCTAATTACCATCCTTCCTTCAAAGGAGGGTGGTAATGTAGACAAGCCCTAGCTGATTGATTCATTGATTTACAATGGGTCGTTTTAGTGAGTGACGTAAAATACTATGAAATCATATGACAAGATAATGATATTTTAAGGCAACCAGCAACTTTATGGACAGAGAGTCATAAAGAGCATAGCATATAAGAAGATTCAGTAGTAAGGTCATTCAAGACATTTAAAATTGATCAAGAAATGTATGTGTTAGTGAAGTTTTAGTTGCCCTAATAGTTTAAAATCACAGTAAATTAAAACAAGGAAATGAAATAGAAGTTAGGATTTCTTTTTAAGTGTCTGTTGCAGGAACCAAGGAAAAAAGGACTGTTTAAGCCAAAGAAAAGTAAGAATGTTAAGTTAAAAAATAATGTTTTAAGCTGATGAGATCACACTTCCCATCTGGGAAAGGCAAGCCCCAACCCCTCGTAAATCTTATAGCCATCCTGAAAAGGAAAAAAACTTCAGAAACAGACTCCAAAGGGAAACTACAGAGCTACAATTCATTTGCAAATTTGACACCATCAATCAAGGATTGAAGAAAGACTGTGAGTGGCTGGCCAACTACAAAAGCAGTTTTTCCTCTCTTGGGCTGCGTTTACACTACAAACTTACTTCAACGTTAACTTAAGTAAGGGAGGTTAACTTTGAAGTTTAACTTTGAAGTTAACTGTGTGTAGATTCTGTGTACTCCTTACTTCGAAGTAAGGAGTCCTCCAAGGAGGGCCCGCCCCAGAGGACGGAGACAGTCTGGCCAGCTGAGGCAGGGCTCTATGGTCCCTCCCGGCTGCCTTAAAGGAAGCAGCTCCCTGGCAACCCCAGGCAGGAAGCTGAGAGTACACCACAAGCAGGGGCAGCACAAGCTCTCCCTTAGACTGTCCCTGCATGGAGCACCTGCCAGCCTCTGTGCCCCTTACCCAATATGGTGGCATGGCAGGACCCATCTGCCCCCCCCCAGGAGCCCTGAAGGAGGGGTCTGAGGACTCACAGGGCCTGGGCAAGGGTCATGCCAGGAGGGCTCCAGCAATGGGACCCACGTCATCACCCTCCCCTCGAGGACACCCAGGCAGGTGTCATCAAGCCGAGCCTCACCCGACTCCTGAGAGGTCACAGCGAGGGATGGAGACAGGGCCTCCTTGGGAACAGCCTCACTGCCCACATCCTGAGGACAGGGGAGTGGGAGGGAACACAGGCTGACCTTCATGGAGCAGGAACCCCTGGGCATCCAGGATCTCAAGGGCCATTGTGCAGCAGGGGAGCGGTGCAGGGGGCAAGGTAGTGGGGGCTTTGGCCCCTCCAGGGTTGGGAGCCAGCACTCACAGGTCATCCCCCTGTCTCCTCCTTTCTCCACAGGTCCCTCGCTGGTCAGCCACCACTGCACAGCTGAATGAGCCACAGTCGCAGAGGTCCAGGACGCAGCTCCATTGCCCGAGACCACATCCTGACACAGCTGCGGCCAAGCCTCCTGGAGACAGTTCTGGAGTGATGAAGAGGCAGCTGCCAACCGGACAGTTGTATGGGAGCTGACCAGGGTTCTCCAGGAATAGCTGGCGATGGAGCGGGACGTGTGGGTGAGGCTGGCTGGCAGCATGGACACTGTGGCCTGGGCCTTGGCTGCCTGCCTCACTCAGCCTCCCACCCCCTTACCAGCCCCTCCTGCAGCTACCCCACCTGCAGCTGCCCAATGCATGGCGGACTTGGCACCAGCTGAGCGCCTCAAGCTGTCCTGGTGGCTGCTGGCTGAGGCAGACACACCTGGCCCAGATCCAGTGCCCCCCCGCACACCCTGCGGAGGCAAAGCCTGCAGCAGCCCCATCCCAACCCTACCTCCCCATGGTCCCAGCCCCGTCACAGCCCTGCAGGGGGCCCCAGACATAGGGCGGTAGGGGTGGCCGTGGCTGACGTGGCTCCCAGTCCCTGATGCTTCTGGACAACTGACCCTTCTCCCATCCCAGCCCCACCCTCCCAGTTCAGTCCCCCACCTAGGCTTCCGCCTCCCCAATGACAACCATTCGCCCCGTGCACACCAAAGGTTACCATGTTCTGCTCTGTTTTGTGAAATACTTTATTCCTCACCCTAACCCCGTGTCCCTGGTGCTTTGTAGGAGAGTGGGAGGGGGAAGCATGAGGGGTGTGGGGGTGGGGTGGCATGTGGTGTGGTGTGTGGCTGGGGGCAGTCAGGGCAGGCCCTGTTTGAAGACCCAGCACAGGGCCTCCCAGACCCTGACTGCATCCCTCTGTGCCTCACGGCACAGAGCAGTGGGTGGCTGGTTATAGCTGGCTGCTGGGTCCAGGGCCCAGCCCTGAATAAAGGGATCCCAGTGGCCCTCCACAAGGTCATGGAGAGCACAGCAGGTGGTGATGAGCACAGGGATATTCGGGAGGTTGACATCAGCCTTCAGTCTCCCAAGTGACCACTTGACTGTGCCTGTGGTGTGGTTGAGGTGGCCATTAAAGGTATCCTGGGCTGGCATGGTATGTCCAGCATAGGACCATGTGAGCCACAGCTGCAGCGGGTAAGCAGAGTCAGCCACGATGAAGGGGGGGTGGCATCGTGATGTCCCTGAGCAGGATCTCCCATGGGGATCACATACATGCCCTCCTGTATCCACCATCCCAGCCACGAATTCCAGAACACCCAGGCATCGTGGGCCCTCCCTGGCCACCCCACACACACATCCAAGAAACAGCCCTCATGTCCACCAGCGCCTGGAATACCACCGAGTGGTACCCCTTCCTGTTAATGTAAGCACCCCCACTGTGCTCTGGAGCCTGCATCACAATATGCATTCTGTCCAGAGCTCTGAAACAACTGGGGGAGCCCAGGTCCGCGAACTTGGCAAGGGTGGCATCCAGGTCCCCCAGGGTCACGATGCATCACAGGAGCCTGGTGTTGATGGGTCTGACAACATGCAGGGGGAAGGAGGAGACTTCCATGAACACCTGACCAGGAGACCCCCTGCTCCCCCCACAAGGGGCCCCTGCCCCTTTCTCAGTTGCCTTGCCAACTCCAAATTGGTGGCCAATGGCTCTGTGGCTGTCGCGGGTGGCCAGCTGCCATAGTGTGATGGCCACCCTCTTCCACACCGGGAGCATTGGCCTCATGCAGATGTCCCAGTGCTGGAGGACTGGGCCAAGCCAGTGGCAGAGGCCTTTGAATGTCTGCAGGGTTATTCTGAAGTTCCTCAGCCACCACTCATCATCCCAGTCCTCCAGCACCAGCCAGTCCCACCATTCGGTGCTGGTAGCATAGGACCACTGGCGCTGGCTTGGGGGGAAACTGGGAGGGGTAGCATGGTCATGGCCAAGGTCTCAAGGCTGGGTCCCAGGCAGGTGACCCGCCCACACTGCTGGCATAGCAGGGCAAGCAGCATGGCCAGCAGGCTGACTAGGGTCAAATGGCCATCATCTTTGGGGAGGGATGGAGATGGCATGATCTCTGGCTGCCCCCCCCATGTGCTCTGCTGCTGTCCGCAGCCTGTCATCTTTGACCACTTGCAGGCTGTGAGTGTTGGGAGGGGCCCTTTAAGGAGTAGGCTGGCTGCGAGCCCAGCGGGGCTTGTTGGCCATGAGACCCCCTGCCTGAATCATTTCCTGGTTCCTTACGTCAAAGGAGGGGCTACTTGTGTGTAGACGTTCAACTTCAAAGTAAGGGGGAGCCTACTTTGAAGTAAGGGAGGGTGCATTTTGTGTGTAAACTCTCTACTTCGAAGTTGCTTACTTTGAAGTATAGCTTCAAAGTAAGCAACTTCAAAGTTATTTTGTAGTGTAGACGCAGCCTTGGTGTTGATATCTCCACATCAGCTGCTGGAAGTGGGCCACATCCTCCCTGACTGAACTGACCTCATCAAATCTGGCCTTTCTCTTGACTGGGACTCCCTTCTTTTCATGAGCTTGTATATTTAAGAGCTGCCTCTGGAATCTCCACTACATGCACCTGATGAAATGGGTCTTTGTCCATGAAAGTTTATGCTCCAGAAAAATCTCTTAGTCTATAAGGTGCCACAGGATTTCACCTTGTTTTTCAGAAACAGACTAACAAAGGTACCCCGTTGATGCTTGTCACCAAGCTCAATTCAGTTCACATCACTAGCACTAAATTTAACATGGTTGTAGTGAGGTGCAAACATGTTCGAGTTAAATTAATTTGTATGTGCTTGCAGTCCAGAATTTAACCTCACTAGTGTAATGGAGAACAAAGACATACATACTTTTGAAAAGTTTATCTCCAGCTTTGTGGCTGATCAGGAGACTAGAAATTCTAGCAGAAGAAATGCTGTCACCTGCACCCCACAAATTATTAAATATCTTAGATTAAACCCAAGCTTAAGGAAAAAACATAGCGTATCTTTAATAATCTTTTATATTAAGGTGATGGGAGCCCCCAGGCAGGCAGAAAGTCGATTTATTTTTTCCCCTATACAGTTGTAAGCTCTGAAGCACAACAAGTTCTAGTTCTGTTCAATGTAAAGTAGAAGGAGAGAGAATTTTGAAGCAGTATTGGCATGGTTTGAAGTAAGGTGAATTCCTAGTGAGCAAGTAAGATATGACAGAGCATGAAAAATCCCTGCAACTCAACAGAAGAACTGTAACTGATCTAACAAAAAAAGACAGGCTCAAAAGTTTAGAACTGTAAAGGCATCACACATGAATGATCAATTAATGGCATGTCTAACAAGTTTCATTATGAGTTTTGTATTGAAAGTTATGCAAATTAGTATATATGTTGTACAATTCGTTTTCATGTGACCATATTCTTCCGTTTATAGAAAATAAATAGAGGCCATCATTACAGCCGTTCCTGCAGCTCACCAGAATGCCTTCAACTCAACTGGTTTGCAGTGCTGCAGACAGAGCTGCCAAATGCTTGTGTATTTCACAAGACAGACAATTTAGAGATGCGTGAATAAGCAATTCTTCAGTTCATCAGTAACTTATAGTAAAAATGTTTCAGGTCAACCCCAAACATTTTTTTTCTTTAATTTCAGATGATGGGTTAACACTTCTGGCACAAATCACTAATGCACACCCACCCTCATTCCCAAATGAAGAGGCTTATTTGCATACAATATTTACACTATTAAAATCACTTTACCAAACATTTGCACTGAAAAGGGGTCTGGACACTAAAAAGGGGTACTCTTGTATGGGTATGAGATCTGGTGTACTAAAATGTCTTCAGATCACAAGCTACAAGCATTCATAAACAAATGCCTGAGGTTCATGCATCGTATCAATTGGCAAGACTTTGTCACAAATGAGGAGCTTTGGAACAAAGCATGACAAGGACCACTTGACGTCCAAATCAAGAGAAGGAACTGGGGTTAGCTAGGCCACACTCATGCAGAACCATCATCCACCATATTCCATCAAGCCCTTAAAATTTTGAGAAGTAAAGGGACTTCGAAGTTACCTTGGCACTTTGAAGTACTGGTGGGTGAGCCGTGGCTAGATGCAAGCTGGTACTTCAAAGTTTCAAACTTTGAAGTTGCCGTGGTCTGGGGGGAGTGGGGATTTGCTTAATGAAGTGCTGCATATTCAGCGCAGTGCTTCATTAGTAAACTCCCAATACCCTAATTACCATCCTTCCTTCGAAGGAGGGTGGTAGAGTAGACAAGCCCCCAGAGTATGAGAGTTTAAGTGAAGTGAAGTAAGAACAGTTTTGCCATCAAATGCAAATACTGTGTTAATTTAATATGAGAAGATCACTATTTATATACATTCATTTGATATAAGCTCATTTTGCTAGAAAAAGGGACAAATTTTTGAGTGAAAATATCTCAGAAAGGGGCATTTCCCCCCACAGGGAATACTTTTATAATAGCTTAAATAATGGAAAAATGAATTAAATGTTGAGTAGTTTCATTTTTGTTCCAAATATTAGGCACATCTATGCAGTTTTTTTAAATATTTTCCTAATTTCTCAGACACTTAGGACCTTTTAACATGATACAGCATTTGTTCTAGCAAGGAAGAAGACTAGAATCAACAGGCTCATACTTGACATGAAAATTTATTGAGCAGATATACAAAAAGCACTACACATAAAAGAGACAAATAGCACAGGAGACTGTGAAATGAGAAAAAGGAGCATTCTTTCATTTTCAGTCCCGCAGATTAGAGATAAAATACTGGACACATTAACTGTTCGAAGTAATTTCTCACTCTTCCCAACAAATGATTTATATCATTAAATCGCAGGGGCATGCTCTAAGAGTGAATGCATTTAGTCTACTACAAGAACAGCCTCCTTCATTCTCCCAAAATAAAGGTAGGAGTATTTGGAGATAAAAGAAGACAAACATTCACTATCTGGACCTATGACAGCAGAGCTACCCCCTGACTATTGACTACCATTACTGAAAGGCCTTAAACTGAGCCTACCAGAATCCTCTGACAACATTTCCCAGCATTCTTGGAGTCAGTCCCAGTGACAGAAGGGACCAGAAATGGAGGTCTAAAGGGCACTTCTGAATAAGATGATTTGGCAAAGCCATTTCTTGGGCTAGTGATGAGGCAAGGCTGGTCAGACCCTCATTGTCTGTGGTGAGGGCACCAGCCTGACTCAAAAAATATGACAATTTTTTATTTCAGTTTTGAACTTTGAGTTTGAGAGTTGAGAGAAGCAGAATAGATCAGGGGGTCTCTGCTTAGCTCCTCTGCCCCCCAGGGTTGTGCTAACATTCCTGGTTTCACCAGGAGTCTATCAGAATTGGACTCTATCTCCTGAAAGCAACTGAAACCAAGCCAGGAGGTTTGGGCCACTAAAAGTCTGGCAACGCAGCACGGTTAAGGAAGACTCTGGCCTGCACTGCTCCCATAAGCATTTATTACATCCCTGTGGAGCTAAGGGAAGGGATCACTGCAAGTTCAGAAACTGTGGCCTATGGGAGCTGTGGCAGCACGTGCAATTGAGAGCAGTGTGCAGAGCCACCAGGAACCACAGAGATGTTCCAGATGCATCTGGAAACTGGGTGAGGCCAGGTCAAGCAGGGAGGCCTCCCTTTGCCCTTCTACATCTCTGATGGAATTTGAAGCCTGAGGCCTCTCTTTGCCTTTCTACGTTGCTGAGGAATTTGAGCCATCGGCCTAGGAATATTTCAGGGAGAGAGCTGGGGGGCTGGAAAGAGTAGGAGTGTTTTGAGGTGGGAAATTTGTTGGTGTTCTAGTGCTTAATAGTTAATCTTAAGCCTTTTGTTCCCCAGGTATTATTTTCTTGCTCCCAATAACGACACCCTCCCCCCTTGATTTCTTATTATTGCTCCGTGTCTCATCTCTTTGCAGTTTGTTTTAAAGTACTTTATTACTTCTTGAGTGTTGGGTTTTGTACTCCCTTACATCAGTAATTTAGTAAGCGACAGCTCTTCTTGTGTCTCAGACACAGTAAGTAGTCACCGTGCATGGAAGCACCAGGAGTTATACAAAAGAACCCAGGGCCTAACCCATGTGGGGATAAGGGAGTATCTCCTCCAAGTAATATGCACCAGAGAGCAGGCTTGAGCCACCACCGCAAGAGAGAAACTGTATTTATATAATCATCTCAGTTTGTGTCTATCTCACACCTTTAAAAATCTGAGTTTTCTAGAAGCAAATCTGTTTTCTGCTCCAGCATTGTACCTTTTGTGGCCATCACAACTTGAACCTCCTACTCTATGCAATGCTATCCTAGCTTGGTGGGAGGCATAGTGCAGTGATTTGAGCATTGGCCTGCTAAACCCATAGTTGTAAATTCAATCGTTGGGGGGCCATATAGTGCAAATAGATTTAAATCTGTCTGGGATGGTGATGATTACAGGGGACTAGAATCAATGACCTCTGAAGGTCCCTTCCAGTTCTACAAGATTGGTATATCTACATATATGATCTTGCTCATTATTTTGCCTTGTCTGTCTGTATTACACAATACAACTTACATTCTGACATTTAGATCATTTTCTGCTACTATAGTAACTGCAAAGTCTTACTTAAAAAAGACTTTAGAAAACACAAAACACTTAAAAAGGGCATGCTTCTGGGACTCTGAAAGTTTACAAAATGCAGAGGTACATGTCTCTATACAACACTTCAAATTGCAATAATTATACAGCTACAGTCAGCAATGAGACATCGTGTGGAGATATGTTGAAAGCAATGTCAGCTGTCTTGTTCACCCTCTTCAGTCTCTTTAATATTTCTTATTTTTGCCATATGCACTTTATATGCATAACTGAGTCAAAACAAACTAATCTCTGAAAACTTCATAATTCACCTAAAATAATACCTGCATCTGAACCACCCTGGGTTTTGAATTTGATTTTAGAAAAACACTAGCCTATGAAATATTACAAAACCCAGAACAAAACATAGAATCCTCTCCTATGTTCATCTGAAACTAATAACTAAGTACTCAAGAGGAACTACTAATGAACAATATTCACGGTGGAGAACAAAGTACTGAATTTTGTATGAAGCTAATCTACTCTAGCTCATTTTTTTTTTAAATTTAATATACTAGATACAAATACCAGGCACTTCAAAAATAGAGGCACATGAATTGAAAACAAGGATTTATAAACTATATTCTTTTGCTACTGCTATGGTTATTTTTGAAATTGATTTAGCCTTCATTGTCTGACATCCTTTAATAGGCTGAGATTTACTTTTAAAATACATTGCTCCCAGTGTTATTTTATTACATGTAAGTCCAAATGCAAATGCTTTGATTTGCTATTGTGCATGCTCTCTTTGAACCTATGAGAGATTCTCCATTTCCAAGCATTGTGTAGGAAAAGACAATACATAATGGCTTAGTTGTGCCTTGAAAACAACCATTCATTGACAAAGTACAGAACAATCCTGGAAGGAGCAATTACTTTGCCACCCTTCCGCCTTATTCCATTTGGCTGCTAACCAGCAGAAACCCTAGTGCTCAGGAGATAATGGCTACGTCTACACGTGCCGCCAACATCGAAATAGCTTATTTCGATGTTGCGACATCGAAATAGTCTATTTCGATGAATAACGTCTACACGTCCTCCAGGGCCGGCAACATCTATGTTCAACTTCGACGTTGCTCAGCCCAACATCGAAATAGGCGCAGCGAGGGAACGTCTACACGTCAAAGTAGCACACATCGAAATAGGGATGCCAGGCACAGCTGCAGACAGAGTCACAGGGCGGACTCAACAGCCAGCCGCTCCCTTAAAGGGCCCCTCCCAGACACAGTTGCACTAAACAACACAAGATACACAGAGCTGACAACTGGTTGCAGACCCTGTGCCTGCAGCATAGATCCCCAGCTGCCGCAGAAGCAGCCAGAAGCCCTGGGCTAAGGGCTGCTGCCCACGGTGACCATAGAGCCCCGCAGGGGCTGGAGAGAGAGGATCTCTCAACCCCCCAGCTGATGGCCGCCATGGAGGACCCAGCAATTTCGACGTTGCAGGACGCGGATCGTCTACACGGTCCCTACTTCGACGTTGAACGTCGAAGTAGGGCGCTATTCCTATCTCCTCATGAGGTTAGCGACTTCGACGTCTCGCCGCCTAACGTTGAAGTTAACTTCGAAATAGCGCCCGACGCGTGTAGACGCTACGGGCGCTATTTCGAAGTTGGTGTCGCTACTTCGAAGTAGCGTGCACGTGTAGACGCAGGTAATATGAACAGCACTTAGGCACAGCATAGGTACAGATGCCTTAGGAATAGGGAAGGGAAATGATTCCTTGCATCCAATCTCTCTTTTTGCACCTCAGAATGTTCCAGGTCCACCCTGATTTCCTCCTTTCTAGTTATATTATTTGATGTCTTTGGCAGTCACATGCATCAGAGTCAGCCTTGCTTATTTTAGCCTTTGCATCACTGACAAATTTACGGTAATTTACCCTAATGAACTACTCTTACTCATTAGAGGGTTATAATTAATTTAACCACTGAGCAAAGATATCTGGGTACTAGACCCCCTACACATGGTATCTTCTAGATGTTTGCAAACTGATTCCTAATTTTTCCCATAATCTGTCCTGCTACAGAAATTAAGTTGATAGGTTTGTAATCCCGTGGGCTTTTCCTTTTTATAGATGGGCATTATATTTGCCTTTTTCAGTCTTCTGAGATTTGGGATCTCTTCTGTCCTCCTCGATTTTTCAGAAATAATAACTAACAGCTCAGATATCAACTCAAAGAGCTCCTTGACTATTCTAGAATGCATTCCACCAGGATATGGACATTTGAATATATCTAAATTACCAGAGTAATTTTTATCTTGTTCCTTCCCTATTTTAGCTTCTGACCGTGCCCAGTTTTCACAGGCATTCTCTGTATTAGTTGTCCAATGACTACCAACCTTCTCGGTGAAAACTGAAAAGATATCTTCCAACAAAAACTTCCATTCTAGACACAGCCTCAGTGAATGGGAGTTCCATCCGTTATGAGTGAGCAGTCAGTTTGGAATTTCAGCTTTGGCCATTCCCCTTATATTCATGTGCATATGTTCTATACATCCAAGTGACGGAGTCTATGATTAACACCAAACAATTACTTGATAGTAGCTAGTGGATTGTGAGTCACCATCAGGTGGCTGTACTGAATCACATGGCAAAGATAAGGCTTGTCCATATTTAGTGTCAGGCCAACTGAGGTTGATCTGCTGGAGTTCGATTTAGCAGGAATGGAATGAACTCACTAAATAGAATGCCGAGAGTGCTCTGTTGACCCTGGTACTCCTTGCAGTCATGCGGAATAAAGGAAATTGATGGGAGAGTTTTTCCTGTGGACCTTGTGCAGACTGGACCATAGAGAAATTTGACCTAAGGTACGTCGACTCCAGATATGTTATTCTCATAGCTGGAGTTGCATAGCTTAGGTTGACTTCCTCCTCTAGCATAGACCTGCTCTTGGCCATTCCCACATCTTCCACTGGCACACCATGGAACCCTTTCATACTGGTCCATACAGCATCACAGAGAGATACAACAACAGCACCAGTTATGGAACAGAAGAGATGTTCTTATTGAAAAGTTACATGTCCCTCCTAATAAGCAACAGTGTATCTTACTCATGTATTAGTACTGAATTGGTCCCCCAGCATGAAGGTTATAAAATTTATACCAATGGTTGAGGGTAACCTATGAATATACTGGGTGTGTCTACACTAGCCGGCTACTTCAAAGTAGCTGGCACAACATTGAAATAGCATTTGTCGCATCTACATGTGCCATGTGCTATTTCGATGTTGAAATCGATGTTAGGTGGCTAGACATCGAAATTGCTACTCCCATCCAAAGATGGGAATAGTGCCCTACTTCAACGCTGAATGTCGAAGTAAGGTGTGTGTAGATGATCCGCATCCCGCTACTTCAAAATAGCGGGGTCCTCCATGGTGGCCGTCAGCTGAGGGGTTGAGAGACGCTCCGTCCAGCCCCTTTGGGACTCTATGGTCACTGCGCACAGCAGCCTTTATCCCAGGGCTTCTGGGTGCTGCTGCAGCTGGGGGTCCATGCTGCATTCACAGGGTCTGCAACCGGTTGTCGGCTCTGTGGATCTCATGCTGTGCAGGCCAAGTGTGTCTGGGAGGGGCTCTTTAAGGGAGTGGCTTGGGGTTTTGCTGGCCCCTTGTTTTGATGGGAAGCACTTGTGTGTGTGGATGCTCTATGTTTCCTTCCAGGGTGGCTCCTTTTGACGTTCTCCATTGCTACTTCAACGTTGAACATCGACGGCACCAGCCCTGGAGGATGTGTAGATGATATGCATCAAAGCAGCCTATTTTGATGTTCTTACATCAAAATAGGCTACTTCGACATAGTGTGCTAGTGTAGATGTAGCCACTGGAGTAGAAAACATAAGCATTCTTGTGTTTGCATGCAAGCGGAAAGGAATCCTAGGCTCAGAGCATACATTGTACATACATACCCCTACACTTTAAAAGACACCCTTGAGTTTGTGGGGTAAATTACACTATATCCCCCCACCCAGTGTGTTAATAACCCCTTTATATAAAAGTTCAAAGGATGTTTTAGTGAAAACTGTTTCCATGTCAGTCGTTAAATGAAGTCCCAAAGTCTCTGATTCTGTACACACCTAAAGCTTCACCTTGAAGCAAAGCCCAGTCTGTTTCATTAATAGCTGAGATAACAAAAAGCAACAGATGACTCTCTCACCCCAGAATAAATATTTAAACCATTTAATTAACCATCTCCTTTGCCTTCTAGTGTGGGAAATGATATGATGAATATTAGTGAATTCTTGTGAAGAATAAATGGACTTAGATGCAGCGACTGTGAAGATTCCAGTTCTTGTTGCTGACAGGATTATTAAGAGGAAACACACTTCACAAACTAGTTCAGATATATGGAAAATTACCTGCATTACATATGTGGGAACATTTCAGTGTGGACTTTCTTTCCTTCTTTACCTCCATAATCAACAGCTATTGTCAGCTTCCAAACTGTAAATCCAACAACTAAAAAAACAAAAAAAGCAGTCAAGTAGCACTTAAAGGCTAACAAAATAATTTATTAGGTGATTAACTTTCATGGATCAGACCCACTTCTTCAGATCATAGCCATACCGGAACAAACTCTGTTCTTGGAAGGCTATGATCTGAAGAAGTGGGTCTGTCCCACGAAAGCTCATCACCTAATAAATTATTTTGTTAGTCTTTAAAGTGCTACTTGACTGTTTTTTGTTTTGTTTTGATAGAATACAGACTAACACGGCTATCTCTCTGTCACTATTCAACAACTAAAAAGTGCATGTTATCAACACAGTGATTTTCCAGATCATGTTTTTGCATCCCACTGGAACATGGTAATGGGCATCTTACATTGAAGGAAGTAGGCAAAGAGAAATGTAGGTTTTAAACAACTGGTGGGGACAATTTCTGACTCAAACATAGAAAATTCACATTTATTTTAAAAATTGAGAATCAAAGTAGCTATAGGTGGGTACGGAATACAAAAATCAGGAGAGAACACAGAACTTGTGGTGCCCTGTTCTACCCTCCATTTCCATGAACAGAATTCAGAAGTTAGAATAGAACTCAGCAACTGCTAGTGTCCCGCACTCAGATCGGCCTGCCCATACTGTTTCATTTTAAACACAGAAGCCTCTAAATCAGCGGTGGGCAACCTGTGGCCTGCAGGACACATGTGTCTCACTGGGGCTTCGCCTGTGGCTCATGGACCTCCTAGCTATCCCCATCTCCATACGCTTCTCATGCACTGGAGTACCAGAGCCCCACACCTCCTATTCCTCCACCTGTCTCTCAGCACTTTTGGAGAACACAAATTACCTGATCCACACCCTGTCCCCTTCTCCCTCCCACTCTCCCTCCCAGAGATGGAATGTCACAAATCAGCTGTTCACAGCTGTTCCACTTCTGGGCCTAATGGAGAGGAGTGGGAACGGAGCATGTATCAAACGACTTGTGGCAGTAACTGCTGGAAAGGAGGGGTAGGAGCAGGTAAGTACCTGGCTCCAGTGTTCAGGTGTATGAGAGGCACATAGGGAACAGAGTGGAACCCAGTGGGCTATGAGCTGCTGCAGTCCACTGAGGTGAAGGAGGGCCACTCATGCGGCCCACTCAGGGTTCATTGTTACCCAACACTTCTCTTAATATTCTTGTAGTTGATTTTATTGAAAATGAAACATTACAGGATTTTTTCCAATATAGAAAAATTTGCAGTGTGTGCACTTTGCATGTGTGCGTATCTATATGCATAAATACTGCTAGATTTGTCCCAGTCCTGAATTGCTGCAGTTGGAAGGTAACAAGTTATACACTTTGACAGTGAAACAGTTTGGTATTTTTTATTCTAGATCCAGATTTTGCTACCTTCATGAAGCTCAATGTTAAGTTCTGCTCAGTTTGAGTAAGGATGGCACTATGAAGACTTTAAAATAATCACTATATTGACCATTAACTTCACCTTCTATGCAGCTTTGAGCAAAGGACAGTGAAACATTAGTAAATGACTGCAAATGAATGTAGTAAAACTCCCCTATCAAGTTGATTATGCCTATAAAAATGCTATTTTAAAATAAAATAGTAGCATGAGCAATGCAATAAGAAACTTTATATTTCATAGTGTTTATATATATTTAAATCCATTAGCTAGATAAAATACAAGGGATGAAGTGAAAAAGGATAACTAAATCTTGTAAAATAAGCAAACAGAAAAGAACTTTTAGGGCAGAAAAAATCCAGTCATCTTTAACAAAAGGGATAAGACAAGAAAGAAAGAAAGAAAGAAAGAAAGAAAGAAAGAAAGAAAGGAGAATCAGCATGAAATGTAACTACTGTGGGATGGTTGGGGCGATTAACTATCATAAAAAGAAATTAAAACATAATTAATTATTAAGAACAAGAATGTTCAGGTGAAAATACATTACATTTTTACCTTCTCCTTCAAGTGTATACAGGTCTCAGTGACCTAACATCCTACATTTTTTATGGCTAGTATAAATCTTGAAAGTGTGCTAGCAATTAGAGCTGTGAAGAAAGGGAAAAATCATAAAAATGTGGGAGGACAGGTTCTTTCTCAAGAAAGAATGTTAACAGCTCTGAACACAAAAAGTAATTATTAGCTGAACAGGGCCTTATATCTTCAACTTTTTGAGAAACAAAGAAAAGGTATTATTTTTGACATTCTCCTAGTTGTTTCATATTTAGAACTCTTGTAAGTAAAAACAAGCCAACTACATGATAATTTGTATCATCAATACCTGATTTTTTTCAAACAAGTTATTAGTAATTTTCTTTTTGAAGTCTTTCATTTGATTATTTTCACATTCATGTCTCATTTACTAACATGAGACAATGGTAGGCTATAGAGTTACAGAGGCAAGTCCCAATTCAGCAAAGTACTTAGTCCTGTGCTTATCTTGAAATGGATGTTTATGCTCCACTGATTTCAATGAGAATATGGTTAAGTTCTCTGCTTCAGTTTTTTCCTCATAAGAACGGCCATACTGGGTCAGACCAGAGGTCCATCTAGCCCAGTATCTTGTCTACCAACAGTGGCCAATACCAGGTGCCCCAAAGGGAAAGAACCGAACAGGTGACAATCTCTCTCCTGTCATCCATCTCCAGCCTCTGGCAAAGAGAGGTTAGGGACACCATTCCTGACCTTAACACTGAATATTAACTCTTGAAGGAGCTACTGGGGCTGATTCTCAGATGGTGACAATCAGCTGACCTACTTTTACCTTAATTAAGCTGTCCTGCTATATTGTAAAATTTGGAGCTATGTTGACAGCTCCAATACATATTACTGATGAATGTTCAAGGCAACTGAATAAATGATGCTATATACTATATTACTATAGCATGCAGTTATAAGATGTCATGGTAGTAGTAGTAGGCATCCTTCAGTCTGCATAGACTATGGATCGCGCCCTTTAAAGTTTCAATTGAGGACTTCATTTACAGCGTCTATTGTGACTATGAAGACCCACACGAGAGTGACAGTCCTTGCTGCATCTCTTGCAGATGTAGTGGGTGTCTGGCAAGTCCTTAGTGTGCTTTCTGTGCGCTCGCTTCTCCTCTGCTAGCTGTCTGATCTTCATCTCGCCCTTCTGAAGGCCCTTGTGTAACCCCTGCCTCCATCTGCCGCAGTCATCTGCTAGTTCTTCCCAGTTGTCCAGCTCGATGTCTGCCTCTCTGAGGTGTCTCTTGCAGACATCTGTGTAGCGCAACTGGGGGCGTCCGGGAGGTCTTTTGCCAGAGGCTAGCTCACCATACAAGATGTCTTTTGGAATCCTTCCATCATTCATCCTGTGGACGTGGCCAAGCCAGCGGAGTCGACGCTGCCTGAGGAGGGTGTGCATGGTTGGGATTCCAGCTTGCGCGAGGACCGCGGTGTTGGTCACTCTGTCCTTCCATGATATTCCAACAATGCGCCTGAGGCAACGCAAGTGGAAGACGTTCAGCCTCTTTTCCTGGCGGGTGTACAGGGTCCAAGTCTCGCTGCCATAGAGGAGGGTGCTGATGATGCAGGCTCTGTAGACTTGCATTTTGGTGTGAGTGTACAGCTTGTTGTTATTCCACACTCTCTTGCTGAGTCTGGACAGAGTTGTGGCTGTTTTTCCGATCCTCCTATTTAGCTCAGTGTCCAACGACAGGGTGTCAGTGATGGTGGACCCGAGGTAAACGAACTCGTGGACGACCTCTAACGTATAGTTGTCAATGTTGATTGATGGGGATTCAGCAACATCCTGACCGAGTACGTTTGTCTTCTTTAGGCTGATGGTAAGCCCAAAGTCCTTGCACGCTTTGGAGAACTGATCCAGCAGTTTTTGAAGCTGGTCTTCTGTGTGAGACACTGCAGCAGCATCGTCTGCAAACAGCATGTCTCTGATGGGGACTTCTCTGATTAGCCGCTTTTTAAGTGCAGAATATTTGTAATATTTCATTTGCTGAATTTAAATATCAATTATCTATAAAATCTAGTTTCGCTGGATTGGTCATGGTATGAATATGGATGATACACGTATACCAAAAACGGTCTTCTATGGCCAGCTTACTCAGGAAAAGCACTTTATTGGTAGTCAGGGACAGAGAGATAGCTGTGTTAGTTTGTATTCGGTCAAAACAAAAAAGCAGTCACGTAGCACTTTAAAGACTAACAAAGCTAACTTGTGGTCAGTATAAGCGCTATAAACACATCTTAAAGAAAAGCATGAGGTCATGAGGCGCATCTCTCAATAATCTGGAAACTCTAGTTCAGGGCAGATTGTCCTGGCAGCAAACCACTGTACAGGCTCTCAATTGCTTTGAGAGTCATCATATCCAGTCACTACAGGAAAAGCATAGGATCCAAAAAGAATGTGCAATGCCTGCAGCTGGCTGCTTTTTATGTGATATCTGTAATCTGCTCTGCTGATCAAGGACTGGTTTATTCGCTCACCAATGGCATCATAGAAGATGAGATCTGTTGTTCAATGTCTCAGTCCAAGATCAATAAAATTGCAGAAGACTAGAGAAACATAAAGAAATCTAACTTGTGAATAGTAGTGCAATCAAAGTATCGGTATGTACACATTGGAATGGTCCACCCTAATTGTAAAAGAGCAGTTACCAACAAATAAAACCCTAAAGAAAATACAATTATATGAAAATTCTGATATTTAATTCTTAGAGAGAAGAATGTTAATTTCATCTTGATTCTCTGTATCCAACTCAACACATTAAAAAAAAATTCTCTGTACTCAACTCATTATATTAAAAATGTTTTAAATAGCAAAACAAGTTCATTTTAACACATGAATTGTGGTTGTGTCCTATAGAAACCCAGATCTTGGCAAGATAGCAGATCTCAGTCTCTGTAAGAAAAGATGAAGAAAAGGGACTTTGTCCCTTATTTGTCCAATGTGAGTTTCTCTCGTTCAGCTGACTTTTGTGTAAGTTGCCCAACACAAGAAGCAAGTTTGACTCTCAGAAGTGGCTTTTCACACCATAGGTGGATAAGTAAGGATAATTCACAGTCAATAGAAAGCTTCCAAGCCTATGAATATGAATCTACTGTCCACTATTATCTGAGATTCTAGAAACTGAAATAAACTTGGGCAAAGCCCTATAAAGAACACTTTAAGGAACAATTCTTTATTGGCAGGGGAATGGATTAGAAATCAATAGATTTTTTTCTACCTTTACCTTTTCTGATGCGGTTCAGTAAGGAGAAGTATAGAGTCCTGCACCTGGGGCGGAAGAATCCCAAGCATTGTTACAGGCTGGGGACCGACTGGCTCAGCAGCAGTACAATGGAAAGGGACCTAGGGGTTATGGTGGATGAAAGGCTGGATATGAGTAAACAGTGTGCCCTTGTAGCCAATAAGGCTAATGGCATGCTAGGGTGCATTAGGAGGAGCATTTTGAGCAGATCTAGAGAAGTAATTATTCCTCTTTATTCGGCACTGGTGAGGCCACATCTGGAATATTGTGTCCAGTTTTGGGCCCCCCCAGTATAAAAAGGATGTGGATTTGCTGGAGCAGGTTCAGCGAAGGGCAACAAAAATGATTAAGAGTCTGGAGCACAAGACCTATGAGGATAGGCTGAGGGATTTGGGCTTGTTTAGTTTACAGAAGGGAAGACTTCGAGGTGATTTAATAGCAGCCTTCAACTTCCTGAAGGGGAGCTCTAAAAAGGAGGGTGAGAAACTGTTCTCAGTGGTGTCAGATGGCAGAACAAGGAGTAATGGTCTGAAGTTGAAGAGGGAGAGATGTAGGTTAGATATTAGGAAAAACTAATTCACCAGGCGGGTGGTGAAGCATTGGAATGAGTTGCCTAGAGAGGTGGTGGATTCTTCATCCCTTGAGGTTTTTAAGTTCCGGCTGGACGAGGTCCTGGCTGGGATGACTTAGTTGGGGTTGATCCTGCTTGAAGCAGGTGGCTGGACTAGATGACCTCCTGAGGTCCCTTCCAGCCCTGTGATTCTGTGATTCTGGTTCTCTAATAATTTATAATAGCTAAAATTAACAGTCTGGCAAAACGCATAAGTTCAAGTATCCTATTGTCCTTAGGCAAGGCAGGTTCATTTTGATTTGTTTTAGACCAGGTTAGGCATTTGGCAAACACCTTATAAGAGAGAGTGGAGCAGAATTGCAGCCTCTGGCCAGGAGTGATAGCATATTCCCACAACCCTTCAGGATGGGCAACATACTCTTCTCAAGATGGATGAACAGTGCATTGTGGGTGGAAGCAGCTATAGCACAGATGGATGTCTCTGCTTCCTCCCATATTGGCTGACTCCAAGGGAGCAGGGAAAGAACAGCCAATATATACAATATATAAATAAATAACAAACAATAACCCCTTCTGAAGCTGTAGAGGATTTTCCCCACACCTTCAAGCCCCGCCCACTGACCTACCACCCACATATAAATTATCCCAGCAGTCACTTTTGAAATGGAAAGAAAAATAAAAACCACCAGCCCTCTGCAAACAAAGTCCAGCTCATCCCTCCTGTCCCAGAGGAGTTGGGGGAAAAGGATAGACTTTGTGCCATGAGCATTTGGAAAAATACCCTGATGGCATATACTTTCTTTTATTAAAACCAGAGACAATGTTACTTCTTCATTGCTATGATACCTGATTAAATCTCTTCATTTTGTTTTTGCTGTATATGTTGCTGGGTTTTGTTTTTTGGTTTTTTGGTTTTTTTTTGGTTTGACAACAATTTCTTTTGAAGAAGTTTTTCATAGGCACTCTGCATAAAAAAGTATGATTGTTTGTTGTACCATAGTCTCAAAAAGTTTAAGAAACACTACTCTTAGCATCAGCATATTTGGCCCATCTCAGACCAAGGCTGCTCTTCTTGCAGATTCTAGAGCTGATCGCCTTTCATAAAGAGCACCTTGCTAGCAGGGCCTTTTCTTTTGAAATGGAGCTGCCACTGTTGAGTCCCTCCATTGGGTGCAGGTGTGACAATATTGCATCACAAAGGAGTCTCACAACTAGGCAGGTACCAGTGCAGTGTCTGAGACTGCATCTACACTATGAGATAAATACGAATTTAATGCAGTTAGTTCGATATTCCTATGTGACTGTCTTCCCTTTAAATACCATTAGCTAGATTTAGGGAGCACTAATATCGACATCACAATATCACCATTAACTGGCGGGTATAGAGTCAAGCTAGAATTCAGAAGTTTGATTAAAGGCCAGTGTGGAAGCACCATGTCTTAAAATCAAATTTATTAACCTCTAGAGGTGTCCTGTCTGCAGCCCACAATGTTCCTCAGTTCTCTGCTATGGCCACTGCTGTTCAGGTGCACGGGAATTAGGTAACAGGAAGACCATGATTTCAAAGTGGGAGCTGTGAGCCTGTGGCTGTGGGCTCGTGTTTGTATGAGAGCCTGAGAAATGTCTTTCTTTCTTTGTTATTAGCACTGTGAGTGCATCTACTCATTACAAATAGCCCCGGCAGAGAGTTCATGGTTCTGTCTCTACACTTGTTATTTTTTTCAGCACTGCCTGGTGCCAGCTACTGCCTAACTGCACCACATGTCAACAAAGCTGTTCTGGGAGTCGTGCTTTCATAAGAGGCCAAGAAATGTCTTCTCAGTGGTTTACATTTGTGCACAAACCCATCTCCCTCTCCCAAAGGCAACACACAGCTGGGGTCTTTCCCACACTCAGCTGCATCACGTGGATAGCCCCTGACCCAGTAAAAGGACTTGCCTGCCATTCGGTGCTGACCATATTCTAGGCAGCACCATGTCCAAGCTTGCACTTGTTTAGGGCTCCAAGGGCGGGTAAGAATTTCAGGGACTTGCAGCCACTGGGGGGAAGTCTCCCCCAGCAACTAAGATATCTGGGGGCTTGCAGCATGTCCCCTGGCACCTAAGATAGTTGGGGGCTTGCAGCCAGCAGGGGGAAGTCTCCCCTGGTGGCTGATAGTCAGTGGCTTTTTGCCCCCACATGGAAGTCTCCCCTAGTTGCTAATATTATTGGGCGAGGGATTACTTCAGCTACTTCAACATTCCAACTGGCTCTACAGCCGCACACCACAGCACCTGCCCTCATGAAAAATAATTTCGGGGGCTTGCTGTCCATTGCAGGCACCTGCTGGTTTGATGTTTCTGTTATTAAATCTTTTTGCTAGCATTTCCTATGTGTCTTCATACTTTGACCCCCTCAGAAACAGAGCAGGGAGGGCTAGTTCAGATTCCCACTTCTGTTATAAGTTCAGTGTCTGATATTTCACTGCCACCCCCATGTTCTCAATGTCTGTGTAGTGAAGAGGAATGTCATTTTTTTTGATAGACATTTCTATGCTCTTTCTTCTAACTTTGAGACTACAGTCCGGGCTACTGTATTATTTCCAGGGAGCAGATGCAACCATGGAAAGAGGGGACACTCAGTGGATGGCCAGCTGAGAACACAGCCATTGCACAGAAGACTTATAGTGCACCAGAAAGCCAAAGACTCTCCCCTCAGCAACTTTCCTTTTTGAAAAACTTTCCTACCTTTTCTTTCTTCAAGCTTTTCAGGGATATTTCACTGCCATCACCCATGTTCGCATAGTCCATGAGGAACTTGCACTAGCAGAAATATTTGGGATTTTTTTTCTTGCTCCAAACAGCCATTAATTTGTGAAAATATTTGGCTCCTGACACAGTTATAGCTAACACTGTCTCCTAGCTATGAATTGTACCGATCAATATTTCCAGCTGATACATACCCCCTATTTTCTTTATAAATATGTCATTCCTGTGCCAAAAATGGAGACAACCTCCAGGCAACACACAATGAAAAACAGACCAGAATATGTATTTCTTTATTTAAACCTCTTCTATTGCAGAAAGATGGAAAAACTCATTGGTTTCATGTTTCTTAAAATTCCTCTTTTTGCCTAAAAGTTTTCAAACCTTTGGAGTGTCAGGTGTGTCATATGTTGGCTACAAAATATAACTACTTTTTTTTATACTTAAAATTGCTTGATTGTACTTCTGGACAAAACAAAATAAGCAAGAAGATTGCATATCGTTATCAGATGTCAGCTCAAGAAAATTAGCCAAAGATTGTGTGTGTGTCTGTAGTACCCAGAGGCACTGAGACCTCATAGTAGGATGAGTGAAATCTCTGCTCTACAGTCTTGGCTAAGAGCCAGTTGGCCTTTAGTTCATGTGGTAGAGCACATAGCTTTTGCCCCTATGATTTCAGGATCTGTCCCTGGTGCCGGCAGCCTGAGTCTGTTGGCTTTCCATGTCCATGAAATAAAGTCTTGCTGCTTTATATATTTTAGTCTGCCTCCTGTTTCAGATATCATCCTCTTATTATTTGTGTTCTGGAAACCCAAACTAATCATTAAACATATCCTTAGAAAGAGTTAGTCCTGGCCTTGATGATCTTGTGGTTTAACTAAAGAATATCAGGAGAAAGAATGAATTATTTTCCCAGGTTTGCCGGAGGATTTTGAACAGTGCCTCTGTGATTTACAGTCATAATTTCTATTGACTTGCACTGGGATTTGTGCTGGTGAATCTGTTTTTAAAATGTCACCCGCACTAGGATACTGAAGAACATGCTAGACATCTGTAGCAAAGCAACTGAAATTCGTTCTTCTGAGTCTCCTTTCAGTGTTTTAACCACTAGACCACCCTCCCCTTCTAATTTTGCACTGACGGTGCCTGAAAGCAGAAGCTTCAGAAAACCTATTGAGATGATGTTTCCAGTTTTGTCTGGCAAGCGTAATTTAGAGCAGCCTTCAGGGCGCACAACATCTGAGGCTGTGTCCACACTACCAGATCTAAAGCTCTGGGAGTTACAACACTGCTCAGAGAATGCTGGAGGGAAACTGACATTGTGTGTCCACACAGCTACATGTCTTGGTGGAGCACATCCACATTAGCAGTTCTTGCAATGCAACAGAGAGCAGTGCGTTGTGGTAGCTATCCCACTTTGCAACTGGCTTCAGGATGATTTGTGAAGGGTTTGCAGTGCCTCATGAGGCAGCCAGCATCACATGATGCAGGTTTCCCAATCCCATTGCTCCCTGGTCCTCCTATTTCACTGACAGTCTGAAAGGGAAGGGAGTATGTGAAAGTGTGTATGTGTGTGGGGTGGGGGGGAGTGTGTTTTGGGGAAGTTCAACATGTTCAATTGGTAAGTTAAGACAGTGGCAAAAAACAACCCATTCTGGGGTAACGGAGGGGCACGTGCCAACATCTCTCCCAGCCACACTTCCCTCCTCTGCTCCTTGCACAGCAGTTGTTCTCTCTCTCTCTCTCTCTCTCTCTCTCTCTCTCTCACTCACACACACACACACACACACACACACACACAGAGACTCATATATGCCTCTGTGTTCAACAGCAGGAGCAATCCGCCAGAATGGTTTGCTCTGTGCCCCAGAGCAGATCAGCACAGCATTGCAGGCTGTCTAAAAGGAGTTCTGAAAGGAGGTGTGTGCGCACCTGCAGGGCAGATCACTGAATTCAAAACAATGAGCAGGGTGGCTACTGCTCGGCTCAGGGTCCATTTCCAGAGGACAATTACAATTCAGCAAACAACTGAAGTGTCCACACTGGCACCCAACTACCACAGCCAGAGCACAGTGAGCTCTGTGCTTCTCATTGAGGTGGATTACCTAGAGCACAGCAACTTTGCATGACGTCCTTTGCCAGCATGGATACCTTAGGAGTTACAGTCCTGGGAGCAGACTCACTGTGCTGCAACTTTCTACTATAGACTTGACTTGGGTCTCCCCTATACTAGCCTCATCCAGAGCTGTCTGTTTGCCAGCATTAGGGCCACAATTTACCAGAAATGTGGCGGAAAAGGATTGCATAGCAGAAAAGAATCAATGTCATTAATTTGCAAGACGGCAAGAAGCCTCCATTACAGAAATACTAATTTGTTATGCTTCCTCTTTTCCATCATTTGTGACAAATGTAATGGCATTGGCTCAAATACTGACTGGTGTACGTGGACACAGCTTCCCTGATTTCACTTATACCGGGCCTGAATTTGGACTGCTGAATTTTAACCATTAGATAGAGGGTGAGCTGGGTGCTACATGTGGCAGTGCTGCTTGTTGTTCTAACACTTGCAAACCACTCTGGAGTATTGCCTTCAGAGGTGTCAGATGCAGCTCCATGTGACAGTGACCTTGCAAGCTCATTCTCATTAATACCTTTCCCAATCACAAAATGATCTTAAGTGGCATTGATCATATTAAAGGCTTTGATGAGCTACACTGTTAGTTCCAGCTTCCAGGAACATAATAATTCAGATTACTAGAGAAAGAGCAATTTAGATGGAGTTGATTCTCTTCAAATTTAGATGCTAAAACCGTAACATGATTATACTGCTCTTCAGATCTGTATGGTACCTTCATAACAAAGCCTAAATAATTCATTCAGTGATTTGTTCAGAATGTAACCCTTCTAACAGTAGCAATTGACAGCAAAAAGGTCTGGGTTCAGTATCTGGGGGGTTTATAACTAAACTGTCTTGAAATCACACCAAGTAACTTAGCAAATTTCAACCTATTCACTGGGCATCTAGAGGCAATTCTTACCCTCTCACAAGCACAGAGTTTGAGACAGAAGCACAGGTTGAACCTCTCTAGTGTGACACCCTAGGGACCTGACTATGAGAGAATTTGCTGAACCACAGGAGGCCAATATTGTCTAACAGCATTACCAACACTTCTACTGCTTACTGGGCTCTTAGAAGACATTTAGGGGTTAAATGTTACTGTTAAATAACAGCTCAGAACACGAAGATCAAGGATTAATGGCTGTAAACAAACTTTATGGCTATATCTACACCAGAGAGTTCCATGGAGAAAACTGGGGTTTGGGCAGCAAAACTCACAGAGCATCTACACACAAAATGCATTTTGTCGACAGTTTCTGTCAAAAAAATGCCGTGTAGACACTCCAGGGTCCCTTCTGTCAACAGAGTGGGTCAAAAGATCGATCTGCTTTTGTGTGTAGGCGCGATCAGTTGCCAGAAGTTTCATTGGAACATCTCTTCCAACAAGTATCAGAGAGGTAGCTGTGTTAGTCTTTATTTTCAAAAACAACAAGAAGTCCTGTGGCACCTTATAGACTAAGAGATATTTTGGAGCATAAGCTTTCGTGGACAAAGTAGCGCTTCATCAGATGCATGGGGTGGGGAGTGGGGTTCAGAGGAGGATTTAAAGAAAGGGGTCTCAGCAAAGTGTAGGGCCAGAGCTAACAAGGTCTATTTAGTCAGGGTGGAAATGGCCCGTTATTGATAGTATACCTCAAGGCTGTGTCTACACTATCCCAAAACTTTGAAATGGCCATGCAAATGGCTATTTTGAAGTTTACTAATTAAGCATTGAAATACATATTCAGTGCCTCATTAGAATGCCGGCAGCCACAGCACTTCGAAATTGACGCGGCTTGGAGCTGCGCGGCTTGTCCAGATGGGGTTCCTTTTCAAAAGGATCCCGGCGACTTCGAAATCCCCTTATTCCTATCTGCTTATAGGGCGCTGAATATGTTTGCATGGCCATTTCGAAGTTTAGGGCTAGTGTAGACACAGCCCAAGAAAGGAGAAAACAAGTCAGATCAGTCAGGGTGGATGTGGCCCCATTGTCAGATTCTAATGTGCAGGTGTGAACATCAAGAGCAGAGAAATTACTTTTGTAATGGGCCAACCACTCCCTGTCTCTGTTTAATCCTTGGTTGATGGAGTCAAATTTTCAAATGAATTGCAGCTCGGAGATTTCTCTCTTCATGTTATGTTTGAAATTTTTTTTGTTGTAGGACTGGTACTTTTAAATCTGTTACTGAGTGTCCAGGGAGATTGAAGTGTTCTCCTACAGGTTTTCGTATGTTACCATTCTTGGTGTCTGATTTATGTCCATTTAATCTTTTACGTAGACACTGCCCAGTTTGGCCAATGTAAATTGCAGTGGGCCATTGCTGGCGCATGATGCCATAGATGATATTAGTAGATGTGCAGATGAAAGAGCCCCTGATGGTGTGGTTGATGTTAGGTCCTGTGATGATATCGATGGTATAGATATGTGAGCACTTCAATCTCCCTGGATACTCAGTAACAGATTTAAAAGTACCAGTCCTACAACAAAAAAATTTCAAACATAAAATGGAAAGAGAAATCTCTGAGCTACTCTTCCAACAGTAACTTCTGCAGACAGATGTTTCCAGTGTAGATGTAGCCAGCAAGACCACAGGAAACTTGGCCAGACCCATGATAAGAGGTCACCTGACTAGCTAACATCATGTCAGATTATGGATGTTGCCAGACAAGAGAGTGTCGGACTAGAGAGTTTCAATCTGTAGTCTGTTTAATAATAGTAGCCATCATTACTCTAAGAAAGCAACACATGTAATATTGATAAATGAATTAACACTCATAATCAAAGCACCCTTCCAGAGTCCACTGGGCAGACTCCATTTTCTTCAAGTTCTTTAGCCCAGCACCCCAACTCATATGGTGTGCCTTTCCCCCACTTCAATACCCCACTCAAAGCTCACTTCAGTCTGTGCAGACTCAGAGTTCATAGATACAGCCACACAAAGTTTCCCCTCATTGTGCATGGGGGGGTGCAATTCTGTCTCACTCCCTGCACCCGATAGCCACCCACCCACATTCTACTCTGCCGAGTTGTGGTGAATTCGGTTCTGAGTAAAACCCAGTGATATCAGCTCTCAGTGATTTCAGTTCTTTGCCCAAAGCACAGTGCAACTATATGACATTCTAGCTTCCACTGGAGGAAATTTAAAATCATAAAAGAGACTCTTTATGGAGCTTGCTTTAGTTCTTTCACTAAAACAGTGGGGAGAAATGTTGAACTAGTCTTACAAACAATGCCTGGAGGGCATGCATGTAGCCTGCTGGTTCAGAGTCCTGCTTTCTCCACTTAACCTTACAAAAGTCTGGCAGTAGAGCCCTTGTCTGCCCAAGGTTCTTTAAACTGGCAGTGCCCTTCTCCTTTTGAAACAGGTTAGCCACAGTCTGTCTTTTCTGCATCCCCACAATAATTGCAAGCATTTGTGATCATGCAGTATAAGGAAGAAACTTTGCTAGTCCAGTAATGTGCCTAAACCACTGCCTGCAGCTAGAACACCAATTGTTATGCTAATTGATGAAAGCAGGTTTGAGGCTTTTTCAGGAGGCTTGGCACTGCCAACAGACCAAAAGGGAACAGAGAAGTGAGTGACAAGAAGGAGTAAACATAAGCCTGTGCCCTGACTTGAGCTGTTTCTGAACCACCTGGTTTTGCAAGGCAGAGAGCTTGGCAATAGTTAACTATTGCTATGTCAAACACAGCTGGTTAACTGATGGAAAACTACACCTTGGAAAACTCCATGCTTAGCTTTGTTGTTGTTCTTTTAATGAACAAGGTGTGATACTAGAAAAGTGATTGCAAAAGAGGAAGTTGTCTGAGCTTGATGTATATTTGGGCAAATCCCAAGCTCACATGCAGATGGGTGGATGTCCACTGGGTATCTATAGTTATCTATTTGAGACCTCCAAAAGATCCTGCATAACTATGAATCTGGGAGCAATTTGGGGTGCTTTACTAACCTGTTGCAGATGTGTGCAAGTGTTGGAGACTAAATAAAGTAGAAACTTTGAGGGAAAACACTTTTGTTTGCCTGTCTGCAACAATCGTTTATCAGCAAAGCTGTGTTTCCATTCAAGACTCTGGCCTTGCTAAGAAAAAAAATGGTTGGAATAATTGTCTTCTTGGTGCCTGTATCTGTAAGTTTCTTGCTAGAGCTTTTCTTATAGGTAAAAATTATGAGTTCTTTGCTATTGCAAGGGACATTGTTAGCCTATAACATGTTTTTTTTGTGAAAGCTGTAAAAGAATTTCATTAAAGAGAGTACTTTGAAGAAGTTTAGTTTTTTAAGAGCAATAGCTGATCAATTTCCCCAGGAGCTATGAGAGAGGCTGACTGCTAGAACCCTGGTGCTGCTACTTGCTACCACATCAAACTTTGTGTGACTATTTTGAAATGTTCTACTATTGCTAGTTTAGATACCTGCTTTATACTCAGTAAAAAACAACTAAGCTTGAGTGAAAGCACTTGTTTAGCAGGTGGAGGTACAGTATCCCCCAACAATTTATTTCCCAATACCCTCTGAAACACAGAAAATAACTACTGTAGCTTTGGATTCAGATAACAACAGGTAACACCAGCGCCCTCCTGGACAACACAACTTCATGTGAAGTAAGTCATTTATTTACAGAAAATGATGTGCACAAATCTTGTTAATCCAAATGTGTTTTCCCAAACACTTCAATCCAAAAGAACTTGCTTAGATAAAATAACACAATACATTGATTAACTACAGAAGGATGTATGTGAAGGAGGCATTTAAATCACTATTGGTTATAAGGAAATAAAAGGTAAAACACAACACCTAACTTTACCACCTAAGTAAATAAAAAGCATAGATCTCCCTCACCACATGTTCCAGCAGTCTTACTGGTTGACCTTCTTTCATTTCATATCTCTCCCCTAGTCCAATAAAGCTTCTTTCATTCTTCAGGTTTGATAATGTCATTGGGTAGACAGGGACGGAGAAATGGGTTGAAACATCTGCCCTCTCCTATTATTGTCTTCTCTCCTGAGCAATAATCATTTCCAGTTGACGTTCGGGAGAAAGAAAGTCTGTATGGCCAGGATCTATGTAGCTCTCTTTCTCCGACACCCTCTTTCGCATGGAAAAGTGGTAACTTGGTCCATTTGATGATGGCCCCCTTGATTTTGATGACACATGACTGAGGCACTGGATGGACTTTTTATCTCTCAGATTCTTGGTCTTGGCTCCACTCCAGAGCATATTATACAGTAATGTCTTATATCTTTACATGCAATGTTGCCATACATATTCAACCAAAATAATAATAATTAGTGAATCACAAGTTTTCAAATGATACCTTACATAATATGCTTTGTAATACATTTAAAATAATCTTGAAAAAAGGGGTGAACATTGGGGTTCTGACTGTTACAGTAGATAATTGCATGAGTTTATAAAATTCAGTGTAAAATGTACACAAGTATTTTTGGTACGAATAATGGTTAGCATGAAATATAACCTTTAAAGTAAGGAACCTTTTCAGCCTAACTTACTCTAGTGTTTTTCTTTTTATGGATGAAGATTTTATGGGAACAATTATGCAACTGCAATTTAGGTCACTTTGAAATACTGGAAAATTCACAGTCTTAGATGCCTAAGCAATCTGCATTGCAGATGAAAATAATTGTGGGCAGCAAGCACAAAACTGTTTCTGAAATTCTAAGTGCTCTCCAAAAATGAACACTCTTAGTCTGTGATTAAACTACAGGGATATGTCACCAAAAGATATGCAAATTGCAGCAGTACTGTCAGAAGAGGGATTTCCAACATTTGGCCCATCCACACAGGGGCAAATGTCAGAAAAATCTCCACTTTCGAGACATCTCTTCTACCTCATGGCCCACGGATTACAGAGATGTGAACAGAACACACCCAACATGGCAGACCTCTTCTGAAAGAGCTTCAGTCTGGATGCATGCTCTGTCAACTAAACTTCTGTTGACAGAAGTTTTGTTGACAGAAGCTTGCAGTGTAGCTATAGCCTCAGATTCAAATTTTCAATGTCTCTGTGTCTCCCTAATTCGTCTAGAATCTTTTAATTGTTTTAAAGTCATTATACAGAGTAGATTCTCAGGGGGGCAGGGAAATGGGAATGTGAAGAAGGGGAAAAGTTGTTTCCTTACAGCAAATTAAATATCATACCTTTCAACTGGGTGTAAGCTTTCCTAGAGTGGGTATGCAATAGCATCTGAGAGAGACATTGCAAAGTTCATTTCACGTGTATATTATGAAATCACGGTTGGTAGAGCTATCATTCAAATTGATAAGTTACAAAGAAAAGAAATAGCATTAACCATGAGGGCATTACTGACTGTGTTCTTTTTTAGGCCTTTGATCCAAGTCTTCTCAAATGCATTTTTGGTAAAGTAGTGTTGTGGCATAGTTTCTACTCTGGGTTTGCTTGAGTGAGAGCTTGACAACTACCTGTGACTTTAAAAGCTCCATTTAGCTCTCATTATATACTATCAGCAGCACTTTGGTTTTATTTATGATTTCAGGAAGGGGCTACATCACAATGCTTTAATTCAAAAGAGAGAGAAAAAAATGTAAATCTCAATACAGAATGACAATTTACAGAACTTATCCAATTCATTTCTTCAACCACTTCACAAACTTGCAGTTCATAGCTGAAAGAGAATAGAAGACAGCAGGTGAAGCACTAGGCCATTTGGTTTGTTTATCTGGGACAGAGCATTGGAGTAACACTTTTACTGAAATGCTGAACTGCAGGAAAACAACGTTGCATTTTTTTTTCATTCCTCACTAAAAGGCTTCTAGGGCTCACACAAGAGAATGAGAAGATTCAAGCTCAATGCATTTCAGGCTGAAAGAATCAGAGCCTGATACTACATTTGTTGAAGACGTGAAATACATATGTGGCAATAAAAGTTATTGTTTCCTATTTAATCTGAGGCTGAGTCTACACTAAATCGATTTTCTGAACATCAGTTTATTAATTCTGGTTTTATCAATTTGATTTTGAGCATCCTAACCTCCCCACATTCTTCACACAAAAGTGACTGATTGGTGTCATTCACAAGTAGCTTAAATCAACTGCTGTAGCAGTATATTGTGGGAACCTGTCCCACAGTTCCCTGAGCCCTGTAGCATTCTGCTTATTTTCACTGGTGCAGAATGGGAAAAAAATGCACCACAAGTAGATGTGGGTATCTGACGTTATCTCCCGCATTTTATTCCTCTCTTTCCCTCTCTGTGTTAGACAAATGACCCTTTTTTTCAACGTGGGGTTTGACTTGCTTTTATAAGAGATATGCTTTTTATAAGTGAGGGGAGTGAAGGGGTGGTAAAGCATTTAGTAATGGTTAGAAAAAAGATTTTGGGTTTCCCAACTAACAAGTTTTTGTAAAATGGGTGCAAAAGCATTGGATCTTTTCAGGTTTGGATCTGGATCTAGACCTCCTGGCAAAGAACACCCTCAGAACAAGAATTTGTTTAAGTACTCATGGGTGCTACACTGAAAATGCAATGAATCATTGAAATGGTTTTGGCTTGAGGCGGCTAAAAGACCCCCGGCTACAGCTGGTACCAGAAAATCATGACCGCCCCGGGAGACTTCCCCTGGGCAGCTGAAAGACCGCCCCGCCCCCCCCACCCCTCACTGTAGCCAGTCCCTTGGCATTTGGATAAAGCCCATATAAAAATTTCCTCTGAGAGAACAGCCATGCTAGTGACAAAGGTTTTTGTTTTTTTTTTCTGTTCCCCAAAAATTATGACCACCAAGGGAGACTTCCCCCAGGCAGCTACCAGACCACAGATTACAGCCAGCACCTGAAAATCATGACCGGCGAGGGAGACTTCCCCTGGAGGGCTAAAAGACTCTAGACTACAGCCAGCACCCAAAAATTGTGACCACTGAGGGACACTTCCCCAGGGCAGCTAAAAGACCCCCTGGATATAGCCAGCCCCTTGGCCTTTGGCTAAAGCCCATCCAGAAATTTCCTCAGAGAGGACAGCCTCACTAGTCACAAAGGATTTTCTTCTGTTGCCCAAAAATTGTGACTGACCAGGGAGACTTCCCTGGCCAGCTACAGGACCCTTACCACAAGCAAGATGCCTGGCACATTGTGCAGGACATACTTTTATTGGTTCAGGGTCAAGCCATGTGATTTGTCTGGACACAGGAAAATTCCAGACTGTGTGGTGCCTCTGGGAGGAAGGAAGGGAGGAGATATGGGGGTCAGGACAAAATGTAAGCAGCTGAAAAGAAGTTTCTCATACAAGCATGACCCCCACACTCAGATTAGCTGCCATGTGATGCATGTGAGAGAAAGTTCCAGAATGTGTGGCACCTCTCAGGGACGGCTGGAAAGGGATATGGAGCAGGAGGGACAACATGTAAACGGATGAACGGAAGTTTGTCATTCTATCAAATAAGCACAACCCACACCCACAATTAAGCTGCCACATGGCGCACGGGACCAGTGGTTGGCACCAGGCAGTGAAAAAAAAAAAGCAGCAAGTAGAGATATACACAGAATCAAAGACCCCACAGCTGCACTAGTAGCAAACAAAAAGAAAGAAGATTGTTCAGCCATTCATGACCCTACAGCCATGGACTTCCAGGTGCCGAATTGAAACAGTCTTCCTGTTGCCTAATTCCTCTGCACCTGAGAGCAGTGGAGATGGAAAAGGTAGAGTGGGGAACAGTGGGGTGCATAGAGGACACATCTGAAGGCTAATGAATTCAGTTTAAAGTCATGGCACTTCCTCACTACCCTTCAATCAGAATTTGAAATTTGAACTGAACACTGCGCCCTCCAGGTTACTACAATATTACGCTGTTGACATTATGTCAATTTTAGTGTACCATAAATCAAGCTAAAGGAATGAAGAGCGAGGACAGGCACTTGGAAAAATCAGGCTACATTACTTAAAATTGATATTATCTCATAGTGTAGACATAGCCTAAGTGATTAGTTAAAATTTCAGGTTTTGCAGGGCTGTTTCCCATTGAATGAGAAATTGATGATTTGAATCAAGTTACACAAACATGGTATTTTTTTCTTTTAATTAGAGTACAAGTTTACTTGATAAAGGCAATAAAATTGATGAAGTGTATTCAGAATTTTGTAAGTCATTTGAGTTGGTACTATACAATATTTTGCTTAAAAAGCTAGAACAATATAAGCATAATATGGAACACATTAAACAAATTAAAAGCTGGCTAACTGAACAGCGTCAAAATGTAATTATAAACAGGAAATTCTCATTGAGTGGGTATGTGGTTCTTGACCCCCAGAGTAACATATTTATCAATAACCTGAATAAAAACCTGAAATCAGCTTTGATAAAGTTTGTAGGTGACACAAAATTGGGGGATGGCAAATAACGAAGAGGACAGGTCAGTAATTCAGAGCAACCTGGCTCATTTGTTTCAGGTGCTGACCCACAGATGCAGGTATTCACAGATAGAAATTAATATCCACTGATCCAGAGGGGAGGGTATTCTACTCCAAGGAGACTCTGTGGTTAAAGCAAAGGAGTGTGGTACTACCACTCCCAGGAGTAAGCTCTCTGAACTAGCAACTCTTCCCAGCTGTATGGTTGTACCACCCATCAGCCTGCTCCCAGCTGTGTGTCTTGTGCAGGGTTGTACAGCCCCACTTATATGGGGCTGAGGGTGGTACAGCCACATGTCAGAGAGGAGCTGCCAGTGTGGGGTACTCACTCCTGGGAGAGGGACACCATGCTCCTCTGCTTTGGCCAAGGAGTCCTCTTGGAGTTGCGCCCTGTGGATGAGTGGATACTGATTTCTGTCCACTGCTATCTGCATCTATGGGCAGGCATTTGTACCTGTGCAAATCTCTATTTATTTTATTTCTGTGTGTGGCACTAGAGTGACCGCTGTGGGAATAATGTATTCAGTTCTGCTGTCCACAGTTTAAGAATGAAAAATTAGTGAGATTTTAGAGAAGTGTTATGAGAATGATTAAAGGATTAGAAAATGTGGCTTTTAGTCATATTCAAGGAGCTCAATCTATTTAACTTAATAAAAAAGGGTTAAAGGGAGATTTTATCACAGTCTATAAATACCTATACAGAGAACAGGTATTCCTTAATGTAGCAGAGAAAGATTTCAGCTGATCCAAAGGCTGGAATTTGAAGGTAGACAAATTCAGACTGGAAATAAATTCCAGGTGCTCCTCATAAAGTCAACTTATTTCTGCCACACTCAATAGGCAAACATCGACTGTTGCAGTAATGCATTGTGGGAACCTATACCACTGTTCCCTCATTCCTGTAGCATTCTGGGTATGCTCACTGGTCTTTGACATCATCTTCCCACACTGCATTTTCCTCATTCCTCTCCTGTGGTTAGCAAACCTCCATTCTTCTCTTTGGAAGAAAGGAAAAGTTGCGCTCCCAAAGAGATGGCAAAAAAGTTTACAGAAATGTCTTTGTTCTGTAGCTGAATTCTCAACTGGCCATCCATCAAGTATCCCCGCTCCCATCATTGCATACAATCTCTGAAAATAATACAGGGGCACCAAAAAACGTGAAGAAAAAGCAGATAGGACTATAAGGCTTCTGTGCAGTGGCTGTGTTCTCAACTGATCCCCCCTCCCATGATTGCATCTGATCCCTGCAAATAACACAAGGAAAAGACTCTCAAAATTTGAAGGAAGAGGATAGAACAGTGTAGGAAAGAAAATCTTTGGCTTCCCTCTTCACTACATGGACATTGTGAACACACACAGATTCTTCGTGGGAGCATGGTGGGAGATCAGAGGGGAGCTTTCTTGTCTTCCACCTGGGTGGCAGAAAGCCCCTGAGTATCTTAACAGCCATGGAATATTTCACCCTGGCAGCAGCTAACACCTGACATTCTTTTCTCATGGGGGGACTTATCCCAGCGACATAAAGCCACCAAAAGTATTGTTGACGAGGGGGCCAGTTGACAGAGGTATGGGTGAGATTCAGTGGGGGGCTTCCCCCCGGGGATAGTAAGTGCCACTAGTCCCTTGCTGGGGCCATGGGGGGCTTCAGTGGGGGAGCAGTGGAAGTGGTCCTCCCCCCAACTATCTTCGCCATGGGGGGGAGACTTCTCCCCCCAGCAGCTGCAAGCCCCCAGTTACCTTAACCATGGGGGAAGACTTCCCTCTGATGGCTACAAGCCCCCAAATACCTTTCCCGCCCCTACAGCCCTAAATGCACTCAACCTAAGAAGTTGTGCTGCCTAGCAGCATGGTCATCATTGAAAGGCAGGCATGTCCTTTTATTGGGTCGGGAGCTACCCACATGATGTGGCTGAGTGTGGAAAAGACCCCGACTGTATGGTGCCTGTGGGGGAGGGAGAGAAGTTTGCACACAAATGTAAGCCACCGAGAAGAAGTTTCTTGGCATCTTATGAAGAACAACCCCCACAACAGCCTTCTTGCCACATGGTGAGGCAGCGCAGCAGCTGGCAGCAAGTAGTGCAGAAAAATATAACAAGCATAGAGACAGAACCACGAACTCCCTGCAGGGGCTATTTGTAATGAGTAGATGTGCTCACAGTGCTAATTGCAAAGAAAGAAAGACATTTCTCAGGCTCTCATACAAACATGAGCCCACAGCCACAGGCTTGCTGCTCCTGCTTTGAAAATCACAGTTTCCTCTTACCTAATTCCAGTACACCTGTAGAGTAGCTGCCAGAGCCAAGCACTGAGGGGCACTGTGGGTTACATACAGGACACCTCTGGAGGCTAATAGTTCAGTTTTAAGACATGGTGCTTCCACACTGGCCTTTAATCAGACTTTTGAATTCGAGCTTGACACTATACCCATCTTGTAGCGATGATATTGTAATCTTGATCGTAGTGCTCCCAAAATCAAGCTAATGGTATTTAAAGTGAAGACAGTCATGTGGTAATATCAAACTAACTGCCTTAATTCAAATTTACCTCATAGTATAGACGCAGCCCAGGTCTTCCATTCCAGTAAACTCTGTGCACAAGAAACCCTGTCTTTTTGCTGCTTCCTCTCCTCATGCCCCCCTGGAAATGAGCATCCCCACCATATACATAGACCACGACTAATAGTCTATCCCCCTGTTTTTGCAGCCAGGGAAACTCCTCAATGGATATGGATTAGTTATGATCTCCAATATAACCTAGTGCCTTGGGCATTAGACTGTCAGATGATTTTACTACCTAAAGGAATTGGATTGCTCCTTCTTTTAAGTTTGAAAGAATGTGCTTTGGACGCTTATTAGCTTTAATGAGGTGTCTGACTGTCGTTGAATCTAAGGCACACCTGCTGGCAGCAAAGAAGCTTTCAGGAAAATACCAATTTAATAAAATAATTACTATACCATATTATTATTTTAAGCTTAGTGGTTCCTTTGTTGTAACATCATACATGCTTACCAAACACTACCACATTCTATAACACATAAACAAAGAGTATAAAATCTGATCTCTTGAAACAGTTAAAACTTTAGATGCTGTGAGATGAAGGTTTTTGAGAACTTTAACACATTCATTTCTGAAGGCGTATCTGGATCACTTGTGTATGGATAAATCACACAGGAGTCACCACTGATAAATTTTATAAGCCTGAAAAGACTTCTTTGGACTCCTTTTAGTTTCCTACTATCTTTTGATTTATTCTTATATGAAGAGTATTTCTCTAGTGTCATCTTGCCATTATAGTTTCCCTTTACACTCATAATTTTCTCCAATCAATCAGAACAATGTTCTTGTTTAATACTATGAAAATGACTTTTTCATTATTAAACCTTGATCATTTTCTAGTAAGTCCTTTTTCTGATGTCCTGATGTTAGATTCTGTTTTCCAATAAAGAATCATTTAGTTTACATTTTTTTTCAGGGATCATCATAATTCTGGTTGGAAACAAACCAACAAAAACAGACTAGAAAGTAGTATGTTTTGAATAACAAAAAAAGTAAAAAATTGTTTTGGGGAAGAGTTTTACAGTTGGGTTAAGCAGAACTTTGCAGTATATCATGCATAAAGGTCCTGGTACATCATTTAAATTAGTAATTTTCTAAACCTCTGAGAACATTCTGTAGGTATTGTGGGCAGAAGGAAGCTAATGTTTTTATAGGCAATTAATTCACTAAGAGCTAAAACCTGGTTATAATACATATTCTGAGTAACCAACTGATGCAGGAGAAAAAAAATTCACCAGAGGCCACAAAATGCAGACACTGCTTAAACCATAAACCTGTATGGTCAGTGCATTGGTCCATCCTGCATATCTCAAGTTCCTCACCATGGAAGGAGTTATCTCAGAGCTGTTCTCTGAAGGTCACACACAGAGTGGATCCCTTTACACGAGTTACCTGAATTTTGCCCTTCATGCCTCTATCTATAAATCTTAATTCAACCATAATTACAGTCCTCCTATGAAAACCACTTCTCTCAACCTCAGACCCAAGTTGGTTTCATTGCATGCCTCAGTTCAGCCATGACTAGAAACAATTAAATACCTAGAAGAGCACCTGGGCACATCACCTCCCAGGAAACTTGTTGCCAGAATCAGATGAGTTCAGGTATGCCAGATATATCTTAGTGTCAGTCCGTGAAGAAATGATATTGATATTTTTAAAGCACCAAAAGGAAATTAATTATTTGACAAGTAACTTTGTCTGGCTTGGACTTTGAAAGATTTCCACGAAAAAAAAAAGAAAAAGAAAAAACTTTGCCAAATGCTTTATAAATGGATCCTTACATGACCAAATTATGCTATGGCATTAAAACAAATCAATGGAAGAGGAGTCACAATAAGTGTATATATCATTATTTTTCTCTTTCTTTACTAAAATATTGTCCAACTGATTTTCCCATGTTCTATGCCTTCAAGGATAACAAATAGTTCCTGAAGAGAAGGCACAATTGGATGTGGATATATGTAAGTGAACCTAGGCAATCGGCAACTGATTGTTAAGGTGTTTCAGCAAAATGGCTTTGTGGTCCAGTTTCATTTGGTTTTACAAACAGTTCTCTGAGGCTACGTATAGACTACAGGCTTCTGTCAACAAAACGTCTGCAGGGAGTTTTGTTGACAGAGCGTGCTTCCAGACTGCAGATCTGTCAGCAGCGGTCTTCCAGTAGGGAGCATTCTGTCAACATCCCTGTACATCTCATTCCATAAGGAGGAAGGGATGTTTCGGTAGAGGGTTTTTTTTCTGAACCTTGGCCCCATGTGGACTGGCCAAATGTTGGAAAAGCCTCTCCCAACCTAACCATCAGCACAAGATATGCAAATGTGTTGCACAATTTGCGTATCTTGTGCCACCATTTCTCATCAGTTTAGACATAGCCTCTGTGACTAATATCCAAAAATAAAAAAGTTCAATTGTAGTTCTAATGAAAGCAAAGGATGATTTATTATTACTGTTATTATTATTATTATTATTATTATTATCATCATCATCATCATCATCATCATCATCAAAGAGGTAGCTGTGTTAGTCTGTATCCTGAAAAACAACAAGAAGTCCCAATCAAAAACTAGCAGATAGTCTATAAGGTGCCACAAAATTTGTAGTAGTAGTAGTAATAATAATAATAATAATAATATTGGCAAATCAAAGAGTAAAAAATTGAGTCAGGGTAAAACAAAATACTTCATTTCAACCTGATTCATTTCCCTTCATTTGGGACATTTGGACAAAAGCACTGGACGAGGAGGAGGCCGTCTCTTGAGCATAGGAGTCTGGGGACTTCCCTGAGGAAACCCAGCTTCAATTCCCTGCATCAATAACTATTCAGTTATTTATAAAAAGTGATTCAAATTCAAGAAGTAAGATTGATGCTATCCTATATCTGAATATATCCAGAAACCTGTGGCTAAAGCACTTTTCTTTAATATGAGATCATCACATTCAAATCCCTTCTTTGAAACAAAGTGAGGAGTTGAATGTGGGGTTCCCCACATCCTGAGAGAGTACCCTAGCCACTGGGATGAAGGCTTAAGAGAGTAAAATCTCCTTTCGTCCTTCCTGGGTCCTGTCAAAAATTCTGAAATCCAAATGAAATATTTCCTTTCAACAATGCCAAAATATTTCATTTTTTCAGTTCATTTAGAACCATCTGGCTAGTCAACACAAATTCACAAACAATTTCAGGTGGACCAAGCCTGTATTTTTGGTGAATATGTTATTCTCTGAAAAAAATTCATCCAGTTTTACGAATGACTGCTTCATTTGTTCAACCACTTCTGCTTGCTTAAGATCCTTCCAGACCCTTGAATGCCACTTTAAGGTGACTATTGATAAAAAAATACTCAGAGGTTGGTAAATCATGATATCTAATCTATCTCTTGGATATGGACAAAGTAAACAGAATATTCACACAGCTCAGTTGTGATTTGTCATGGGAAAATTCATAAGCAATTAATAATGCATGATTTAATATAACTTTTTCATTAATTACTTAGATAACGGAATGGACAGTGTACTTACAAAATTGTAGAAGACACCTAACTGGGAGGGACTGCAAGCACTTTGCAGGACAGGATTAGAATTCAACATGACCTTGAAAAATTGAATAGGTGGTAAGGTGACCATCCGTCCCATATTGGATGGGACGGTCCTGTATTTGGGATACCAAAAAGGCATCCCAACTTATTTTTTAAAAGGGACGAATTGTCCCATATTGGGCCATATCCCTTCCAGCATCTGGGAAGCATGGGCAGCTGCTGCTTCCTCATTGCTCAAGGAGTGGCAGGGGCTGCAGCTTCCCCAGGACTTCCGGGGACTGCTGGAGTCTGTGACTTCCCTAGGGCCCTGGAGGAGGGCTGGCAGCTGCCGCTTCCCTGGGGCTGCAGGGATGGCCAGCAGCTATGGCTTCCCCATGGTCTCAGGGGATCACCAGCAGCTGCTACTTCTGCAGAACTCCTAGGGAGTGCCAGCAGCTGCCACCTTCTTCCTGGTTCCTCAGGGCTTGGAGGAGCCACTCCTCTCCCTCATATCTCCCTGTCCTGTATTTGGGACAGGGCGATATGGTCGCCCTATAATTGGTCTGAAGTTCAACACATGAAGTTTAGAAAAATTCAAATATAAAGAACGACACTGAGGGAGGAAAAATCAAATGCACTACTATAAAACAGGGAATAAGTAGTTATGCAACAATACTACTGAAAAGAATCTGGGGCATAGGGTGGATCAAAAATGGAATATGAGTCAATGTGCTGCAGTTAAGGAAAAGGCTATCATAATCCCGGGGTTTATTAACAGAAATGTGATCTATAAGACACATGCCACTCTGTTTGGCACTACTGAGGCCAAAGAATTTTGGCAGCACACCTTTGGAAAGATGCGGATAAATTGGAGGAGGGTCCAGAGGAAAGCAACAAAAATCATAAAAGATTTAGAAAACTTGATTTATGAACTAAAAACCTGGGTATGTTTGATCGTGAAAAATGAAGACTGAGTACAGATCCAACAAGGTCCTCAAATATGCTCAGGACTGTTAAAAAGTGTTTGGTGATCCACCTCCTCTTACAGAGGGACTGTGTGTAAGTGTAAAGCCTTCAATAGGGTAGCACACTGAGCTTAGTCACTGCATTCAGAACAAATTTAAAACAAGAAGTCCTGTAGCACTTTAAAGACCAATACTTTTATTTACTAGGTAATGAACTTTCATGGGTAAGACCCACTTTATCACATTTGGTGCAAAAATTAGAATTCAGGACCCTACAGGACTGCTTGTTTTTTGTGAAGCTACAGACTAACATGGCTGCCCCTCTGAAACTATTTACAGAACAAATTAAGTGTTTTTCTCCTTCTAGAAGAAACATGGTTGAAACAAAACAAATCCTAGTCACAGTTGAGCTCACCTTCCCTCTGTATGGCAAGTAGGCAGTCCATCCATATGGAGCAGCCCTAGCTGTCAACCTATATTTGCTTTTTTACATTGTGAGTAAACTGTAACAAATCGGTAGTTTCTGAATCCTGTAGGTTAATGCTTTCCTCCCTACATAAAATACTAGTCTGGTTTTCTGACAAAGTCACTCTTTTGCCTCTCTCTGGACTTGCATGTGCACCCTGTCCGAGCCTTGTAGTAAATTAATCTATGGGTACACAACAGTTGCTATTTCAAGATACAGTTGTATCCCGAAATAGGAACGATGTGACTAACCACCATGCTCAAAATAGCAGTGCTATTTTGATCACAGTATTCTGGTTCGAGTACCTCTCATATGATGAGGGGTAGAGAGAATTTCAAACTAGCTGCTTATTTCAAACTCAAGTGCCATGTTGATGGCGCCACATTCAAAATAAGTTAACTTAAAATAAATTAAGCAATTTGCATTGTGCAAATTTTGTAAATTATTTTGAGTTAAGGCTACAGTGTAGCTCTAGTCTTAGAGACTTATCAAAGATGATACACAAAATTAGGGAACAGTTGTGCATTGAGGTCATAGGGAACAGATATAAGATGACATTTCTAAATAATACCTGCCTAATCTTAATGAGAAAAACAGTCTCAAATCCTAAACAAGGTTAGTTGTTTAGAAGAATGTTGTTTTGTCTTTGGATATTGAATTAAGATCTATAAATCTGAAGCTATAACTTGGCAGATAACACACTATTTCTCTCCTCCCAGACCTGCAATGCAAGTCTGGCAGGAGAGAAAGTCTCTCATGCAATTAAATAGTTTAGAATCTTTTCCCCATTTCTATGATATTTGCCATCGACCTGGTGACAGTCCAGTGGAACAGGCAACCTAATAAAAGACTATTTTATTGTAGGTATTATTCCTTGTATAAAAAAAGAAAAATGAACAATATTCTTCATCAGTTGTCAGTCCCTGCAGGAGCACAGCAGTATGTCACAGCGCTTTGGGCTTCTGTGTACTATTGTATCAACAGCACTATCTGGAGTTTTTACTAGTTCTGCTGCTATTTTGGGGACAAGGAAATATATATGAGAGCATGTATGCCTTAGTAGCCTCAAGCATGAAACAATGATCTGAATCTGTCCATAGGTCAAAGGAAAACGGAGGCAATACTTGTCCACTGCTTTGAAACTAGTTCTGTTTTAATGAAATTGAAGCTGGCAGCCTATTTTGGGCAATCTGAGAAGCTCTACATCTTGTTTATATGAAATATTTCACACAACCCACCATTCATTTACCTACAGATGTCATAACTGCATGTTGTATCACATGTTATTCCCTCAATATTTTAGAGTGTAATGGCAAAACACAATCTAATATTACCTTAGGTAATAAAATACTTTGTGATAAGACTGCATAAAAGGACTATGAATTGTACGTCTCCTAGTAGATCATTTGTTTTATATTATTACTATTAAAACCATTTCCTGGGTGAATCCAATTTCAAATAAGGATTTGTCTCTTTTGGGATATGTTGCATGAGATAGTGATATGGGAATAAATCAGGCCAAAATTACAAGTACCAGTAATTAATGTCTAAGAAACCTATTTTTGCTTTCATTATCATTTTACTATTACCCACGTATAACATTAAGTAAAAGCAAACTGTTTTTACGTCTGAAAATAAACCAGAAATATAAACCAGCAAAAGAACAAGAATATGTTTTAAATTGAAATAAAATGTTCTAATAAATACAGATGCATAAATATCAGAAATTTCTTAGATATTAAGCTGATGAGATCCATATCAAAGTTCCTAGATAGGTTCAATATAGTCAACTAGAATCTGTTTTTATTTAACTATTTTTTCAAGACTGATTCACAGATCAAATCAGGTCTTTTCCTAAAATGCTGCAGTAGATGCACAATTAGTAGTTTCTAGTAATTTGAATAAGTTTGCATATCTTATTCTGCTGAATGAAATCTGAGAAGATTATTGAGACCCTTAATCAGTCTTTCAGCAAGAAAATTCTAATTCATTATTCCTAAGCACAAACAAAATGAGCTTTTACGGCTCAGACTCTGGCTTTGAGGCACATGTGCTACAGCTCCTCCACACTGTGACAGCATATGAAAATATACTTTCTCAAGGTCCCAGTCTAGGAGGAGATACAGACAGATCAAAAGGACATAACTGTGTCTGAATTCAATTCCTGAGGGCATGTTTCATCCATTCTGCTCCCTTGAGGCACAGAACTGTAAAGGGGTGAGAACTAAACTGGTCAGAAGATGTTTCACAAGAAATTCCAATATTTAGACATTCATATGTCTGATGCTGAAACACTGAAATTGTCCACATATCTTCTCTGGAAATACCATCGCTGGACCTAACCAGGTTACTCACAGAATCACGGGCACTTTCTCATGCTCCTCTACTAACATCATATATGCCATCATGTGCCAACAATGCCCAGATGCTTTGTATATTGGACAGACTTCTAACTCCCTTAGACAAAGGGTCAATGGGCACAAAACAGACATCAAAACACTCCAGATCCACAAACCAGTTAGTCAACATTTTAATGGAATGGGACATTCTGTCAATGACCTAAAGGTATGTGTGTTACAGAAAAGGAATTATCGCACCATTTTGGAAAGAGAAACATCTGAGCTGGCTTTTATATTCAAATTTGGCACATTAACACATGGTTTAAATCATGATGGGAACTTTCTGAGTCACTATAGGGGCTTGTCTGCATACTTGGCTCAATCTAATTCTTGGCCTTCCCCCCCCCAACCCTCCACTCTCTGATTTGCTCACCTTGATTATCTTTTTCTGATTTGTCCTCCTTGCTTACTGGTCTTGGTTCTCTGTGCCTTAAATATTGAGTCTGTTCTGGTAAGGCTATGGTCTGAAGAATTGGGTCTGTCCCACAAAAGCTCACCTAATAAACCATTTTGCTAGTCTTTAAAGTGCTACTTGACTGCTTTTTGTACTGAAATATATGTTAAACTTTAGTCAACATTAAATACTCATCTCATAGGGCCTTCACTGGCCAGGAATCCTAGTGGCTAGATCATTCATTAGGAGCTACAGTGGGGGACTTCCATCCTCTCTCCTCAAGTCCTGACTCAGAATCCTGGGTTGCTTGCAGTCCTAGAGGGGGGAGATGGGCCTTAACCCCTGCCATGAGCAGGGCTTCAGTACCCATTGTCTCAGCTGTTCCCTACATCATGCCTTTATTTTGGGGCAGGGCCCTGCTAGCCTAGTTTCCGCACAGTTGGGGCTTGTCAGCAAACTCCCTTTACCAGGGGAAGACTTACTTGCTTCCAGTAACTGTGCTGGTAGGCAGATAACATCTGTGCCTTCAGGTAAGCATACAAAGAGCTCCTGCCTCTTTTCCAGTCCGCCCTTGACTGAGCCAGGCTCCCTTCTTTTCTCTACCTTCCAGGTCTGGCATTGGCTGCAGATATAATGGGGCAGGGCTAGATGAGCCTACAGGTTTTCTTTAAGCCCCGTTGTGCCTGGCAGTCATCTCTCTGCTTCTTCACAAATCCTCCCTGTCTTGACAACATTTAGGGATTATCCCCCTGCTCCCCCCACAAAAAAACCCTGATCTCCACCATCCCTTGAAAAAAGTGTCTTCAATGATCTCAGTGAATGTGAAAGGAGAAAGGCTGGACAGAAAGGTACCATGTCACTATGTAGAGATTTCTGTCCTTCATGCCATGGAGCCAGCAGAGGTGGCACAGTCAGTCGGTCACTAAGAGGAAGTTTGTGCCTTTAAGATAATAACAGAGCAAGTCCATGGCCCATTTACTGTCCATGCTTCTTTTTCAATTACTGAATAGACCTTCTCTCCTGTGAACAGTTTATTGATAACATGCAGCATGGGGTTTCATTGCCCTCTACTACCTGTGATAGAACTGCTCCTAGGCTCACTGCAACATCTCTTTATAACTAAATTTCTTGGTGAAGTCAGGGCTCTACAAAACAGATTCCTAAAAGAGATGGGCCTTCAGATGTTGAAGAGCCTTCTCAGAGACTAGTCTGATAGAGACTTTTAGAACTTTCATTCTTGAGGAGATCAGAAAGGAGGGCTGCAATCGAAGAGAACCCTTGAATAAAGCAGAGGTAATATCCTTCTAGTCTTAGAACAGAATGGCATACATGCTTGTTTGAGGATCGCATGTGGTCCAGCCGGGGGGTCTGGATTTTGCTAATCAAAGGTCAAATGATACTCTTCCCAATGTTTAATGAAAGTATGTGGACTCATATTTCCCAAAGCGGTGTTTGATGGAGCTCGCTGTGAGGCGGGCCTCCTTAGTGGACCGTAGGGATGTGGTCATCTTTTCCCTTCCAACATGCCCGGCATGGGTATGGCATTGGTGAGCAATATAACTTCCTTCCAGAAAGAAATAGCTACTAGAATAGCAAAAGCAAGACTGAGTTTGAAGGCGATGGAAGAGATCTGGAAAAGCAGAATGATTAGCTTAGGAATGAAGTGGAGCGTCTTGAAAATGTGTGTATTCAGCTGCAAGTTGTACAGGTGTGAGACATGGGTGGTAACAACATGTTCAAAGAGAAGAATATTGGCATTCGAACGGAGTTGCTATAGAAAGATACTGCGAATAGGATGGATGCAGAAAGTCACCAACAAGGAATTACATGGGAAGATACAGCTGAAAGAGAACCTACTGAGAAAGGTTATACAGTAAGGTCTCAGAGTACTCAAACTCAGAGTAGGCAACCCTGCTTTTATGGGTCTGACCCTGACCCCACCCCCTGGCTCAGCTGAAACCACCTGCAAGCGGCTCTGGTTTAAGCCACTCCCACTGCCTCATGTGACTCCAGCGCAACCCACCACAAGCTCACAAGCTAGCTGCCTGAGTCCTGTGCTTCTTTAATGTAGAGTAAAGCTATTGAAACAGATCTGGTTTTTGCCTTATATTTTCTGTTTTTTACCCTGTAACTTTTTTTCCTTCAAAGCATGCTGTGGTATCTTGGGGAGAGCCACTGTGTTAAGAAAATATATATAGTCATCTTTGAGAACATAAACCAGTTAATGTATGGTCCTGGTGGTAAATAAACGAACAGCTGGTGTGGAACAGATGTTGAGGTATTATCACATTGTCTGAGGGATTTTCTAAACTAGGATATTATCATTAAAATAAAATTATGTATCTAAGAAATTGAAATTGCATGGTCATAAGTGGGAAAATATGCTGTTAGTTAAGCAGACAACCAACAATTTCCCTTCAAATTTATGTTCCTTTATCAATTTGGAATCTTATACTTTTGAAAACTAATTAAAGCATTGTTTGTCGAATTAAGGAACAGATTTTTTTTTTGTTTTTATCCTTTGCTTTCAGTTATGACTGTTAAAGATATTAAATATGCAGAGCAACGTGATTGGCAAATTGCTGAAGTGTGATAATTGATTTCTTTATTAATTAAAAGATTTAATGCTCAGTGGGATGCTCAGATTAATCCACCATGAGAATCTTAGTGGTTAGGTTCATATTAAAAGCAGCATTCTTCATTTTGGAGATTGCATTATGTTTCCCTTACCAAAAAGCAGCGTTTGAGCTGTTACTAGCCACAACCTAGGGCCTGATTTCCCAGAAATGCCAAGTGCTTGCAGCTACCTTTGACTTGCACTGAAATTGTGGTACTCAGCATTTCTAAAATACAGTTCAAGGAGACTGAATTAGTTTTGGCACAAGATATTCCCCAAGGGAGGGACTACTTAGTGGTTTGAGCCCTGATCTGCTAAGCCCATGGTTGTGAACTCAGCCCTTGAGGGGGGCATTTAGGGATGTGAGGCCCAATACATTTAAAAAAAAAAAGGGGGGGAATGGTGCTTGGTCCTGCCAACAGGGCAGGATACTGGACCTAATGACCTCCCAAGGTCTCTTCCAGTTCTATGAGATGTGTATCTCCCTATATTTACATGCAAAGTCATTAAACTGCTACTGCCTACAGCAGGGGGAGCCAGGAACAAGGGCTGTCTTTCTATTATGTTCACATCATGATGCCCTGACATACAAACTTGTTCCTTACACATTATGGTAACAGCAATAATCAGTAATAAGGAGAGTGCACACCAAAACCAACATGGTAGCCTTTTATTCACAAGAGTAAGCAGGACAGAGGATGCTCCAGTATCAGCCACTTTCAGAGACATGATGAAGTCTACACAAATTTGATCCAAAGCAAATATGGGAATTCCAAGAGAAAAAACTTTTTCCAAGCTCTTTCACTCAGTTGTTCAGCATAAATAGAGTTAGAAAAGCAGCTTGAACATGTCAGTGTGGGAATGTGTGAAAAATCTCAGGGCAAGGCACAAAAAATTTTTGGTAAATTGTGGAGGCAATGGATCCTAAAAGACATGCTTCTGAAATTTATCAAAGGACATTCCTGAGTCTGCTTCAAATATTTTTTCTTAATTAATCCTAACATGGACTGTGTTATTGAGCATATGGTATAAAAATATTTATTATCTAATAGTTTGCCAGCTGCAACATAACTATCAAATCTCACTTGGCATTAGTGATTTATTTCACATGGGAGGAAAAGGCTTAGGATCAGATCACCAATAGGTGTTATTTGCATACATCTATTTAAATCAATGGGCCTATGCTGATGTATATTGAACGTGTCTCTAAACCTAGGATTCTAACGTTCAGGATGGAAGCTGATAAGCGAAAAGCTTCTTTCATGTTATTTTTAATCCCCCTCCCAAAAAAGGGGTGGAGGGGACGAGTGAGCCCAGAAAATGTAGATTGTCTTTGAAAAACTATTTCTTATACAGCCCTGCAGATACTAAAAAATAAAATTGAAGCTTTTAGAAAAATGAAATCCATATAATTATGAGTACATCTGACAGGGGTTTATTTTCAGTTAGTTCATCTCCAGTCTATTTCCTTGCAATGAGAGAGTAAAAATTGCAATAAAAAAGTATAATATCCTTAAACTCACATCTTCTATAGATCACAATAGCAACATTGTCACTCTGCTAACTAAAATTATGCTGGATTACTGATGTTGCAGAAGAGAGAGTCCTGGATTAGAGAGGTTCAACATTTTTTAACTTAGAGTGCATTTATCTCAGAGTCAGTCTCTCTCATGTAAATCAGGGGCTCTCAATCTTTCCAAACTACTATATCCTTTTTGTTTTGCGTAAACCAAGTTTCACCTCACTTAAAATCTGCTGGTTTACCAAATAAAACATACAAATATGAAGTGCAGCAGCATACTATGACTGAAAAGTTGCTTACTTTCTCATTTTTACCATATCAACAAATCAACTGGCATATAAATCTTGCACTTGCATTTTAGCATAGAGCTGTAAAAACAAGCCATTGTCTACGTGAAATTCTAGTACGTGCTGCCTTCGCTAGTGCTGTTTATGCACCCTGTGGAAAAAGTAGGAAAATATCTAAGTGAGTTAATGTCCGCCTGGAAGACCTCTATTCCCAGATGCATGTGAACACCTGGTTGAGAACCACTGGTGTAAATCATCTTTATACATGTGCTGAAGATCTGTCCCCTTAATTTAAGTGGGTGCCAAAGTTATAAGCCCAGATCCTTGGCTGTGGATCATGCGGAACGGGCTATGGGGGGAAAATACACAAGTGATTTAAGTACATTTGCACTCTACCAGTACTAAGCTCCCGTCCAGTTCCATAGTATAAAAGAGAGTCAGTAGAAAGCTGTTCAAACTTACACTGGCTGCCAGCAGTCACAGGAACAATGCAGTAGCAGGAACTCACTGAAGAGCAAGGAAACTCTGGCTACATCTCCTGCATTGTTAGCATAGGGATGGATGGTTTAGGATCCACTACACTGCCTCAGTCATTGTAGTTTCTTCATACACATGGTGATCATCTGGTGCCCACCTATGCTTTTTTTGTACTGGCTATGTGGCACGAAATGGCAGAAGCACCACAATGCAGAATCTGGCCTATTTTTAGTGCTACTTTATTATGCTGCATGAAGTATCATTTTTGTAATTAATATATTTAGGCATACTTTTCAACTGCCAAATGCAGCATATACCAGTGTGTTCACTCTATTGCAAGAGTCATAAAAGTTATGAAGCATTTATTATTTTGTGACCCACTATCAACTGGAGCATGCAATTTTAGATGTTTATAATAATATATATAAACCAATCAAACATTATTGTGAAATACATTTAACCCATCTACCTTCTCACTAGGTAGCAAGATAGTAGAAATGTCATTTAAGTTTAAACACTACCTCCTCCTCCATCCATTCTGAGTAAAATATAGCCATATATACTGATATCAATAAAATGTATCATCTAAAGAAATGGGTTTTACCCACGAAAGCTCAAGACCTAATAAATGTGTTAGTGTCTAAGGTGCTACAGCACTGCTTATTATTTGTGAATTTACATATGAACGTGACTACCCTCTCGGTCACAGTAAAATATAGTTATTTATAAATTACCTTTATAGGTTAGGAAAAATCAACACCGCTTTCAGTTATTCAGAAACAATAGTCTATACAGCATTTAATGAACTTCTTGGCATGTTGATTCTGCCTTTATTACATGTTCCTGTGTCTGGTACTGTTTTACATTACATGTGTTACGTTACCCAAATCAAGAGTGAGAAAATGGGTTCTACAAAGGGTGTGAGAAAGACATTTTTATGGTAGCGTATAGAACAGATAAAAGAAATATCAGCAATACTTTGCTACTTTGGAAATAGAGGTAGTGAGGGTTTGGGTTTTTTCATATTCTGTCTGAAGCTATTATAAATGTATAATTCCTTAGAAGGAGTGACAAGAATGAATATTCAATATATTCTAAACAATGAGAAATAGACAAAAACAATCAGTGGTGTTAAATATACTGAGAGTTATAGCTGAGATAGCTTGTTAGGGGCATTAGCTTTTAAAAGTTGTAACAGCAGAAACGATGACGCAGCATGTTCCAAGAGTTTTAAAGGAAACTGTGCTTGTAAAAGGAATATCATGATTCATCCAGTCAGAAAACAATGCAAGATTTTCTTTTACCCATCTAGTCTATTTCTGAACAAGGTGTTATCTAATACAAGACTTTACAGTTAACTACAGCAAGGTTTGTAGCGTGATTTAGTTTTAACAGGTTCTGTATCGGAGGGGTAGCTGTGTTAGTCTGGATCTGTAACAGCAATGAAGGGTCCTGTGGCACCTTATAGACTAACAGAAAAGTTTTGAGCATGAGCTTTCGTGAGCACAGACTTTCTGTAGTTTTCTCTGGAACATATTGGACTGAGCAATCATATTTTTACAAAATATGTACTTGAGTACTGCATGCAGATGTGGTCTCCTCACCTCAAAAAAGATATATTGGCATTAGAAAAGGTTCAGAAAAGGGCGACTAAGATGATTAGGGTTTGGAACGGGTCCCATATGGGGATAGGCTAGAGAGACTGGGACTTTTCAGTCTGGAAAAGAGGCGATTGAGGGACAATATGATAGAGGTATATAAAATCATGAATGGTGTGGAGAAAGTGAATAGAGAAAAATTATTTACCTTTTCCCATAATACAAGAACTAGGGGACACCAAATGAAATTGATGGGTAGTAGGTTCAAAACTAATAAAAGGAAATTAAATACACATGCATAACCACACACACAGGGGCGCATACATGCATCCCTATAAAATATATTATACTGTTTTGACTGGAGGAACTGTGTCTGGCGCGAAATTCTTTTGCTAGGACTGTTGGATGCCTACCCTTTCCCAACGTAGGTTGCAGCAGTTTACAAATGGCCTGCCAGGCTTTTTTCAGCTGCCAGGGACCAGTCAAGTTCACTGTGGCCCCTGCTAGCAGTCTTTGCTAATCTAGCTACACCAGGCTCAAGATCACAGTATGGTCTTAATGTTACTAGTGGCACTACACTGTTGGAAGATTCCTGTAGGCAGTGCGGGGGTGGCAGGGGGAATCATCCACTGGCCAATAAAGGCTTCTTTGAATGACTGGATCAGTGTAAAACAGTCTTAATGGAACCAAGATACCAGCCCTTTATATATGAATTTAGAAAATAGCATCTACAAGAAACTTTCACATAAAAGAGACCCTTTAACACATTTTGGGCTGGAATTTCCCCTATTTAATTATTTTTTCAGCCCAAATAGGAGATAAATCACTTGATCATTGTCTTCCGTTCTCCTTCTCTGGGGCACCTGGCATTGGCCACTGTCGGCAGACGGGATGCTGGGCTGGATGGACCTTTGGTCTGACCCAGAATGGCCATTCTTATGTTGTTCTGATTCATATGCAAAACAGATCAATCCCATTGATTGCATTTAAAAGAAAATTACTTACCACATGTGATGCTATTGGACTTTTACAGTAAGTGTAAAACCATTCCTATAACCATTGTATACAGTGGCACCAAAATTTTGGGCCGAGTAGGCTGAGTGAGGTGTCTAAGGAAAGCTGGTAATGACCTGAAACCATGTATGGTAGTTGTGTATCTGTATCTTGATTGTATGTGAAATAATAGAAATCAATAGCTGTATTTGAAATGTTTTAGAGCCAAAGGTACACAGTGGGAGGTGTGGTCACACACGGCCCCCTCCAGCCAGAAGGATGGACTATACGAAGACCAAGACATCAAATACACAACTCAGGAATTTGGAACTTGTCATCTGTAAAGCAGCTAATGGCAAAGTGACATTGCAGCTCACCTTGTCAGGTGACCTGGGCAATGGGACTGAGATCAGATGCCCACATGCCATGTAAATGGACTCAGACATGCTGGCAAAATGATTGACCAACAGTGGTTTGCTAAACAACCCAACTGGTGAGGTGGCTCCATGGCCTATGGGAAGAAGAAAGGACTTTTTCCCTCCACATGGAAAAACTAAAAGATGGCCCTGGGAGCGATCATCTTGGTTCCAGTCTTCCGTTATCTAAGACTCCATGACTGAAGCCTGTGTGACCTGGGATCCCACCCATCATGGGGTGTGTTTCAGAGACTTCCAAGAAATCAGCGTGTAACATTGCTGGCCTGCATGAACAGCTGTAACTGATGTATGTAATGTATCACTTTAACGATTTTTTTTCTCTCTCACCCTATTCTTTCTTTCTTTATTAAAAAAACCTTTAGATTTTTGAGTATAAAAGATTGGCACATCATGCTGGTTGGGTAAGATTCAAATATATATTGACATGAGAATAGGGCTGGACCCTTTGAAGCCTGGAAGAATCTGCATGGTTTTAATGAAATAGGTTTTAATAACCTCTCACCTGAGAAAAGGGAGATGTTGGTCTGAGCATTTAAAGCTTCTGGAAAACCTGTGGGTTTGCTTGTGCGGCTTCTGGCTAGCCACTGGGGATGGCAGAAGTACTCTAGTGGCTGGTTTGATTTGCCTTAGTGCGAAGAAAATCACTGCATGGCTTTAAGTGGTCCGGTCCTAAGCAGAATTACCCAGGATTGATTTTCTTAGCTGTGCCAAGAACCCCTGACATATCATACCACAAAGTTAAACTTGAGGTGCAGAGAATGGCACGGGGGAAAAAAGTTTGACTTTTGTCATGGCTGTGCTGGTTCAAAGAGTTACCTCCAGCTGAGATAACTCCAAAGTTACCAGATAATAACAATATCTTCTTCTCATCATACATCACTTGAACCAATTATAACAAATTGATAACCTCCTTAAGGTAAGAAGATGTTCAAAAACTGTTCTGAAATCAGGTGACTATTGCTAGCATCTTCAATTTGTAGCATAGTATGCTTTGGTGTAAACCAGGCATTTTGAACTGAAAAGCCAGCATTAAGGTTTAATTTTGAGTAAATATCTTCCTCCTGATCTGTGCATATGCACAATGTTTTAACAGAATGCAAATACGCCAGGGTCCACAATTGAAAGGCAATCTAAATCACCAAACTAGGATTTTTTGTTCTCTTTATACTCCCAGTAGCTCCTCCCTCCTGCCCCTGCTCCAGCCCTAGCCTGGGCCTTCCCTCCTTCTCCTCCTCCATGCCAGCCCCCTCCAATCTCAGTTCCACGTATAGATTATTCACATTATATGGGCAGTCACAAGTGGCACTGCTCTACTGCACCCCCCTCAGGGCCTCGTGTGATGCTACCTGCACTCCTCACCTTCATGCACAATTTGTGGCAACCAACACGTAATCAGTTAACCGGAGGATATTAAAATTCAGAATGTGCTGTCTTTGCCTTTAAAAAATAAACTAACACCAGGCACAAGCACTTAGCTGCAGCACTTTCTGACAAGTTCCTGACATGATCCTATGCTAGCAGTGAGAAACTCCTCCTTTTTGCCTATCTCACCCAACTTTGCCCCTGAGATGAAACAATCACACTTTGTTAACTGGTCTGCTGGTTCCAGCCTGGGCAATGTCTCCTACTTCCTGAATATCTAGAGAGCTGTCTTTCTGGAATCCTCCAACACAAGGCAGAGTAGGTCTGACAGCTCTACATAGGAAGAGAAATCATAACATGTCACTCTGTTCCTTTTAGGATTAATCTTTTCCCCACACGTGGAATTCCCCACATGTCTCCCCTTTCTGTCTGAGCTCTGTTATTACTTATAGTTACTAATATGTCACATCTTCCTGAATCAGTCAAATTAATAGTTTATTTAAATCAGATTATTTTTTCCACTGAGGACCAATCATTATGTGCTGCTTTTTTAATCACACTGGGCATTTGAAATTATTACAAACTACCTCCAACTGCAACAATTATTTAGAACTAATGCTCCATTCTGGCAATTTCTTTTAATAGATTAAAATCCAGGTTATTAGGACAGCTGCAAACCTGAACAAGCAGATATCTTGAAGAAGAGAAGATTCATTAAAAATAATCGTTGGAAATGGATTAAGAAGAGATGAAAAGTACTGCACAGAATAACATGTTACATCTATAAGGGCTTCAGGTAAATGTCAATGATTACCTTTATTTCTTCATTTAATCTTTATTTGATAACGTTAGTATTAAGAGAGTGAAATGTGGAATTGCACATCCATTTAATGTTTGTCTAAATCCAATTTAACCAATTGTCACTGGACAAATTCCATGGGTTTATCTTTTTGTTTAATATTGCCCCAGTTAAATAGCAGTCATTATTTACTATCATTTGATAAACAGTTCTCTGGGAGAGGACATAACACACAAACCATTTGTAAAGGCACAGCCCAGTCATGTGTTTGTACTTATCATTATTGCACTGACGCTGTTTTCAAGGGTCTTGTAACACTGTTAGAAGAAAATCCACCCATCCACATGAAAAAGGCTTGAGAAGTTGGCAAATATGGGAAAGGTTTTGTAGACACATTGGCTAAATAAATAGGACCCAGAACTCAATCCAGCTATCATCCTGGCCTTTATCATTCTTTTTATATAAAGATAGTGACAGGTTTACACTCATAATCTGGAGTTTTATCCAGTCAGATAGGTTATTTGCACAAACATGAGTTTGTCAGATCACAGTTATAGTCCTGTTCCCTCAGTAGTGGTGGCTAGTCCACAGCTAAACCAAAATATGCAATCTAGCCAATAAATCATGTTCATACTGCTCTCTCCCACTGTAATAAAGAAACACATTCTTTTAAAAAAATCCTGGAATCCACATACACATCTATTAACAGGACTTCAGATGGGGGGAAGGGAGGAAGGCAAAAGGGAATAGCTACCCCAGGGCCTTCAATTTTAGAAGTCATGGGGCTCAAGGCTGCCAACACATTGGCTGTCACAGTAGCTGATCTCTGGGTCTTTTAAATTCTCAGCAGAACCATGAAAGGCATGGTTCTCTCAGTGCTGAATGGTAAGCAACTGTCATTTCCTGGCTCCAGCCTTTTTCATAGGCTATGTCTGCACTTCAGCAACCTGACTGCGCCCACACAGGAAAGCAGATTGCACTGTTAATCCTCTCTGTCAGAAGACGGCCCAGCCGCTCTCTTGACAGAACAGCTAACCAGGAGCACAGCAGACAGGGCTGCCCTGTAACCCAGAAGCCCTGTCTGTTGACAGAAGCCTCCCCCCCGCCCCCCCGGACAGTCCACATGGTTTTTTTGTCAATAGATTCTGTTGACGTAGGCATTCTGCCTCATGAGGGAGGGGGCAAAGTCTGGAGACGAAAGTGCCAAATTCCGTCGACAGTATGTCAACAGAAAGTTGACAGAATTCATTTTTAGTGTGGATGCTCCATAGGTTTTGTCAACAAAGTGCCTGTTTTATTGACAAAACCCTCTAGTGTAGATGTAGCCATAGTGTTCCCATAACTTCCTCTGTTGGTTGGGAGAGGGTGCTGTCTTTCACTCTGGAATTTTAAGTTAACAGTGATGGATTACATGGAAACACTTAGTTATCTGCTTAGCAGACTCATCACATCATCATTGATTTTTATTATGGGAGTGTCTCAAGATCCCAAACAACGTCAGGCCCCCTTTCTGTTATGTGTGGCACAAACACATACAGTGATCCTGCAAAAGAAATTCTTTCGGACAATCTCTTCCAAAAAGCATCTTTTGAAAGAATGTGTATGCACGCAGAAAAGCAGATTGGAAAAATTGGTCCATTCTTTTGATAGAGAACATCCACACAGCCCCTGTTCTTTTGAAATAATAGGCTAGGGATCAAAAAATTCAGCACCAAGAGGACTGCTCTTTTGAAAAAACAGTCTGCTGGGGCATCTACACATGCTTTTTTTCCAAAGAATTTTTTAGAAAAAGGCACTCTTCCTCTTCTGGAAGAGGAAGCAGGCCTCCAGAAAAAGTGTTGCATTCTTTCGATTTCCGATCAAAAGAGTGCGTTTTCTGCATAGATGCTCTGTGGATTCTTTTAGTAAAGGCACAGTTTTTTTGAAAGTACTTGCTAGTGTAGTCATAGCCATAGTAAAAGACAGCAAGACAATATTTGCTTAAGAGACTAAAAGACAGAGAAAAACTATATTGCTATTGTAGGATTTGGCCTAAAGAAATCTTAGGATGTTCAGCAAGGATGAATACAGAGCCCTGCACTTGGGATGGAAGAATCCCAAGCATTGTTAGAAGCTGGGGATTGACTGCCTAAGTAGCACTGCAGAAGAAAGAGCCTGGGGATTACAGTGGATGACAAGATGGATAGGAGTCAACAGTGTGCCCTTGTAGCCAAGAATGCTAATGGCATATTGGGGTGCATTAGGAGCATTTTCAGCAGATCTAGAGAAGTTATTATTCCCCTCTATTCAGTACTGGTGAGGCCACATTTGGAATATTGCATCCAGTTCTGGGCCCTCCAGTATAGAAATAATGTAGATGCATTGGAGAGGCTCCAGCAGAGGGCAATGAAAATGATTAAGGGGCTGGAGCACATGATCTATGAGGAGAGGCTGAGGGATATGGAATTCTTAATTTGCAGAAGAGAAGAGTGAGGGGTGATTTGATAGCAGCCTTCAACTTCCTGAAGGGGGGCTCTAGAGAGGATAGAAAGAAGCTGTTCTTCGTAATGACAGATGTCAGAACAAGGAGCAAAGGTCTCAAGTCACAGAGCAGGAGGTGTAGGTTGGATATTAGGAAAAACTATTTCAGCAGGAGGGTGGTGAAGCATTGGAATGTGTTACCTAGAGAGATGATGGAACCTCCATCCCTAGAGCTTTTCAAGTCCCAGCTTGGCAGAGTTATAGCTGGGATGATTTAGTTGGGGTTGATTCTGGTTTGGGCAGGGGGCTGGACGCGATGACCTCCTGAGGTCCCTTCCAGGCATAGGATTCTATGACTCTAGAGCTGCGTCTACACGTGCACGCTACTTCGAAGTAGCGGCAGTAACTTCGAAATAGCGCCCGTCACGTCTACACGTGTTGGGCGCTATTTCGAAGTTGAAATCGACGTTAGGCGGCGAGACGTCGAAGTCGCTAACCCCATGAGGGGATGGGAATAGCGCCCTACTTCGACGTTCAACATCGAAGTAGGGACGTGTAGACGATCCGCGTCCCGCAACATCGAAATAGCGGGGTCCTCCATGGCGGCCATCAGCTGGGGGGTTGAGAGATACTCTCTCTCCAGCCCTTGCGGGGCTCTGTGGTCACCGTGGGCAGCAGCCCTTAGCCCAGGGCTTCTGGCTGCTGCTGCTGCAGCTGGGGGTCCGTGCTGCATATACAGGGTCTGCAACTAGTTGTTGGCTCTGTGTATCTTGCACTGTTTAATGAAAGTGTGTCTGGGAGGGGCCCTTTAAGGGAGCGACTTGCTGTTGAGTCCGCCCCGTGACCCTGTCTGCAGCTGTGCCTGGCTCCCTTATTTCGATGTGTGCTACTTTGGCGTGTAGACATTCCCTCGCTGTGCCTATTTCGATGTTGGGCTGAGCAACGTCGAAGTTGAACATCGACGTTGCCAGCCCTGGAGGACGTGTAGACGTTATTCATCGAAATAGCCTATTTCGATGTCGCAACATCGAAATAAGCTATTTCGAAGTTGGGTGCACGTGTAGACGTAGCCTAGGACATGCATAATTGAGGCACAGAGGATTTAAGTGTTACTTGCCAAAGGTTTAGCAGGAAATCTGTGGAAGAGCTCAGGAAATGGAACCTGTGAAATTTGGCTCCAAGTGCCTTAACCACAAAACCATCATTCATTGTTGTGATATTTGAGATGCTGTAATTGATTCCTTACATTTAAGAGTGAATAACCTGCAAGCAATTTTGGAATCCTGCCTTCTGGACCATTATCATGTTCAGCTTTTTGCTCTAAAGATAAACACCTCTTGTTCATATGTTTGCTAGTAACTGATGGTAAAAGCTACTATTCTAAATTAATTTGGCAAACAAATGCAAATAGGTTTGTTTCTGTGTAATAGTTCTGCTTTGTATATTCCCTTAGAATATTTGTCAAAAATATAATCTACTGCGTACGAATTAAACATTTGGATAAGTGCAGAAAAGCCATTTAGCATCACCTTTAATTTTTGCTAGCCTGTTTGCTTTTTAAAAGCTGAGAGCCAATATCAGACTCTGTATTCCTCTGAAGGCTTTAATTTCAGATGGTTGAAAATAGTGTTATCTTTGACTTTTTTTTAGCTTGATGCTCACTGGTACTAACTTAAGTCAATGCTTAGACCATGAGCTCAGACCTGATATGATAGATGCTTAGATACCCAGGGATGTCCCTAGCATTTATGGGGTCCTATGAAATACTATTAAACTGGTGTTCTATTCCCAATGGTAGCCTTGAAGGGCAGGAAGGGTTGATAGTTTCTTAGAGTAGTGAGTTCATAATCTTCAACAACACACTCAAGGAATATTTTTAAAGAAAATTTTAAAATAAGGTCCTGTATCTCCAGGGGTGGGTACCTATGGCTCATGGGCCAGATCCAGTGCACAATTTGCTTGGATCTAGACTGTGGGGTTTGCCCTCACTGGCAGTGGGGAGCACCAGTACTGGCTCCCAGCTTTGAGGTGGGGGAGCCACAAGCTTCATGGGCTCAATCAATGCAACCTGAGGCTAGCTCCACCCAATGGGCTCTGCGCTGCTGTTCCCCTTCCTTTCTGTCTGGAAGAATGGCAATGCAGAGAACCACTTGCCTGGAGGCTTTTTCCATGCTGCTCCCATTGGCTGCCATCACGGCCAATGAGAGCAGTGGTGGGTAGTGCCTGGGAGCAGTTGAGGGCATGGACCCACATGTGCCTCTGGGGAGATGTGCAGGTAAGTGCCCACCTAGTACCCTCAAACACCTCCTGTCCTAGCCCACTCCTGATCCCTACTTCCTGCCTAGACTCTACACCCCCATGCTGCTCCTGCACCGCCCAAGACCCTGAACTTCCATCCCCAGCTTGCTCCTATATCCTCCTGCTTCCCCAAATCCCCCACTCCACCCCATTCCTGCATCCTACCTACTCCCAGACCCCACACTCTCAGCCCATACCCTGCCTGCATGCTACACCCTGCACAGCCACCTCCATCACACTCCCTGACAGCCCCTCCTGTGAACTGAACCCCCTTTTTAGCCATACCCCAGAATCTAGCTGGTTCAACAAAAGCTGTTAGCTTCAGCCCCCCCCCAGACGAGTTAATCTGGCCTGAGTGAAGCCCCAAACCTTGGCTGTCCCTGCCCTCCCACCATGTGGGTCTGGAGGGTAAGGTTACTGATGTGTCTCAGGTGGGGCCCACATCAGTAAGGTCTGGTTGCGGGGGGGGATTCTCACTTTTCTGTGACCCCTGACTAATGTTTATGTGGGTCACTGGTCCCTGATCCAAAAAACATTTCCCTGCTCCAGTGTAGACTAACTCAATAAATTCAGAAACTCATAGCATACACCTTGGTTTGGTAAATGCCTATTAAATGGCTTTATTACCACTTGACTGGCTCTTTCCCAGGTGTACTGTCTGCTAATAGCTCTGACAGGCCTTTTCACTTCTAAGTGAACTAGACCCTCTCAGAAGGAAGCAGAGCGGCAGAACAGGGAGGGAAAGAGGCAGGGTGTGTGGACATTAAGACCCAATGGTGTCCCATATACTTGGTAGCATACACAGCTGCATAATCTGTGCACAGGTAATGACAATGCTGTAGATCCCATAACTAAGCGTTAATGGGCCACACTCTGGCAAGGTGTGTCTATTCATTCACATACTATAAATTCAGCACAGGAACAATTTACTGTCACTGGGAAAAATGGCAGAAGATGGACTCTCTTATTCACACCCTTCTAAAAAACTCTGGACAGGGTACTCAGTACTGCAGCTTTCTCCCAATTGCACTGTGTGCTGCACCAATAGCTAGTTCAATGCGGTAACCCCCTGACTTATGCATGGGATGCATTTCTGGGAAATCACGTATAAGTCAAATGTTGTGCAAGTTGGGACCAGGTTGTGGAGGGGTCCTGCCACCTTCCATCCCCTGGTCCTGGCTGCACCTGGCTCCCTGCCCCCGTGAGTGGCTGGGAGGCAGAAACCAGGTGGCAGCCTGGTTCCCAGCTCCCCTCTGCTTGCAGGAGGCAGGAAACTGACCAGCACTGCTGCACTGATCAGATTCAAGTGTCAGGGATCTGGGAACTAGGCAACACTACAGTGTCCCAGCTCCTGCAAGTGGAGGGAAGCCGGGAGCCAGGCTGCCGCCTGATTCCCAGCTCCCCGCCACTCATGATTTCGATTTGCGTTATTGCAAGACACATGTAAGTTGAAATCCTGTAAGTCCAAGGTCTACTCTACACAGTTCAATAGAGACCAGGGGGCTCAGTCTGCATACCTATGTAAATTGGGATGTACAGAGAGCTTCACAAACCAAGCCATCATCCCTGTATACATAAGATTTCTTCCTGCTCTTGCTATGTATCTATTCTTTTGTCAATACCAGTGAGTATTTCTGTGTCACCTGGATATTGTAGTTGGCAATGGAGGTCCAATGGGTTATGCACTGTGCTAACAGAGGGACCAAGTTCCCACCCAAGACAGCTTACAATTAGTTGCTCTTGATTAGACATTAGAACATAATAAGAACATAAGAATGGCCATACTGGGTCAGACCAAAGGTCCATCCAGCCCAGCATCCCATCTGCCGACGGTGGCCAATGCCAGGTGCCCCAGAGAAGGAGAACAGAAGACAATGATCAAGTGATTTATCTCCTGCCATCCATCTCCTGCCCTTGTTCTGAAGGCTAGGGCACCATACTTTATCCCTGGCTAATAGCCATTTATGGACCTAACCTGCAAAAATTTATCAAGCTCTTTTTTAAACCCTAATAGAGTCCTGGCCTTCACAGCCTCCTCGGGCAAGGAGTTCCACAGGTTGACTGTGCGCTGTGTGAAGAAAAATTTCCTTTTATTAGTTTTGAACCTACTACCCATCAATTTCATTTGGTGTCCCCTAGTTCTTGTATTATGGGAAAAGGTAGATAATTTTTCTATATTCACTTTCTCCACACCATTCATGATTTTATATACCTCTATCATATCACCCCTCAATCGCCATTTTAAAAAGTATCTCTAAGCTTCTCAGGTTATGTCTACATTTATGGAAAGATCGACTTGCTAGCAGTCAATCTTCTGGAGTTCAATTTAGCAAGCCTACTGGAGACACACTAAATTGAACCATCATGGAACCACCGTTGACCCCAGTAATCCTAACAGTCACAAGGAGGAAAGGAAGTCCAGGGGAAAGTTTCTCCCATCAACCTCCTGCTGAGTGGACTGTGGCAAAAATCAATTTTAGATAAGCTGATTCCAGCAATGCCATTCTCGTAGCTGGATTTGTGCATCTAAACATTGATTCTTACCTCTTGGTGTAGATCTGACATAAGTGCTCAAGTCACTTTTGAAAATGAGACTTATACCAAGCTGATGTGTAACTGTAAGCATATAAATACTCCTATTGAATTTGATGCAGGGTGCAAAAAATGATTTTTTTATAAATTAAAAGCACTTTTGTTATTTAAATTATATTTCTTAAAAATAAATAATAGTTTGTTCTGAAATAAAATTATTAAAATTAAATATTAAATTGACATCCTTTGTGAAGGTCTAAATGTATAATCTATTACAATCATTTAAATTATTTAAAAAAATACACGTTGAACTGTTGTCTGACAAATTTTTAAAAAGAATCAAACTACTGAACTCATGTAAGTCACTGGCTAACCACGTGGAACCAGAGTTTCTTCAAGTGCTAAAGCTGTTTTCAACAGCAATAGCTTCTTCTGTAGGTGCTGAGAGACTATTTCCTTCATTTCAGATAATTCACCTAGTTCAGTTCAATGACTAGCTCCTTCAAACGTTAGAAATTGATTGGGAACTGCAAAAGCAGAAAAACTAATTTTCCTCTTTCAACGTATGAATAGAAATGTGAGGGGGTTAGATTCACTTATAAAATCTTGAAAGACATGATGACCAAAAGCAGTACAGTACGTTTAATTCATTAATGAAGATAATACTTTCTTTGTTTAATAAAACAACTTGCTTTCAATTTAAAACTTATTTTGATATACTTTCCAGGTGGCATCAGCTCTCATCTGTAAGATTAGACTCTAGATCTCAACATCAGCAAAACTCAACAAGGAGGGTTTTATGTGGTATGCAAACTTTTATAATTACTGCAACCACTTTCAAATTCACCCCTTTTCCATGAAGTAAATTAGATGTTTCCTGACAAGTATTATATTTCCCCTATTATACTGTGCAATTCTGAACAAATGCTGCCTTAAGCTTCTTTTTTACCTGTCAAAGCCAAAATAAAAATTATGTCAGAGACTTTGCATGTGGTTTCTGCAGCATTATCTGCATTTACCCAGGCAAGTGAAGTGAGACACGTTATCAGGTAATGTCCTGGTAATAAGTGATGGAATGGAGACTATTTGCAATGCAAAGGTTACTTTCCAGAAGTACCCTGTTATAGAACATGCTGACATTTTATGCAGATTATGAGAAATGCATAAATTGTGAACATGAAATGTCAGCACAGACATTAAGAAAGAGCAACCATGTACTCTTTCCAGAAGTAAAAGAAAAACTTGTCTCATTTTGACTTAATCCAGTAATAGGTGGTATGTTGCTGGTCTGCTTTATATAGTCACTACCAATCTGTTTACTAAACACTTAAAATGAACAAACAAAAACCACTGAGGTTTCCCAACCAAATACATTTTAATACACTCCAATATACAATAATTTCCATTTTGAAAAGTCTAGCTCATATATCAAGGCCATAGATTTTGAATTTTAAACAACGTATCAACCCGAAACAGTGCTAAGAACATGACTTGTTCATTCAGTTTTGTAATTGCTCCCAAAATAATTGCTGATTAAGATACAATGTGAAAAAAGATGTGCAGATTTATGAGGGGAGAAACAGTAATTTTTTGACATATTAGCTTTGTCTACATAATTATCCTAGAAGATGTAACTGTTAGTGTATGCATATGTATATATCTATGAACTGATTGTCAAATACAAGCATAGGTGCAGTATTTGATATAATGTAAAAGCTTTTCATTTAAAAACATTACTTGCCATAAATATACTTCACATACATGGGATTTTAGAAATCATTAAGCATGTATATTTTCAAATACTCAAAAGTTGAGGAATGCCAGAGTTCAAGTTGTATGATCATGCATCTTTAAATCTGCTCCTTCGCATATAATTTGTGACACTAGGAACAAAAATGTCATGTGCTTATGTATTGGGGAGCCTAAATCCCATTTTCAAAAGAGACTTAGGTACTCAGAAATTGATGACTCATTGAAAATGATTTATGCTCCCAATATGCTTTTGAAAATGTTAAGCTTATTTCAATTGGACTTGTATGCTTAAGCCATTTTTTGAAAAATTTTACCATCTGTAATTCAGAGTAACATATTTCTCAAATAATACATAAGGGTTTTTTCCCCTGTGAATTAAGTTATCTTATATTACTCTGTTAATTACGAGGAAAATACTATGATTTTTCAATCTGTGCTGGAGAGAAAGGGAGTTATATTTAAAATAGTCTGAAAGAAAAAAGAGTAAAAACATATTATAATGTATATGATGTGTATGTCATGCAGAAATTAACCCACAATGTGCATGCTATCAATTTTATAAAAAAGATACAAGATCCAAGTGAATCCATGCAATAAGTTTTACAAACAATAAAACTGCTAGCCAATGACTATTTATGTTCCAATCCAACAACGAATGTGTACATGCATGCGTGTGCGCACGCACGCACACACACACACACAGTATTTCCACTGGGGTCAGACTTTAGTGATATTAAAAATGCACTGCTCTAGAGCAGGATACCACCTGAGATACATTCTGCCCCAGATAACTGAAAACTTGATAAACCCATGACCCAAACTTGATCTAACAATAGACTTTGCTATAATGTAATATGGCACAAATCCAGCTAACATCTATGTTGAAAGAGAAGGCAGGTAGTATTATGGATTAGCAGAGACTCATTGTGCTTCCAGGCAACAACACCAATATAAAATATCTGAAGCACACAAGGAGGCATGTTACAAACCTAGACATAAAGGGAAAGCCTGTGGCAACTGAGGGAGAACACCCACATAAGTCAGATGAACATCAAGCAAAAAAATCACAATGTACACTGCAAATGTTAAAACAAAAAGTTATATGGACAGTCAACTGCAACAGAATGCAAACGAGGTTTATAAGGAAGCAGTTTGTCATGAAAGGACAGGAAGAGCAACTACTTCAGTTACAGAGGCCCAACTAGATCAAACTTTCCCGAGGTTACCACTGGGAAGTGATCACAGAGGCAGTGTTATGGGGCAACTGACCTCTTTAAGGGGAGTAAGAACCCAGTCTGCCCATGACTGCCTTATATAGGTCCGTCTGCAGGTATCATAGAATCATAGAACACTGTAACTGAAAGGGACCTTGAGAGGTCATCAAGTCCAGTCCCCTGCCCTCACTGTAGGACCAAGCACCATCTAGACCATCCCTAAAAGACATGTATCTAGCCTGTTTTTAAATATCTCCAGTGATGGAGATTCCACAACCTCCCGAGGCAATTTATTCCAGCGTTTAACCACCCTGACAGTTAGGACATTTTTCCCAGGGTCCTACCTAAGCCTCCTTTGCTGCAGTTTAAGTCCATTGCTTCTTGTTCTATCCTCAGAGGACAAGAGCATTTTTTCTCCATCTTCCTTGTAACCCTCTTTTAGGTACTTGAATATCACTATCATGTCCCTTTTTAAGTCTTCCCTTTTCCAAACTAAACAAGCCCAGGCCTTTCAGTCTTCCCTCATAGCTCATGTTCTCTAGACCTTTAATCATTCTTGTTCCTCTTCTCTGGACCTTCTCCAATTTCTCCACATCTTTCTTGAAATGTCGGCCCCAGAACTGTACCCAATATTTCACCTGAGGCCTAATCAGTGCTGACTAGAGCAGAAGAATGATTTTTCATGTGTTGTTCATGACAGTCCTGTTAATGTATCCCAGAATTGTGTTTGCTTTTATCTGCAACAGCATCAGGATGTTCACTCATATTTTGCTTAAGATTTACTATGACCCCTAGATCCCTTTCTGCGGTATTCATTCCTATATGATGCCCCTGGGTGGCTGATTAACAGTGAATAGAAAAAGAGCCCCAGGACCTAATAAATATTATCAATACTCCACTAGGGAGACACCTATGAAGACGGGAGGCCTGAGGGCTGCCAACTTTATAATCACCCAGACAAAACAACCCTCCCTCACCCCTTCTCCAAGTTCCTTCCCATGCACTGCCCCTTCTCTGAGGCCCCAGTCTTGTCTTCCTCCATTCCCCCTCTCTATGTCACACGCTGTTCCCCATCCTCGCTCATTTTCTGCAGGCTGGGCCAGAGGGTAGGCATGGATGAAGGTAGGGGATCTGTGCTGGGGCTGCAGGCTCTAGAAATCGGGAGATGAAGCTGTGAAAGAGGGTTCCAGCCTGAAGCGTGGGGGTGAGATTCATGTGGGGGCTGAGGTCTCTGGCTGTGGGTGAGGCCAGTGATGAGGGGTTTGGGGAACACGAGGGGATGAGTGCAGGGATTTGTATTGCAAGGAAGGCGAGGGCTGTGACTTGGGGTGTGGGTTCTAGGGTGCAGCTGAGTGTTTTGGCTGCAGGAAGGTCTCTGGACTCAGAGGGGTTTGGGGTGCAGGGCAGGTGGAGGGCTCTGGCTCTGGATGCAGGCTCTGGGTTGGGACTGGGGATGAGGTCTTTAGGGTGTAAGAAGGGACTCGGAGCTGGAGCTGAGAACTGGGGTACAGAAGGGAGCAAAGTATTCATAGTGCTTTCTGTGGCTCCCGGGTAACAGCTGCCAAGTACCTTCATCCATTAGGAACATCGGTAGGGACATAGAAGCTCCATGTGCTGTCGCCATGTCTGCAGGCACTGGAACCTTCTCCCCTCCCCCTGAAGCTCCTATTGGTCATGGTTCCCAGGTAATGGGAACTGCAGAACTGGCACTCGGGGTGGGGTGGGGCCTGCATGCAGAGCCTGCCAGTCCATGGCTGCCCCAGTGCCTAGGAACACTTGCTAGCCACACAGAGCCAGGGCATGTAGGATACTGCCTTAGTCCTGGGTCCTGACCAGACAATTAACAGAGACCATTTTAACAATGTAGAATCTGCAAGCTATAAGGCTACACAGCACATAATAGTCAAGTCCCCGGGTGTGTCTACACTTGCATTCCTCGTTTGGAAGAGGTATGCAAATGAGGCAAATTGAAAATGCAAATGAGGTATAGATTTGCATATTCGGTGCCTCGTTTGCATTTTCTAATTTCAAAAGAGATTCTTTCAAAAGAAGAAAGCCAGTGTAGATGCTGATCTTTTGAAAGTAAACCCCATCTTCGAAAGAATCCTTCTTCCCTTTAAATAAAGGGAAGAAGGATTTGTTCGAAGATGGGGTTAACTTGCCAAAGAGTAGCGTCTACACTGGCTCTCTTCTTTCGAAAGAAGGTATTTTGAAATTAGAATATGAAAATGAGGTGCCAAGTATGCAAATATATACCTCGTTTGCATTTTCGATTTGCCTCATTTGCATGCCTCTTTCAAAAGAAGAATGCAAGTGTAGATGTACCCCCCATGTTTTGGCAAAATCAAAGCCAGTGACATCATGACGCTACATTTATCTTTCCATTCTTCAACACTGGTTAGCTGTTAAATATCAACTTTGAAATGGGTTCTTATATTTTGACAAAGTGAATTAGTCTGTCATAATACTCAAAACCAATATATATATATATATATATATATATATATATATCTTCAGGCAGATTACCCATCTCAGTACCAGTTCAACGATTTCAAATTATGAATGAACAATATAAGGAATTGCAATGGAAACACACATAGGCTGTGGTCACACTAGCCCCTTCTTTAGGAATGTGGCACTTTGGAATATGCTGATGAGGCACTGCTGTGAATATGCAGCACCTCATTAGCATAATCGCTGCTGCGCTCACTTTGAAACTACTGGTTTCGAAACGCATGCCGCTGATATAGCTAGGGGCCTTTTGAAATGACCTCCTGATCTGGAAAGCCTCTTCTTCCCATCTCGTTTTGGGAAGAAGGGGCTTTAGAAATCAGTGGGGTTTTCTCAAAAGGCCCCCCAGCTATATGGGCAGTATGCTTTTCAAACCAGAAGTTTCAAAGCGCGAGTGGTGGCCATCAAGCTAATGAGGCACTGCATATTTGTGGCAGTGCCTCATTAGCATATCCTGAAGTTCCACATTACCATAGCCCTTCCGAAAGGAGGCACTAATGTGGCCACCGCCATACAGTTGTAACTAAAGCTATCCTTAGTACTCCAGCAATAATTAAAATCAGACACATTGAATCTTCTTTATACCTTATGGGATGCATTGGTGAACAATACATTAAAAGTGCATGTTCAACATGAAAATAAGGCGACAAAATATATATGAGTGTTGCAACTAAGTTAAAACAAAAAGAAAATGTGATTTTTGGAATTTTCTGATAGTTGTGAATTTAGTTTTATAATTTGCTGTTGCATTATATATTAGCTTTTTTTTATTGCATTGAATTTTCCTGTACTGGTCCATTAATTTTGGTTTTAAAAGGGAAATGCTACAGTCAAAAGCTGTATGGCTTGTCCAGCTCTCAAGATCTTGCAAGTTCCTTCTGACTGGTTTATACATTTTTTTTGTTTAGAGATACATGATTTGCCACTTTCAAGATATACTGACTCTCAGTCTGAATCTGTTGTTTCCTAAACTCGCAACCTCAGCTAATAAAGCAGGAGTAGATGGTAAGTCACGTAACCAAGAAGCTGTGACATAAATTACCTATGCATGGATGTACACCAAAATCATTGGTAAGTGCACCTCACAGCTTACTTACATTTTCTTATTGAACTTGCTCAACCCATGACTTCTGATTTTCAAACTTAAAGTGAATTCAGCTCATAAGTCATTCAGTTTCAACAGTTCAGCACTGTGGAATTATCCCTGTAGGAGGGTGGTGATAAAAATGAAAACAGTGATTAGAATTTGTTTTCACAATGGGGAATGCACATATATCATGTTCCTTTAACCCCAAAAGAAATGAAATTTAAACTATAAGGACCAACTTCTCAATTTTGCCCAGGACAACCCCAAAGAAGGCAACTGCCCCACTCCCGGCCAGAGGCTAGCTGCATGCCAGCCCTGATGCAGATCGGAGTAACCTAAGGGCTTTTCTAAACTATACCATCTGGTGACAATCCCTGAGTGGGCCATTAACCAACTGGGAATAGGTGGAATGTATTCCAACTGCTGTCTTAATATGTTCCCCCAAAACTGCAGATAATGGCATAGGAAATGACTCTGCTTGCTTTAAACTGGATAGACACTGCCCCATATAAAGGATCCTGAAGCTAGACAACCCTAGCTGTTTTCAGTTTCTCCAGTGCAGAGAGAGTGGTAAATGCTAGATAATCTGGTTCTAGCCCTCCACCCATACATGCAAAAAACCAAACAACAAGCAAACCCCTCACTGTGAGTAAATGTGAAGTAGGGAAAATTATACCCACAAACAGACACAAAGGCTATGTGTACACCATCCCACCTTTTTGGAAAGGGTATTTAAATGACATGATTCAGAACTGTTTAATGAGGTGCTGATATGAGTATTCAGCACCTCATTAGCCTAATAACAGCCAGTCGCGCTTCAAAAGTGCTACTTTCAAAATGCAAACTGGCTGTGTGGAAGCTGGTGCTTTGAAATAAACCCCAGACTTTGAAATTCCCTTATTCCCAAAACAAACTGGGGAGGTTATAACCTCTACACTCCGATTTGAGATTCCCTTGTTTATTCCTCCTAAGATCTCATACTCTCCTTTGGTCACAAGGTCATAAGGGAAACTCACGTTCAACTCATTATCCACAAGGACCCCCATTTCTTCTCAGTCAGTGTCCCTTCCCTCGCAGCCGCCCACCTCCTGGCAGACCTGTCACCATCTGCCCAGCTGGAGATGGCTTGGCAGCCGCTGGCTGAGGCAGGCACACCTGGCTCAGCTTGAGTGTCACCCCCTCTGCACCCTGAGGAGGCCAGGTCTGTGGCATCCCTACCCCAGCCCTACCTCCCTGTGGTCCCAGCCCCATCGCAGCCCTACAGGGGACCCCAGACATGGGGCAGTAGGGGCAGCCATGGCCAACACAGCTACTGGCCCCCCATACCCTTGGGTGACTGAGCCCTCCTCCACTAGCCCCCCACTCCCAGTTCAGTCCCCCCACCTAGCCCGCCGCCTCCATCGTGTGAACTGTTCCGCCTGTGCACTGTAAATAGCTGCACACATTTTTCTGTTTTGTTTTGCCAAACTTTTATTCCCCCAATAGCAAAGTTAGATGTTCCTACCCTAACCGCATGTCCCTGGTGCTTGGTGGAGATTGGTGGGGTGGGGAGCATGAGAGGTGGGGTAGTTGGGGGGCAGTGGTTCGGTGTGTGGCTGAGGGGAGTCAGGACAGACCCCGCATGAAAACCTGGCACAGGGACTCCCAGACCCTGACCCCATCCCTCTGTGCCTTGCAGCATGGGACACCAGGCAGCTGCTCACACCCAGCCCCGGGTCCATGGCCCAGCCCTGGAAGAAGGGCTCCCACCGACGCTCCACGATGTTGTGGAGGGCACAGCAGGCAGCAATAGCTATGGGGATGTTTGGGAGACTGACAACCAGCCTGGTGAGGAGTCTGCAAAACCTCCCCTACAGCTTCCCAAATGCCTACTCAACTGTGCGTGTATCATGGTTGAGGTGACTGTTAAAGGTGTCCTCTGCTGGTGTGGTGCATCTCGTATAAGACCGCATGAGCCAGAGGCGCAGCAGGTACACAGCGTTGGTCACAATGAAGGGAGGCATCATGATGTACCCGAGCGGGAGCTCTCACGGGGGGCATATGTGTCTTCCTGCATCCGGTGTCCCAGCCACGAATTCTGGAACCCCTGGGCATCGTGGGCCCTGCCCACTCACCCCACACACACATCCAGGAAACAGCCCCTCATGTCTACCAGTCCCTGGAGTACCACCGAGTGGTACTCCTTCCTGTTAATGTAGGTACCCTCACTGTGGTCTGGAGCCCAGATCACCACATGGGTCCTATCCAGAGCTCCGAAACAACTGGGGAAGCCCAGGTCTGCAAACCTGGCAAGGGGCAGCATCTAGGTCCCCTGGGGTCATGACTCCTCATAGCAGCACCCTGTTGATTGCTAGGACGACCTGCAGGAGGGAAGGAAGACACATCCGTGAACGTCAGATCAGGAGGCCTCCCTGCCCCCTAACTCCTCTCCAACAGGGCTCCCTTTCCCCTGCTTTCTGCCCACCAGGGGTCCTGTCCCCTGCTCAGTAACCCTCTCCCCAGGGTGGGTCCATGATGGGGGCCAGATGTATCTCAACTGTCAACCCTCTGACAGTGGCCTTGCCAATGCCGAATTGGTGGCCAACAGACTGGAGGCTGTTGGGGGTAGCCAGCCTCCACAGGGCAACGGCCATCCTTTTCTGCACCAGGAACGCTGACTACATCCATGTGTCTCAGTGCTGGAAGATAAGGGTGAGCCAGTTGCAGAGGTCTTTGAACGGCTGGTGGGTCATTTTGAGGTTCCCCAGCCACCACTTGTCATCCCAGTCCTCCAGCACCAGCCAGTCCCACAGTTCACTTGTTGTAGTGAAGGCCCACCAGCGCCGGATTGGGATGGCCTTGGGGAGGGGCAGCAGTGCTGTGGCCACAGCCTGCAGGCTGGGCCCCAGGCTGGCGACCTGGCCGTGCCACTGGAAGAGGAGGGCAACCAGCGTGGCCAGCAGGCTGGCCAGGGTGGAGATGACCTCATCCTCGTGGAGGGTGGGGGCAGGCATGTTGCTCAGCTCTTCTCCCAAGCAAGTTCTCTATTGCTGTGTGCAGCCTGACAGCCTTGAGTGAATGCAGGGTGGGGGTTTTGGGAGAGGCCCATTAAGGAGTTGGCTGGCTGTGAGCACGGAAGGGCTTGTCAGCCATGCGACCCCATACCTGCATCATTTTCTGACCCCTTCCTTCGCAGTAGGGGCTACTTGTGTATAGATGGTTAACTCTGAAGTAGGAGGAAGTAAGGGAGGGTGCATTTTGTGTGTAGATGCTCTACTCTGAAGTTGCTTACTTCCAAGTATAAATTTGAAATAAGCAACTTCAAAATTGTTTCTTAGTGTAGACACAGCCTATGTGAAGCCAATGGGGGGCACTTCCAGGCATCACCAAGTCAAGGCAACACCCATCTGAACATTTCCTTCACATCTAATGCTAACAATTTCTCACTGAGATCAGAGTAAAAGTGACAAAATAGTTAACTGAAACTGAACAGAGGCATCACTGAGTTAATTTTTTTTCAGAGTTAATCAGTCAAATGTTTCAGCTGAACTTTAACTGCATCAATTCAGTGAACTTTTGATCAAATTCAAGAAAATACATCACTCAGCTGCCACAAAACCAAGCAGTAAAACAAGTGTAATGGCAGCAGTGCGTGGCTGAATTAACTTGTGACATCCCAATGCCATTCTAGCCTGTAGCATTAAAAAAGTCCAGTAGGGACATCAAAATCCATGACAGACCCTGAAATATTAAAGCCTGCTCATATCAAGCATCACAGTTGACTTCCAGCATTATTACAGCTGTCAGAGCCATATCTTATTCTGAGAACTCACCTGTGTTTCCTGGTGGCTAGAAATATTGGTGATAGCTCATAAAAAACCCACAACACAAACACACATACAAACCTTAGCTGACTTGGAAAAATAAACTTGACTTGTCTTTCTTAGCCTGGACGACTTGCACCCAAATGCATTTTTCTTGTGTAGAAGCATTAATGTCCCTTTGCTAACAAGACTTTTGGTTATGTTCTGTGGATTCCTTGGGGGAAGATGCCATCTCCACTGCAACTGCTCCATTGAAGATTAGACACTTTACGATTATATGAACATGTCCCTTAATGATTTGCTATCTAAACTTACGTTGTAATGGTTTTAAAGCTTTAAAAATGAAACTAAGATAAGTCACATGAGTGAACAAACCAGGATTTAATTTCTTATGCAGAGCATTTTGATGTAACAAGTGAACTCACACTGCACAATGTAACCCATAATCTAAGCAGCACAGCCAGGGGGTCCTCTGGAAATGCCTATTTTCTCCTCTCAGTTGTTTCCCCCTGTGCTCTGGTCTCCACGCTTCAATAACCTTCTTTCCGCTCATACAACAGAGTATGCAGATGTGCTCAAAGCCACTGCTCCAAATAGCAGTCACATGAGAGAAAAACAGGGTTTTCTCTGCCCTTCACCATTTCATTGAGTTTGGTATGAATTTTACCACAGCCATCTACATGATACCACAATGTTCTACGCGTGAGACCACAAAACCATCTGCTCAGAACCCTGCCCCCACAAAATAATGAGATATGTACCTACGTGGGTGAGTCAGCCAACCAACTAATTTAAGGCCCTCAGTGGTTTTCCCTAGCAACCATGAGGCAGGAAATGAAATCTTATAATTCCTTATGTTAATTTTGGGATCACTACTTTCCCTTATGGTATAGTACAAATATGTCATAGCATGTGAAAGAGTCGTTCCTTCCCATTGTCCTCTTGCCCAGTAGGGCTATGGCCACACAGCCAAATTATTTCATGATAACAGATGGTATTTCAAAATAACGTTGCTGTCATCCACACTACACATACGCTATTTTGAGATAAATTTGAAATAGTGGGTGCATTATTTTGAAATCTTCAAACCTCATTGCAGAAGGAATAGCACCTCTTTGGAAATAACTATGTTGAAATAGGTGCTGTTAAGACATGGGATAGCCCTTATTTTGAAATAAGAGCTATTCCCTGGGCAGACCCACCCTAGCAAGGTCTTTTGAAACAGTTTTTGAAAATAGGGGCTCTTTCAGAACATTCCACGGTGCGTCTATGCACAAAATGCACTCTTTCAAAAGGAATTTTGAAAGAATACAGCCCACCTTCTGAAATCGCTCCTCCCTTTCGGCTTCAGGAAGAGTATCTTCTTTCAAAAGTCTATTTCAAAAAAGAATGTGTGTAGACGCTCTGTGCATTGCTCATTCAGAAGAGGGAGTCCTCCATGGTACTGGCTGGCTGGTGTGCAGAGAGCCCCTACCAGCACAAGCAGAGCTCTGTGGTCTGGCCACATTTAAAGACATAGAGATCTAGAAACCCCCTGGCAGGAAGCTGAGAGCATGCTGGCAGCATGGACAGCACAAGCTCCCACCAGCACGCCCTCCAGCAGACTTCAGAGCTCCCCAGGCTAATCTTGTGGCAGCACGTCTGGTGGCCAGGAGCCCCAGGCACCCCCCAGGTATCCGAAGGCTCCCAGGATCCCAGCCAGGGGCTGAAGAAGAGTCCCTCTCCTGGAACAAGGTGGAGGTGAAGGACTTGCTGGAACTCTTGGAGAGGTTGGATGGGGGGTGAGGAGCTGCTGCGGCACATGACTGGCCATCACAGGAATGCTGCAGCCTTCAGCTGTCTGTCAACTGGCCTGAGCTCCTGGGACCACCCCACCTGTATAGCAGAACAAGTGCACTCCAAGGTTAAGGAGATAAGTCAGGCCTGTTGGCAGGCCTGTGCAGAGGTCAGCCGCTTGGGGGCAGCGGCCACCAACTGTCCCCACTTCCAGGAGCTCAACTACCTCTTGGCAGCACCCCAGACACATGTCCCAGACACCACAAGACTGAACATGGAGACTGACAGTGGGCCTGAGGAGGGGCCAGGAACAGCAGCAGGCAGCAGCACCTGCCCAATGCTCACAGAGACAGAAACCCAGAGTGACAATAGGGGTTCCAGCAATAGGACCCTCATCATTGCTCTGTCCTCAGAGGTCTCCAGATGGTCCCACTCTACCCAGGCCTCCCCCAGGTTCCTGGAGGGACACCCAGGTAGGTCTTGTATGCATCGGATGCCCCGGCTCATAGGATGAGGGTGTCTGCCTCTGCCACAGCCAGCAGGGGGCCGCTCACACAGCCTCCAGCTCCAGTCCAGATGAATCCTGGATGGTTGTGCTCTCCAGCCCTCAGTGGAGGCCATACTCAGCATTCGCCCCCATGGACAGCACCACCGGCCGTGTGCCCTAGGGAGTGGGGGTGGCTGACTGACATCTGCATATGCTCCACCCATGCAGAGACCCCCCAGCCACCCAGAGCCCACATGGGAGTGGGGGGTTGGGGGGATACCAGGGATGGTGAGCATGGCCAGGTCACGGTACTGATGGCCTGTATCTATGTCCTCTTCTGTCTCCACAGCTCCACAATCCAGGGGCTGGCTGAGCCCTATACATGGCGCCAGCCGAGCCCTGCTCTGGAGGCCTAGGGTGCTGGGACTGCACCCTTACGAGCGCCCACCTGGGGCTGCCACCAGGGCATGCACTGGCACCACCATAGAGAGGAGGAGGCCACTGCTGCTGCCGCCCACACTTCTGCCCTCCAGGACGTGCCAACTGTCATGCAGGACTGAATGGCAATGAAGCAGGAGGCCTGGGAGTGGGTGGCTGGCAGCCTGGACACCCTCGCCCAGGCTGTGACCAACTGCATGCACCAGCTTCCCTCTCCTTTGCCCAACCTCTCCCCGCAGTTCCCCCCTGCAGCTAGCCCTGCAGTCCCTGATATTGCTGCCCTGCTCCTGCTTAATTTCCCGCCAGCCTCCTGACTGGTGCTGGCCCAGTGGCTGACAGCCAGTTCTGGCTAGGGTAAGCCAGCTCCTACTTCTCCCTCCCACATCTTCCTCTCTCCCTGTGGCCTCCAGTGAGCCTAAGCTTGAGCCTGCTAGACCCCTCCCACACCCCTACCTCCCCATGGTCCCAGCTCTGTCCCAGGCCTGATGGGGACTCTGGACCTCAGGTGGTAGAGGGTTCTGTGCCTGGCATAGGTCCCAGCCCTCCACCCCAGGGGAAGAGTAAGGGCCCCACCACCTCCCCAGGAGCCCTTCTAAGTTCTGTGCCCCCGCAAGACCCTGTTGTGTATAGTTCCCCCCGTCCCTTGTAAATAGATTATTATACAGTTGAAACAGTTTGGGTTCTTTTGCTATAATTTTAGTAGATAGTTTATTTGTCACCACTCCCATGGGGTGGTGGGATATGGGGGTGGGGGTGGGGGTGGGGATTCATGGTGGGAAAGCATTAAGGGAAGGGTGTGCAGGAGGTGGGGTTGTGGTAGCTCTGGGGTGGGTCACAGGGGCTCCCCCGGGAAGGCCTCCCAGAAGGCCTCCCTGACCTACATCCTGTCCTGCTCTGCCTGGTGGCACAGGGCACCAGCTGGCTGCTCGTATCCGTGGCCTGCCTTGGAAGCCCACCCCACATATGAAGGGCTTGTGATTTACCTCCACAATAGTGTGGAGGGTGCAGCATGCACCCAACACATCAGACATGTTGGGGAGGTCAGCCTCCAGCCACATGAGGAGGCAGTGGAAAGCTGTATCTACACGTGCACGCTACTTCGAAGTAGCGGCACTAACTTCGAAATAGCGCCCGTCGCGGCTACACACGTCGGGCGCTATTTCGAAGTTAACTTCGACGTTAGGCGGCGATACGTCGAAGTCGCTAACCCCATGAGGAGATAGGAATAGCGCCCTACTTCGACGTTCAACGTCGAAGTAGGGACAGTGTAGACGATCTGCGTCCCGCAACGTCGAAATTGGCGGGTCCTCCATGGCGGCCATCAGCTGGGGGGTTGAGAGACGCTCTCTCCAGCCCCTCAGCTCACTGGTGGCCGCGTGGAGCGGCCCCTTAAAGGTCCCCTCGCCCTCCCTGCCTCTGCAGGAAGCTGAGGCAACGTGCAGGCTGCAGCCTGCACACGCGGGCAGCCTGCTGCACCCTCAGCCACCCACCCAGCGGCGATGGCTAGCCGGCAGCCCCACCAGCGACCCCAGGGGACCCCCCCCAAGGGGAGCCAGGGCAGCCAGCCCAGCCAGAGGGCCAGCCAGGCTGGGAAGTGGCAGCGGGGCCCCTCCTGGATGGAAGCCGAGCTGCGGCACCTGCTGGGGCTCTGGAGCGAGGAGGAGGTGCTCCAGGTAATGGGGAGCAAGAGGCAGAACACGGATGTGTTCGCTCGGCTGGCCGATGGCCTGGCTGCCCGGGGTCACCCTGCCCGCACTCCTGATCATGTGAGGAGTAAGGTGAAGGAGCTGCAGCAGGGTTATGCCAGGGCCCGGGATGCGGCCAGCCGATCGGGGGCTCCCCCGTCACTTGCCCCTTTTACAGGGAGCTCAGGGACATCCTGGGCTCCCGGCACACCTCCTCCCCTCTGGCCACCCTTGACACCTTGCCTGACAAGACCAAGCAGGCCCTGCAGCTGGAGTCCGCCCTGGAGGCAAGCCCCGCACCCCGGGGGCCCCCCCGGAGGCCATCCCCAGGACATCGTGGCAGGAGGAGGAGGAGGAGGGGGGCTCCTCCTCCACAGAATCCAGCCTGCAGATCCTCCTCCTGCCATCCCGGAGCAGCAGCAGGGCCTCCGACCCCCGGGAATCTCCGGACCGTGGGAGCGGACCCACAGGTAGGTACCCCTCTCTGGTGGACACCCCTGGGCTTGAAGGGCGGGGGTAACAGAGATGTGTCCAGGGCCCCCCACACGCTCACATGGCCATGGCCCCAAGGACACCAGGGCCATGGCCCTCACAGCACTGCAGCCATCAGCCCCTGCCCCCCCACACCCTGCATGACAGTGCCATGCCCCATCCCCGGGCCAGGGGGGAGCGGAACCTCGAGGGGCCCCCGGGCGGAGGGGGTGGGACACCCCGCAGCAGCAGCATGTGATGGAGTGGGGGGAGTGCCAAAGGGAGACTCAGGCTACATGTGAGCCACAAGAGCCGAAGAGCTCCCAGGGCCAAAGGAGGATCCTGGCGCTACAGCTGGCAGGTGACACTCTGCCCTGAACAAACAGGAGGGAGGAGCCGAGCTGGCTTGGAATTGGGGGGTGAGGGCGGGGGCCACAGATAGAGGCTAGGGGAAGGGAGAGCTGGTAGGCAGCCAGCCTGAGGAGGGGTAAAGCTGCATCCCAGAGGGGCCCCCTTTGGGGTCTTCTCCCCACGACGGGTTGGAAGGACTGTCTCTTCCGACAGCTGGTGCTGTCACTCCTGCCAGAAACTGGCCATCTGTGGCCTAAGAAACCTCTCCTGCTGTCAGACCCTGCGGGGTGAAGTGAGAGTCGCTCCCACCAGGGGACGGGGTGCAGGGCAGGGGGACCCCTGAACCCCATCCATCACAGCAGCATCTCCCGGGGAAAGGGATGGGGAACCTGCAGCACAGGGCGGGGGGGACAAACGCCACGGCTCGGGCCCACACTAACGCCTGTCTCCATTCTTCTTTCCCCCCTCCTCTCCTGTGTCCTGCACCTGCACCTGCACCCTCAGAAGGACCGGAAGAGAGAGCCGGTGAGGCCTCAGTTGTCCCGGAGAGTCCTCCGGGACCATCGCTCCAGGGCAGCCCCTCGGCCGAGGAACGACCGGCCCCGCGGAGGGCTAGACGGCGGACCCCGCGCCTACTACCGCCGACGGCGACGGACCCCCAGCTGCTAGCCATCCTCCGCCAGCAGCTGGAGGTCTCAGAGCAGCACCTCCAGCTGCAGGAGCGGGCGCTGGCCTGGCGCCAGGAGGAATGGGGGGCCTATATGAAGACATTTAACCGGCTGGTGGACTACCTGGCCCCCCATGCCGCGCCGGCCGACCCATCGCCCGCCCTGCCCGCTCCTGCAGCCCCACCACCAGTTGCTCCGCCCGTCGCCGGCCCGTACGCCGTCGCCCCACCACCCACCCACGAGGGCCAGAGTGCCGAGGGACCCCTGGAGCCACCTGAGACTCGCCGGCCCCGATACCGTCCGGTCCAGCCCGCTCCCACCCAGCCGCGGACCAGGCTGTGAGCGCGGCGGGGCTCCCGGCCGGGCACGCCCAGTGCCGGGCTATAGGGGCGAGGGGCCCGGGACGTGGCCCCCCCCTTGTATATAGATGGACCCTGTTTTTTTGGTCCCCCTGTTTGCCCCGTCCCCGCCATGTAAATAGTTCTCCCCTTTCTCCTCCCTGGTTTTCTTTTTATTATGTATTGCACACAGTTGTTTCTTTGGATTGTTTTATTTGTGTACATATTGCTTTGGCTGAACATTTGTACTGGCTGCCCGGGGTCACCCTGCCCGCACTCCTGATCATGTGAGGAGTAAGGTGAAGGAGCTGCAGCAGGGTTATGCCAGGGCCCGGGATGCGGCCAGCCGATCTGGGGCTCCCCAGTACTTAGTTTTCTGTTTGTGCTTCACATATTTATTTACACCCAAAAAAAAAGGTTCGGCCAGAAAAAAAAAATTTACGTTCAGCCACAAGTTCGTGCTGTCATTTGTCCAGGACAAGGGGGGGCAGGCGGTGGGGTGCTCCATGGTGTGGGCATTGGGGCAGGAGTGTGGGGGAGGAAGGGGCGGGCAGTAGGGGGCCTGGGCAGAGTTCACCCCGCGGCCTGTTCGTCGAAGTGGGCCCGCAGGGCCTCCCGGACCCGGGTCCCCTCGAGGTCCACCTGCCGACTGGGGGCAGCAGGTGGCTGGACGTGTGCCCTGCCGGCCTCCGCGGCCCAGCCCTGCAGAAAGGTCTCCCCGTTGCTCTCCACGAGGTTGTGCAGGGCGCAGCAGGCACCCACAATCTGGGGGATGTTGTTGGGGCCCGCATCCAGGCGGGTCAGGAGACATCTCCAGCGTCCCTTCAGGCGGCCAAATGAGCGCTCCACCACCTGGCGTGCACGGTTCAGGCGCTCATTGAAGCGCTCCTGGCTAGTGGAGAGATGGCCCGTGTAGGGGTGCATGAGCCACGGCCGGAGGGGGTATGCCGCATATGCGATGACGCAGAAGGGCATGGTGGTGTCCCCCAGAGGGATCTCCCGCTGGGGGATGTAGGTCCCCACCTCCAGCCGGCGGCACAGGCCCGAGTTCCGGAAAACCCGGGCGTCGTGGGTGCTGCCAGACCAGCCCACGTAAATGTCCTGGAAATGTCCCCGGCTGTCCACCAAGGCCTGCAGGACGACAGAATGGTAGCCCTTTCGATTGAGGTATCGTCCGCCACTGTGATGCGGGGCGCGGATGGGGATGTGAGTCCCATCCAGAGCCCCGAAGCAGTTGGGGAAGCCCAGGGTGGCAAAGGTGGCGATGGTGGCATCTGGGTCCCCCAGCCTCACGAGCCTGTGCAGGAGCATGGCGTTGATGGCACGCACAACCTGCAGAGAAAGCATATGGGACAGCCCCAATGAGGGGTGAGCAGGGTGTGCGTGGCCTTGCCCTGCTCTGGCCCCCCTGCTCTGGCCCCCCTGCCCTGCTCTGGCCCTGCCCTGCCCTGCCCTGCTCTGGCCCTGCCCTGGCCCCCCTGCCCTGGCCCCCCTGCCCTGGCCTGCTATGGCCCTGCCCTGGCCCCCCTGCCCTGCTCTGGCCCCCCTGCCCTGCCCTGGCCTCCGCCTGTGGGTTCTCTTACCTCCATGAAGACAGCCCCGACGGTGGCCTTTCCGACACCAAACTGCTGTCCCACGGATCGGTAGCTGTCCGGAGTGGCCAGCTTCCAGACAGCGATGCCGACCCGTTTCTGCACCATGAGGGCACGCCGCATGGCAGTGTCCTGGTGCCTGAGTGCGGGGGTGAGCCACTGGCACAGCTCCAGGAATGTCTGCCGGCTCATCCTGAAGTTCCTGAGCCAGTGGTCGTCGTCCCACTCCCCAAGCACCAGCCGCTCCCACCAGTCGGTGCTGGTGGGGTAGCTCCATAGCCGCCGGCGTGTGAGGCGGGGGGTGGAGCGGGGTGCTGCAGGGGTAGGGGTTGAGCCCTGCTGCCCTGGGGGCATCTCCTCCCCTGGGGCAAGGAGGTGCTCAGCTGCCTCCCACGTGGCATGGGCCAGGGCAAGACCTGCTCCTGCCGGGAGGGCTGGGTGGACCTCTAGCTGCTGCTGCTGCTGCTGCTGCTGCTGCTGCTGCTGCTGCTGCTGGGGGTCCATGACTGCGGCGCCCGGGGTCTGTGTGCCTATGGCTCCTCAGACCGTGTGCTGTGCAGGCTGAGTGTATGTGGGAGGGGCCCTTTAAGGGAGCGGCTAGCTGTTGCCCCGGAAGCGCTAGTCCGCCCTGTGACCCTGTCTGCAGCTGTGCCTGGCATCCCTATTTCGATGTGTGCTACTTGGGCGTGTAGACGTTCCCTCGCAGCACGTATTTTGATGTGGTGCGGTGCAATGTCGAAGTTGAACATCGACGTTGCCGGCCCTGGAGGACGTGTAGACGCTATTCATCGAAATAGCCTATTTCGATGTCGCAACATCGAAATAAGCTACTTCGATGTAGGCTTCACGTGTAGACGTAGCCGAAGTGCCCCTTCAGCCATCTGAATACCTGATCAAGAGTGTTGTGAACCCGGTTTAGACACTCATTAAAAAAGTCCTGGCTGGGCCTGTTGTGTCCAGTATAGGGCCATATTAGCCACAGGTGCAGGAGGTATATGACATCAGCTATGATGGAGGGGGCATGGTGGTCTCCCCAATCAGGAAGTCCCATGGAGGGATGTATGTCTCCTCTTGCATCCTGTGGCCAAGCCATGAGTTGCATAAGATGCAGGTGTCATGGGCTCACCCGGACAACCCCACACAAATAACTGTAAATCTCCTCTTGACTTCCACAAGAGCCTGGAGCACCACAGAGTGGCACCGCTTGTAATTTATGAAGGCACTTGTGCTGTGCTATGCTCTGGGGCCCAGATGGTGATGTGGGTCCCATCCAGAGCCCTGAAGCCGTTGGGGAAGCCCAGCTCCTCGAAACCCATGAAAGCAAATTCGAGGTCCCCAACATGGATGACCCAGTAAATTAGGAAATCATTGATTACCTGGATGACCTGCATGGGGTGGAGAACATGCCCATGAATGCTTGGAGGGGTTCTCCAAGTGCCCCCATCCTCTCTCCTCCCCTGCCCCTGGCCCCATCCCCCCACCCCATCCTGTCCCCTCTTCTATGCCCCCCCGTCCCCTCTACCCCTCCCTATTCCCCCTCTTCCCCCTCCCTTCTATCCCCTCTTTGTCCCTTCTCCCCTGTTCCTGATGGTCCCCCTTGCCTGGGAGCCACCCCACTCATGGTGGGTGGGTGCCCTGAGGATTCTTTACCTCCAGGAGGATGGCCCTGATGGTGGCCTTGCCCACCATGAACTGGTGGCTGACCAACCAGTGTCTATCTGGGGTAGCCAGCTTCCATATTGCAGTGACGACTCCCTTCTCCAGGGGCAACACGTGCCACATCCGTGTCTTGTGGTGCTGGGGGGCTCGGGTGAGCCAGTGACATAGCTCCAGAAATGTCCACCTAGTAATGCGGAAATTCTGGAGCCAGTGGTTGTTGTCCCATTCCCCCAGCACCAGCCAGTCCCACCACTTGCAGCTGTGGGGGTAGCCCCACAGAAGCCAGACAACCCAGTTGAGGGGACACAGGTACCTTTAGCAGTCAGCCATCAAGGTAGCCCCCCAGAGCTGCTGGAGGATGGCAACTAGTAGCACTGCCATCAGGCTGACTATGGCCTCAAGGGATAGGGCATTGGGGAGCTTCTGGGGGTCCATCATATGCCCCAAAGTGGCTCCTCCATAAGGTCAGGGTCTGTGGTGCTCTGGGTGGCAAACCAGCCCTTGGTGTGTGCAGAACAAGGGTGTCAGGGAGGGGCCTTTTAAAGAAACTCTGGGCTGCAGCCCCCAGAAGGGTTTGTCCACCATACAATCCTATCTGAGGCATTTCCTGACCCTTTCTTTAGAAAGAGCGAACTGAAATGTGTGGATGCTCCCTTTTGAAAAAGGGGACCAGTCTTTCAAAAGGTCAGATTGTGATCTTGATCCATTGTTGTTGTGTGGACGCGTGCTTCTCA